>NC_063050.1:30995338-31310338 GCF_018812025.1 Megalobrama amblycephala | reverse complement strand
ACTGCTGTACTTTCCAATGGAACATACATGGTAACTACTTTGTACCTATAGACAAGTGTCGGGTAATAACAGGTGCTTACTTATAGTGTCCGTATATGGTAACTAACAGAAACATTACTGTACTTACTAATGGTATGTATGGTGAATATTTTGTACTTACCGACAAGTGTGGGTAACAACAGGCACTTATGTGTGGTAACTAGTAAGACACATTACTGTACTTACTAGTGGTATATACATGGTAACTATGTTGTACTCACGGACAAGTGTGTGAAACAAATGTGCTTACCAAAATGATACACTGCAGTAACTATACAGCACTTCATAGTGTTAATACTTATCAAGTAGTCCTTTTAAGCAAGGCTTTTGACACATGACAACTGAGTATACCAAGTACAGTAGTGTTACTGATCTGTATGTATGTCATCAAAATACCCCTATTAAGTGAATTATTGTCCTGTAAAGATTAGGCAAGTTGAACTGCAAAAGTATATCATCCAGTACTCAAGAAGTATCTTGTACCATGCTTATACCTCACCCTAAGTAATGTGTAACTTACGCATTAACTAACTGGTATATTCACTAGTACGTTCATAATAAGTACATGGAAATAGGATTGTAAAATAAAGTGAACCCTTGTACATAAACCTTACATAGGAATTACCAGCTCTTACCAGGTGTAACTTACACATTAACTAACTGGTATATTCACTAGTATGTTCATAATAAGTAGTTGGAAGGACTGTAAAATAAATTGAGCCCTTGTACCCTAGTGAAAAAAAAGTATACTAAGTATACTTGCAGCAAGACTAATTATTAGCATATTTCAAGTGTGTTAATGATTAGTTCATTTAAAGTGTGTTATTTTGAAACAACTAATTTTGTACTAAGTATATTTAAGTTGAAATTAAGTAGTATTAAAATACAACTTTAAGTATATTTAGTATACTTATGTGTACTAAATTGGAACAACTTCAAGTATACTTAGTACACTTTAAGTATATGTCTGTGTAGGGACTAATTACATGCTTGATTAGTGATATTAAAGTGTACTTAATTTTTATTATAAGTATACTTTATTTGTGTTATAAGTATATATTTTTTGTTACAATATAAGTTGCATTATTAATATACTTTATTTGTGTTATAAGTATACTTTTATTTGTGTTATAAGTATACTTTATTTCTGTTATGAGTACACTTTGTGTTATAAGTACATTACAAAATAATTATGAGTGTCTTCAACTTTGGCTTATTCCAAATACTAAAAATTACACACTTTGCAGTCAATAACAATACACTTTGTTATTACTTATACTTTGTATAATATAGTCAACATTTAAAGCGGATCAAAACCTTTAATCAAAGTTGTCCTAACTTTTTTGATCCACTTCAAATGTTGACTACTGTACTTTGAATTACATAATCTCACACAATACAGTTGTGCTACTATTTAAAGAGTTTAACACATTTTCCCAAAGTTGAATGCATTTGTTTTCAAGGCCATTCAATTAAATAAAATATAAGAACATCACTAATGAAGAGACATTTCATTGACAAATCCAATAGTTTTTATTTAAACTTAATATAGATCCAGCATAATTTACCATGTTTTTCATTAAAGAAAAAACAAATATTGGACCATGGTGACCCTCTATACACAAATACAAATTACACATTATATTCCATTTTCTGATGAGCTTCTCATTGTGTCTGATAGCGTGAAGAACAGCATCTGTTGACAGAATATACAAAGATATAAGACACTTTATGTTCAACCCTTTATTCACGTTTACAATAGTCTGTCTAAATCCTACATTGAACCAATACTATTTTTGAACAGTAAATGAGGATTAGCAGCAGGGAACTGTATCAGAATGGCATGTCAATATTGTTTTCGGTACATAGTCAAGCATAAAACACTTTATGAATTAATATCGTACAGAATACGGGCCGATTTGACCAATCATATGAATGTTTTGGTGCTGTATACAAACATGTGCCATGAACCACCACATAAAAACTCAAAAAGGAGATATCAAGCCGAAATATCGCTCTCCGTTTGTTAAAGAAAATAAAATAAAGTTTGTTAACTGGTAGACTACAACTCACCTCCCAATAGCAGCACTTTTCTCCGGTTCTTTCAGGATCGCGTAGGCCATTAGATTAGCCGGTTGTCGTCGCCATCACGGTCAGGCTGCGATGTCACTTGATTGAACTGGTCAGAATCCCCAAGATTGAGCGATGTATTGCACTTTCAGTGTTTTATTAAATAAATTATACATTGCGACATTATACTTCACCTGAGTGACTGAGCGAGTAGATTCAGACGACAACCGTGACGTCAGCAGCTCTGATTGGCTGAAGGCAGTGAGCATCAAAATCTGATTGGTCACAGACCAAGTTGAAGAGACATTTGAATTCCGATAAGTTTAACCACTCGACATATTTTTTCGCATTACTTGTGCTGCTGGTGTGTTGTTTAATATAGATTTGTGTGTACGATTGTAAAATGATTCTGCCAGTGTAAACTTAATAAACATTTACACATATTTGGAAATTATAGGCTACACTGCATTTACTAAATGGGCTTAATGCATTCATACTGAAATAAATAGTACAAGTAATATAATGAATTCCAAGGATGAAGAAGTAAACTTAAAAAATATACTCAAATTTAACATTAGATACACTACAACTTCAGGATATTAAATAATGTATTTTTTAAATATACTTTCAGTGCATTGTTACAATGATCATTTTCAGCACACTGTTAAAATATACCTCAAATATATTTTTATAAAGTGCAAATAAATACACTTTTAAAAAATAAACTGAACTTACACTTCAAGTATATTTTTCTAAAATATATTTTTTAGAAAATATACTAAAGTACAATTATTTTAAAGTGTGTTAAAAGTTGCATTGTGAAAATATGATACTAATATACTTTTTATATATTTAATGATAGTACATTTTTTGTTAGCATATTTGCAGTGTACTATAGAAAAAGGGAATATATTTAAAATACAATAAAGTATACTTTTTTTTCACTAGGGTACATAAACCTTACATAGGAATTACCGTGATCTCATGAGAATACATGTGTATTTTTACATAAAATTTGGTTTAACCACACGTACGTTTTCATACACACAAAAACATACATTACGTATTAACAGCAATAATAAATCATGTAACGTAAAGTTTGAATGTAAATGAATTCCCCTGTAATAAAATCATGGGATTAATGTTTTAAATTTGTTGTATATATTCAATTGTCATATCAATACATGTTTTCAGTCACATTTTTTGAATACAGTTTACTCATCTACTTAATATGAAATAACATTTCTATTCGTGACTTGTAATATTTAGTTTGTCTGCTGTGTGACACAGAAGATGTTTTCTCCTATGCAGCAACATAGGTGTGATTGGCAAAGGACAAAAAAGCAGGAAACTATACGGTGCACTTACCATGGGGGCGGGGCTTTGTTATGGGGAGGGGCTTATGGAGGGGCGTGGCTTGCTTTTGTACTTTTTTTATGATAAAGTTATGTAAAATAACTGCTCAGTGCTGCAAAACAGACAACTCTGCTAATGCTAACTTAATTCTATATAAACTATTAGGGGTGTGACGAGACAAGATGGTGAAATACACGACTAGAAAAAATATTCTGCAGGTGTATTTGAAATGTTTTAACTAATCATCTTGTAATGAATGTCATTTCAGTTCTACTTTCTGAGACTGAATTATCATATGCAGTAAAAGACAACAATACTCAAGCACTGTAAAAGGTTTTGCCACAAACTCAACTGACTGACTTCTCTTCTGTATGATTTCAGTCTCTTCAGATCTTACTGTACATGATTTATGAGCTTCTACAACTTTTGACCTCCTAACTGAACTCCTTTCCACAAACTGATCATAGAAATAAAAACAGTATAAATAAAAATGGTAACACTTTACAATAAGGTCTCATTTATTAACATTAATGTATTAACCAACATCAACTAACAATGAGCAATATATTTGCTACAGTATTTATTAATCTAACATGTTAATGTTAGTTAATAAAAATAGTCATCCATTGTTAGTTCATGATAGTTCACAGTGCACTAACTAATGTTAACAAATGAAACCTTATTGTTTGTGCTTAATAAGATTAAGAGAAAACTGTTATTAATTTTGATGGTAACACTTTACAATAAGTGCAACCATAATCACACTCTCTCAATATTCAAAGTGCAAATAAGACCATTTTTTTCTTTGATACAGAGCTAAGACATGGTTACAACTACACTGCCCAACCTAAAATAGCTTTCATATTGAGAGATATCTGTATTCATCAGGGAGCCGCTTTCAAAATGCGGGGTATTGAAATCTCGTTTGAATGCGCGCTCGCGTTTACTTTCACTTTCGTGATCGCGCGTACTCTGTGAATGTGGAGCGGTGGCGACCGTTATCCAACTTAATTAAATGTTTTTTTATTTAAATACAAAGCAAAACGACAGTGGAAGCATAATGTAAACGTAGAGGTGGCATATTCTTTCCTAATCATCTTAACACTCTGTCATGGCAACATCACAAGACTACTTTTCGCCTCGACGAGAAATCTCTACACATTTTAGTCTCGCTCGTCACACCCCTATAAACTATATAACAGCATAGGCCTATTAGTTACTAGCCTAAACTGGACGGAGACACGGAGCGCCCTGTAACTCACTGACCTGCCTGCGTTCACAATTCACACGGTGCAGATGGGAGGGAGAACGGCTGACTACACAGTTTATGGGAATAAATTGTGTATTTCCCTCACAATTGTCACAAAAACTCAGTAGTCTGTAACGTTACACTGTCTGTCTGGTCTCTCTGCGCGTTGCTTTGCGAGATCATGCGGCGCGATTTTTTTTTCCTCACTGCTGCACGAGTCTGCGTGAGAATATGGGGGTGTGGCGTGAGAGCGTGAGAATTGGGTCAATTACGTGAGTCTCACGCTGAATGCGTGATGCTGTGTTCACACCAGACGCGACTTGCGCGAATAAATCGCGCTATTCGCGCGTAGTTGGACGCTTGAACATTTTGAGTTTACTCGCTTCATTCGCGCGTGACATTCGCTTCATTCGCGCGTTAAAATCCCTTCACAACAGACGCGAATTCGCGTCATGAGAGGGGCTCTCCCGCTCCTTTATGTGTCCCAGACTCTCCCACTGCTTTCTGCACACTTCCTCTGAATAAACACAACTTGTCAGTGGGGAAATAATTGTAAATTACAGCGAATAAGATCAATTGGTCGTCTTTAGTTGGCTTGTAGTCTTAATATGTATGGGTCATTCTACAGAAACGTCCACTTTTCTGTCCCTAGACTTTACAGAAATATTACACTTGAAAAACACTTTAGGATTACAATTTTTTTATATTTTAATATGAAACAATATGTTATTTGAACAATGAAACCTTGTTGAGCCATCAATGTGGCAATATTTGTTTTTTAATTAATTATAAAAATTCCAAGCGCCACAGAAGTGCTCGTCCCCACAGTCATGTACAGAGGGAAAGTGCTTTATTTTGAGCTCACAAACAGGTTTTTCTACCATTTCAAATACAATAATGTATACATAACTATCAAATATATAATGTAAATGACATAAAAAAAACAAATGCTAAATAAAATATTATAAAATATATAATGAATGTAGTGGTCCCCTGGTGTTGTGTCACTGGTGTTACCTTTAACAAAAATCTCTTATTTTGAAAGAAAAAAATCACACTGATGACATCACTTGACTTCCTTCTACCTGTTTCCTGAAGATCAATGAAGAAAGGCCAATGGAAAGTCCACTATCTCTTTTCAGTTATCAGATATTTTAATTATAAAATCATATTTTCATATGAAGCTTTTAGTTGAAGTCACTGGTGTGACCTACTTTATTGCTAGGGAATTTTAAAAAACTAGAATACAAATGGATTAAATTACTTGATTTAGTGAATATATCATGATTGACAACATGTGGGTTGACACCTTGCAGCAGCCATTTTGTAAAATGCATTTTTTATGAAAAATGTCACTGGTGTTACTGTCACTGGTGTTACCTTTTTATGAAAATATCACTGGTGGTACCGTCACTGGTGTTACCCGTTTATAGATAAACTTTATTTAAAGCTATTCATTTAGTTATTTTGCATAAAAAAAGCACTAAGATTACATGATTCTAACTTTTCTATCTCATTGTTAATCCTCCTTTGGTCAGATATGGCTAAATTAAGGGGATTTGGCTAAATTCAGTGCAGCGACTTTACAGACAGTTTTAAAATGTTGTTTATAATCTTTTACTGACTGCTTTCACTAAGTGTCAATGACAGTCTTTTATTGTACACCAAATGTAAAAATTTAGTCCAAACTACTTAATTATAGTTGAAAAATTAAGGATCTTTGGTCTTATGTATATGTCACTGGTGATTCATTGTGTCACTGGTGTTACTGTTTTTGTCTGTCACATTAAATAAAATGTCATATGTGACATGATAATAATTTTATATTCATTGAATTCTGCTACACTCAAGAATTAAGATGTAAAGGATTGTATCATTACTTGTTTATTATTGTTTTTCAAATATTTTTTATTGTTATAGCAAATACATGGTTGCGCAATTGAATTAACATCATTCAATCACACTTTTAACAAACCTGATTAAAATAAATAACACACAATCTCCTTATTTTTTGCATTATCATTATTATTCTGTAACTCTGACTGCATGTGCTGAAAAAAAATGAGAAATAATATTTCATAAAAATGTTTAAAAATGCCAGAGAAGTAAGGTAACACCAGTGATAAAAAGAGGGGACATGCAGTATTTAAATAAATGTACAAAAAAAATAAAAAATCATTAAGCTGTCATTTATGTGTATTCATAAAGTCCAAGTGTAAAATAATAATGTGGTCTAAGTTTAAATGTTAAAAAAAGAAATACATTTTAAGACATTTTGTCATACCAAAAGTGGACGTTTCTGTAGAATGACCCGTATATATATATATATATATAGCTCTAATTGAGTAAAGACCGTTTTTTACAACTTATCAGATTGTCCGACCTCCTCATTCACTTTCTTTCAAACACGATCCTTTTTATTTCTGTTTCTATAAATGTATAAAGATGTACAGCGACGATGATTTTGTCCTCCATTGTTGTTTCGAAATTCTGCCTCAGCTCGCTACGTCACGTCACTACTAGAGCAAGCTCCTGATTGGTTAACGCGGCGCGGAAATTCGCCAAAGTTCAGATTTTTCAACTTGCGCGATTCGCGCGAATCGCGTCATTCGCGCCGCTTCATTCGCGCGAATCGCGCCGCAGGATGTCAATTCGCGTCTTTGCATTGACTTAACATGTAAATCACTCGCGCTTACCGCTTCATTCGCGTCCGGTGTGAACGCACCATGAGAGTTGGCAGCCTTGCCGTTACTTTGCTAAATTAGGCCAGAATCGTTTAACATTAATGTTATGGAATCATGACAAAAATGATCAATAGATTGGTTAAATTTTACTAGACCTGCATATAAAAATGAAAGACAATATGGATTTGCTTATCTGAATCATCCGTGTTCACTGAAGCTGTTCACGTGAGATGGTTGGGCGCGGTTGGGTGTGTGCGCATTCATAACAGTGCGCGTACACTTTGAACTTCAATCGTGACAAATGATTGGACAACTTGCAGAGTGACATGACGACATGAATCAGAGGCACAAAAAACGTTGACAGCGGTGAGCGGTCATTATGTTTACCAATACTCGACCCATCGCAACCGCCGCAACCCTGACCCCCCACCCCCCAATTTTTTTTTTTTTTTTTTTTTTTTTTTTGCATGATTTACAAGAGCATCATTTTCAGGTCGGAAAAGCCGGATTTCCGGATTTTTCCGGAAGAATCACACCCCTAGAATACAATCCAATACAAAGATACATCAAAACACAACATATATTCACAAATCGCACCCATTTTATTTGTTTGCTGTACTCCATATCTTTAGAATCCATATGTTTGTAAGGAACAGATCCAAATTCAGCCCTTTATCCATCAATCTTCATCTTCATTCTCAGCAGCGACGCGACGTCACAGTCAAAGCTCGCGCTCGTTATAATTTAAATTTGAAAGGAGCGCCACCCTCGAGAAGCGTTACGACATGGTTTACGGCACTGATATCAAACGCTCATTGGCTCTCACCCATAGCTCTCACCTGCTTCGTTACAGATTGCGACATGCCATGTTTCAGTGGATTGACATTTGAATGAGTGCGCGCCTTCACGTAGAGAAGCCGGATTCATCATATTCTGCTCTGTAAAAAACTATTATTTACCGCCAGAGAGGACTGCGACTGCAATTCATCATCATTTGAACTACTTTTGGTACAACATTTTCGCAATAAATAAATTGTTGTGATTACACTTGTTTGTCTGTCATTCTTTTATTTAAAACAGTACGGAGTTTTAATAAATGTTTATGGGTTACTTTAAAGGTAGGTGTAGGATTAGCAGCTCAAAATATCGTTTTGATGTTATATTTTTAATAAAATTATCATTTTCATTTACAAAAATGTACGTTTTGTGTCTTTGAAAGCTATGTATGCTCTTACCAGGTGTAACTTACACATTAACTGGTATACTGGTAATTAACTGGTAGTCACTAGTACGTTCAGAGTAAGTACATGGAAATAGGACTGTAAAATAAAGTGAACCCTTGTACATAAACATTACATAGGAATTACCAGCTCTTACCAGGTGTAACTTACACATTAACTAACTGGTATATTCACTAGTACGTTCATAATAAGTACATGGAGATAGGACTGTAAAATAAAGTGAACCCTTGTACATAAACATTACAAAGGAATTACCAGCTCTTACCAGGTGTAACTTACACATTAACTACCCAGCTAACAAAAAAAGGTCCCCAGAACGTCCCCTGAATGGCCTCTGCGAACGTCCCCCGAACGTCCATGTGTAGGGTCCTCTGGCTGTCCCGGGGACGTCCGCAAAGACGTCCTCCGGACATTCACGGGGACGTTCACAGGACGTTCAGCGGCCATTCGGGACGTTTAGGGGACTTTCGATTAAGTCCTCTTATTGTTTTTTATTTTACTTCTAGGTTAACAAAAGAACACAAACACGTTGTAAGGAGAAAAATACATTTATTTATTTATAATAAATTATCAGTTTCATAATTGTTGTGCTCTTTCCGTGTGTGTGTGTGTGTGTGTGTGTGTTATGCAGTTGTGCACGCGCGTCTCTCGTTGTCAGCTGTGGCAGTCCGATGGCAGTTTTTTCGATGGCTTCTAACCTAAAACGACAAAATGAACACATTCAATAATGTTTCAGGTATCGTTTGTCTATTAAGAAACATTTGTTACTGACAATTTGGATTCGTGAGACCAAGATTAGCGTACATTTGAAGATAGGCCGTAACGGTCAGCCGCGACGGACAACAACTTCAGCAAACGTTTGTAAATGTAATCTTGTCATATAATTTAAACTTTACAAGATAAACAGTGGTTATGGTAGCTAATGTCTGCTAAACTAAAATTTAAAATACCTTTTTGACCGACGAAAGAGAAAACTCAAGGCCTCATCTGAGAAAATCACCGGCAGGACCGTTAACTGTCGACGCCGAGCGTTGCCATGGATACATGCGCGTAACCTAAAGAATGACGTCACTCGATTGTCACTTGCTTGTATCTCACAGTGTGGCTATATTACACTTTTTGCCACATGCTATACCTTTCTTATGTGTAAAAATTAAAGTAATTTTTTTAAAATAACTTTTCTTTAATAAAACCATGTTTGACAGGTATTTATGGGTATAGGAATTGTCTTACCTGTGTTATTTTCCAATTTCTTTGCCAGCAAAGTGCTTTTCCATTCTTCATCTTTTCTTTGGCTGCATTCATCAGTTGAAGTCAATAACATTATTTTAGAGCTCCAGTTCAGGGTGATTGGGACACTTTTTACCATTGAGATGACTTGGATAAAATGTCCCATTCTTATATTATCCCACATCTTATATTCAGTAGCCTACTATTGGGGGGCATCATGATTTTGATGTTTAAAATTTTAACTGCTGAAAGCACACATGATCTGATGACATCTTTAATTAGTTAGTAGGTTGAAGTTACTCCATTATTTTTTCCCATAGGCTAACATGAAAGTTGTTCATTTTTAATATTTACTTCATTTTACAATGAATGGGTCATTCTACAGAAAAGTCCACTTTTCTGTCCCTTTACAGAAATATTACACTTGAAAACACTTTTTTTTATATTGAAAACAATTTTTTTTATATATTTTAATATGAAACAATATTTGAACAATTAAACCTTCTTGCGCATCAATGTGGCAGTATTTGTTTTTAAATTATAAAAATTCCAAACAGCACAGAAGTGCTCGTCCCCACAGTCATGTGGGAAAGTGCTTTATTTTGAGCTCAGAACCAGGGTTTAAATACAATAATGTATGCATAACTGTCAAATATATTATGTAAATGACATAAAAAAACAAAAACAAATGCTGAATAAATATTATAAAATATATTAAAAAAAAACCCTGGTGTTGTGTCACTGGTGTTACCTTTAACAAAAATCTCTTATTTTGAAATAAAAATCACACTGTTGACATCAATTGACTACCTTCTTCCTATTTCCTGAAGATCCATGAAGAAAGACACATGGAAAGTCCACTATCTCTTTTCAGTTATCAGAAATTTTAATTAGAAAATCATAATTTCATATGAAGCTTTTAGTTGAAGTCACTGGTGTGACCTACTTTATTATTAGGGAATTTCAAAAAACTAGAATACAAATGGATTAAACTACTTAATTTAGTGAATATACCATGATTGACAACATGTGGATTGATACCTTGCAGCAGCCATAAAATGCATTTTTCATGAAAAATGTCACTGGTGTTACTGTCACTCACTGGTGTTGTTTATAGAAAAAAAAACTTTATTCAAAGCTATTTATTTAGTTATTTTCCATAAAATAGCACTAAATAATGTGATTCTAACTTTTTTTTCCTATTGTTAATCCTCCTTTGGTCAGATATGGCTAAATTGAGGGTATTTGGCTAAACTGAGAAGCTGAGAAGCAGCGACATTACGGACAGCGTATTTTACAGACATTTTTAAAATGTTGTTTATGATCTTTTACTGACTGCTTTCACTAAGTGTCAATGAAAAGTCTTTGATTGTATAAAAAATGTAATAAAATTTAGTCTCCTCTCCTTGATTATAGTTGAAGAATAAGTAGGCTATCTTTGGTCCTATGTATCTGTCACTGGTGATTCATTGTGTCACTGGTGTTACTGTTTTTTGTCTGTCTCATTAAATAAAATGTGTCATATGTGACATGATAATACTTTTACATTCATGGAATTCTGCTAAACTCAAGAATTAAGATGTAAAGGATTGCATTACTTGTTTATAACTGTTTTTCAAACATTTCCATTGTTATAGCAAATACATGCATAATTAAATTAGCATAATTCAATCACTTTTAACTAACCTGATTGAAATTAAAAAACAAAACAAACATAATCTCCTTATTTTTTTCATTATCTTTTTTTCTGTAACTCTGACTGCATGTGCTGAAAAAAATTGAGAAATATCATTTCATAAAAATGTTTAAAATGCCAGAGAAGTATGGTAACACCAGTGACAAAAAAATGGTACATGCTGTCTTTAAATGCACAAAATAATAATAATAATAATAATAAATCATAAAGCTGTCATTTGTATTCATAAAGTCAATGTGTAATATAATAATGTGGTCTAAGTTTAAACGTTAGAAAAAGAAATACATTTTAAGACATTTTGTCATACCAAAAGTGGACTTTTCTGTAGAATGACCCGAATTCATTTACTATTTTTACTTGAAGTAAAACCATAATATCAACCTGCACAACAAAACAATCATGGTTTCTGTAAATCCATTATCATGTTTAAAGGGATTTTTAAGGAACACAACCTCCTTTAAATCCAGTAGGTTTAGTTTCATTTGCCCTTTGTCTGAGTTTCAAGGTGTCAGGTCTGTTGATAAAAGGCAACGCTGTTTTTTTTTTACAAGTGTTGTTATGGAAATACCAGATGAGGGACGTCAGTAGGACTTTCGCAAACTGGCAAGGACTTGAATGTCCTCCGAACGTCCGTCAGCGAACGTTACAAAGCGGACCAAACGCGGACGTCCTCCGAACGTCCGCCAGCGAACGTTAAAAAGCGGACCAAACGCGGACGTCCCCCGAACGTCCGTCAGCGAACGTTAAAAAGCGAACCAAACGCGGACGTCCCCCGAACGTCCGCCAGCGGACGTTAAAAAGCGGACCAAACGCGGACCTTAACGGACGTTCACAAAGTCCGGGGGACGTCCCTTGTTTGCTGGGTAACTGGTATATTCACTAGTACGTTCATAATAAGTACATGGAAATAGGACTGTAAAATAAAGTGCATCCTTGTACATAAACATTACATAGGAATTACCAGCTCTTTAACCTTTGCAATAATAAGCTTAAGCATTTTAAACAGTTAGTAAGTACAGTAATGTGTCTTACAAGTTACCATAAATAAGTGCTTGTTATTACCCACACTTGTCTGTAAGTACAAAATATTTACCATGTACGTACTATTAGTAAGTACAGTAATGTGTCTGTTAGTGACCATATACGGACACTATAAGTAAGCACCTGTTATTACCCAACATTTGTCTATAGGTACAAAGTAGTTACCATGTATGTACCATTGGAAAGTACAGCAGTGTTTCTTATTAGTTCCCATGTACATACATGTCAGGTAAGTACTTTGTGTTACCACTCTTTTACCTGTATGTACAACATAATTACTATATATGTACCAGGAAAGTACACGTACTGTAAAATAAAGTGCTACCGAGATTTCTTGGTTGAAAAGAAATTGAAACCGCATGGTGAGAATGGTTCGAACTTAGTGAACTTAAAGGGTCATGAAACCCCCGTTTTACCCTGGTCGTTCATACCTCAAAGTTCAAAAACGTCTGTTAAAATGCACGTAAAGCTCTGGAAAAGTGGGAGTGTAGAGGGGGAGAAGAGGGGAGAGAACAACCAATGAAGCACAGACGTAGTGCACACTCATTATACAGAATAATGAATGTTAATATATGAGCACGGAGAAAATGACAACAAACTCCCAAGCACAAGGGAGAAATGCTAAAGAATATTTAATAGGGCTAATAATAGGCTACTTTGCTTACGTTTACGAGCGCTGCAGTCTCAAAATCAGTCTTGTCTATTAGAATAATCGTGTCGTCGCGTTCAGATAGGCTACACCACTGTATCAGTGTCCAGTTTGCACATATAATTCATTTGAAGAAGACTAGATGAAATATGTGTGCATAACTACACCGTGCTGGTTAATGTTTGGTGCAGGAGAATGTGTGAAATAAAAACTTTAAACACGGATACTTTATTCTGTATGAGCTATGAGCCACGTGGCTAGTGTTGTTAAACAACGCAAAGCTCCACGCTGAAACCGATCATATGTGCGCTCCGTGTATTTTTCATGTGTTCGTATTCAAACTACAGTTCTGACCACATCGCGGGCAAAATACAAACAACACTCATCTGCTGCTGTGCTGAGGGAAACATACACACGGCTCGCGTGTTTGAACGCAGCTAGAGCAGGCAGAGGTGAATGAGCCGCACTTTTGTGAAATTTGAATTCTCCACTGTAATGTGATCTCATGCGAACTTCTGTTCTGATCACATCGCAGGAAAACACATTGTGTTGTAGCACTGAGGAAACGAACACCAACATTATGTCTCTGAATGACAACATAGAGACTGAGCTGAGAGAAGTGATAATTCCTCATGCATAATACCACAATTATAATCTTATGCATACTACAGTGCAGTGATTGTATTGAATGTGCTTTAAGTTATGAATAAACACAGAAACTGTTGACGTCAGCATGTTCGACCAGCCCATACTTGGAGCCAACCAGCACTCCGGATCTTTGCCGGTGGTACACGATGACGTCACATTTTGTGACGTTGCTCCGACTTTGCTTTTCAAACCGTAAGTTAGAAATCGCTCTGAAAAATGAAAAATAACTAATTTTAACTTTTAAATAAAATTAATAAGTACCTTTAGTGTTTTCAATGATATACAGCCTATACATATCTGTTCACAGCTCAAAAAATGTGTTCTGGGGTTTCATGACCCTTTAAGGTTCAGTACCAAAATTAACTGAGTGTGCACCTGGTTAGTCCTAGAGCTCCCCCTGGCTGATTTTAGGACAAAAATTAGATCTGTTGGAGATTATTTAGACGGCAAGAGAAAACCTCTGAGAAAGACAGCCAATATGGGGAAGTCCCAGAGCAAGCTTGACAATTATGATACACCGGTATTAACATGAGGTCGAGACAAATTAAAAATTACATAGAAAATTATACTAAAGATTTGGAAAAAAGGGATGAACCGTAGTACCAGAGCAAGAGTAACGCATGGCTACCTGACAAATATTCTGACTGAAACTCTCTGACTCTGCTTTTATTGTTATTTTTATTTCTTATGCATTGAATTTTTATTCTTATGTGTTTGTTTCCTTTTCATGTAAGGCACTTCAATTACCATTGTGTATGAAATCTGCTATAGGCCTATAAGTAAACTTGCATTGCCTTGTCTTACAGACTAAAGTTGTTTGTACAGACTGGCAAACTGGTATGCCATGACTTCTGAGAAAAATATTTCTCACACAATGAATGTACTGATGTGTCTCTTCCATGCATCACTAGCTCGCTGCTCAGGTTCTTGAAGACAAGGATATTGGTTTTGGAATGGTTGACTCACACAAGGATGCTAAAGTTGCCAAAAAGCTTGGTAAGAAGCTTTGTTTCCATGAATTACTGTGATAATAATATTGCTTTTTAAATTAAATGTTCTTACTCTACCTTTTCAATAAAAATGCCTGATACGTCTTAGTATCTTTGAGATATGTGATCTTTGTCCATTAGGTCTGGAGGAAGAGGGAAGCATCTATGTTTTTAAGGATGAAAGAGTGATCGAGTTTGATGGAGAGCTCTCTGCAGACACACTGGTTGAATTCCTGCTGGATGTGAGTGAAATTTACTGGGCTGGAAGTGTCAGGGCCCGGGTATTCATAAAAAATCTTACTGCAAAGAGTAGCTCCTAGTGACAAAATTCGAAGAAAATTCTTAGAAATGTGTGCATTTCCTCTTAAAATTAAATAAAAATCCTAGTGAAAGAAAAAAGTAATTCAGAAAGCATTTTAAGCCTTAAAAGAGATCTTAAGGTCCAAAATTGGTAGGAGTACGGACAAGGACTTAAGAGGCTTAAGAGTTTCTTTAGCAGTGGAGAAAATGGACAAAACATGAAGAGGGAGAAGAAATGTGTTGCACACAATGCATGACAGTGAGATAATAAGACGCTACACATTAAGACGCTACACATTAGATTGTGTAGGGATCATGTTTGTGACCGATCTTATTAGAGAGCGCAGCACAGAAATACCATAGCGCCAGAAATGGAAGTAGTCACTACATTAACATATTTGGCAACTGGAAAAATGCAACTATGCAGCAGTGATGATTTGGGTCTGTCACAACCTTCTATATGCAAAGTGATCACACAAACAATTACAGCACTTTCAGAACCTCTTATTGTGTCGCTGTTCATTTCCAAGTATGACATTAACAGCATGGTAAATGAAAAATAAAGAATATTTATATAATGTGTGAGTACACTGAAACAGGAAAAATAACGCCTGTAATTTCAAAGTGAAGGCTTATAATCCACACTATACATAGAAGTGATCTTTTTTTCCCTTCTTGGACAACAAACCAATCACAGTATTCACAAGACATAGAAATGGGGTCAGCCCCGCCTCTTCATTAAGTTAAAGTTTTTGTCTTTTCCTCACTCAGAGTTGCTCTCAGATTGGTCTCGAATCGCGCTTAAGCTAAGACTCCTACATAGAAGTTTTAAAGATAAATTAGGAGCTTTCTGAGAGGATTCTTAGAAGCTTTAAGAATACGGACCCAAGTCCCTGACTGTACTTGTTTTTATGATTTCTTAACAGAGTATATATTAATACACTTCTTAAGTAACAGCACATATTTATAATAAGATTCCTGTTCTGGATCAGTATTATTATAATTTGTAGATACTTACTGCAGGAATATTTTACACACAAACATAAGGCTAAACAATTTTGTGCATACTGTGGCTGTATGGAACATACTAACATTTGATACATGGCTTTTCTTTCCCATTCTGTGTGTATGTCACATCATTTTTTAGCTGCTGGAGGACCCAGTGGAGTTAATCAGTAACCCCATGGAACAACGCGCTTTTGAGCGAATGGATGAAGACATACGCCTTATCGGCTACTTCAAGGGTGAAGAATCTGAGCGTGAGTGGCATTTTTGTGTCCCATTGAAGTATGTATGTAAAATTATAATTTTGTGGCTATGTTATAATAAGTATGACTCACTCATTCCATTCATTGTGGATTTATGAGGTATTTATGAACTAGTTATATTGTGTCTTATTTGGCCCAACGTTTTTCTCAACTTCAGCGACATATTGAATTTGAATAGTTGGGATCTCTAAGATCTCTTATTTAAGGCTGGTACATTCTTTGAACATGTTCAGATATTTTTTGTGTTCAAATTATATTTGTATGTTTTTATTTAATGTTGCTTTTTTCTATTTCTATTCATGGTCTCTATCTATAGGGAAAAAGTAGAGGAAATGTAATGCAACTGTCCATAAGTTGAAATATCAAAAATGGGCAGAAATATCTAACATACAGGTAGAACTGGGGAAGGTGGAGGGATTCTAAAAGTGCACTCCAAACTGCTACAGCAAATGCTGAAGGTATTTGAAGTATTTGAAGGTTGAGCAACAAGTTCATTGCCTACTGATACAGCAGGAACCAGCTGTGCTCTATAGAGAATAATGTGATTGCAAGCAGATTGAGTTAAGGACCTATCAGCCTGTACCAGCTAGAGTTTCATGACGGAACTTTGTATTTATGATTTACAGCTCATGAATTCTTTGATTATCTGTGCTGAGTTATCAATCTGAGTTGATTATCTGTGCTTTTGGTGGTGTGTGTTTGACATAATTTATGGCCATAGCTCTGTTTAAGCCTTTTCCTACAGTATGTCTTGTTAAATCATACAAGTCCAGATGTCAGCTTAACCGGGCCCTGTGGTAACCCCACATACTATTAAACGCAAAAACAGCTGATCAAAACAGCTATAGAGCCATTCCCTTAAAAGGGCATTGCAGAGAGTTAGGTGAGAGAGTTTATCTTCTTTACATGATTGCTATACTGTTTTATTAAAAATCCCATTTCAGCTGGGAGATAGCTGAAGCCTTTGCTGTGACCTCTGGATATGATGTGAGAGCACATGCTTGATGCTTCAGCACTAAAATATTTAATTCCCAGTGTTTAATATTTTATTACAGTTTTTAAGAGTTGATGGATAATTATATTTGTGTTTGTATTTTTCTCACTCTCTTTTTATTTCTCAGACTACAAGGCCTTTCAGGTCACTGCAGAGAAGTTCCAACCATATGTGAAGTTTTTTGCCACTTTTGACAAAGGGGTGTGTGCAGTCCATTCTTTTACAATAAAAAGTTATGGCCATGAGAATTTATTTTGGTGTATGTTATTCTGGTATAAAAGTGAGAAGATATATGTGCGTAAATGGCTATGAACATTTTTTAGGAAACAGGATTCTGTGTTGGCTTTATTTGTAACCCTTTCATGCTGCAGGTGGCAAAACAACTGACTCTAAAAATGAATGAAATCGATTTCTACGAGCCTTTCATGGACGAGCCTGTATCCATTCCAGGCAGACCCAACTCAGAAGAGGAGATAGTGGACTTTGTTAATCAACATAGAAGGTGATATCAGTGGTAACTGCAGAACTTTGACATAGTTAAAAAAATATTATCTAAAGTATCCACTTTTATTCTAAAAACAGAGTGTTTGATCTTCCCCAGGCCCACTCTGAGAAAGCTTCATGCTGAGGACATGTTTGAGACTTGGGTGAGCAAGACTGGATTGTGGGACTATCTGTAAGACTTAACTATTGAAAGTAATCTGTTGATTAAATGGCTACTGGTTATCTACTCAATCAACAGGAGGATGACATGGATGGAATCCACATTGTTGCCTTTGCTGAGGAGGAGGATCCAGGTTGTTATTTCCCCACAATGGAGAGCAACAACTTGAAAACTGTTTATTGCTATCACCAAGACTAGATTTTGTACCTCAGAATGATTGTATTATTTGCTTAGTCAATCGCTTAATTTGTGCTCTTTTTTCCCCCACTTCATAGACGGTTATGAATTCCTGGAAATTTTAAAGGAGGTTGCAAGGGACAATACTAAAAACCCAGATCTAAGCATAATGTGGATTGATCCTGATGAATTTCCTCTGGTAAGATGTTATCCCATCCATTTCTACACAGTATTTCTCTGCTTGAACTGAAACACTTGTGACAATATTGTAATAGTTAATTCATCTGCAGTTAACTTCCTATTGGGAGAAGACCTTTAAGGTGGACCTTTTCCGACCCCAGATTGGTGTGGTGAATGTGACTGATGTAAGTAACTTTGACCTTTGGTTTTGATGTTATTAAAGTATTTTTTTTCTGTCCTAGCATTCATCTCTCTGTTAAAACACTTTGTGTTTCTTTTTAAAAACTTCTCTACATTGAAACTTGTAGGTTGTATATGACACATTTTAGCTTTAAACTATCATACTCTTTTGAGGTAAAGTTTCACATAACATACCCATAATGATCTACAGCATGATAAACCATTTAATCACACACTATTCTTTATTCAAATTTTAATTTTACAATCCTAACACCTACTGAAATGCCTACTGTTTTCCTTGGTTAAAAATCCAACCTTTTGGGCACATTTGGGGCCCTTAACATGCTCAAAAACTCTTAAAACTTTACACATGGAATTGTGGAATTATGGAATCGTTGGAATCGTCAGCCATCTGGGCCGAGCACAGGTTGTCATAGGGGGTTCGTGGGGGGGTTTTGTGGTACACTCTTTTATACAGTGGATACGGAAAGTATTCAGACCCCCTTAAATTTTTCACTCTTTGTTATATTGCAACCATTTGCTAAAAACATTTAAGTTAATTTTTTTTCCCTCATTAATGTACACACAGCACCCCATATTGACAGAAAAACACAGAATTGTTGACATTTTTGCAGATTTATTAAAAAAGAAAAACTGAAATATCACATGGTCCTAAGTATTCAGACCCTTTGCTGTGACACTCATATATTTAACTCAGGTGCTGTCCGTTTCTTCTGATCATCCTTGAGATGGTTCTACACCTTCATTTGAGTCCAGCTGTGTTTGATTATACTGATAGGACTTGATTAGGAAAGCCACACACCTGTCTATATAAGACCTTACAGCTCACAATGCATGTCAGAGCAAATGAGAATCATGAGGTCAAAGGAACTGCCTGAAGAGCTCAGAGACAGAATTGTGGCAAGGCACAGATCTGGCCAAGTTTACAAAAAAAATTCTGCTGCACTTAAGGTTCCTAAGAGCACAGTGGCCTCCATAATCCTTAAATGGAAGATGTTTGGGATGACCAGAACCCTTCCTAGAGCTTGCCGTCTGGCCAAACTGAGCTATTGGGGGAGAAGAGCCTTGGTGAGAGAGGTAAAGAAGAACCCAAAGATCACTGTGGCTGAGCTCCAGAGATGCAGTCGGGAGATGGGAGAAAGTTGTAGAAAGTCAACCATCACTGCAGCCCTCCACCAGTCGGGGCTTTATGGCAGAGTGGCCCGAAGGAAGCCTCTCCTCAGTGCAAGACACATGAAAGCCCGCATGGAGTTTGCTAATAAACACCTGAAGGACTCCAAGATGGTGAGAAATAAGATTCTCTGGTCTGATGAGACCAAGATAGAACTTTTTGGCCTTAATTCTAAGCGGTATGTGTGGAGAAAACCAGGCACTGCTCATCACCTGTCCAATACAGTCCCAACAGTGAAGCATGGTGGTGGCAGCATCATGCTGTGGGGGTGTTTTTCAGCTGCATGGACAGGACGACTGGTTGCAATCGAGGGAAAGATGAATGCGGCTAAGTACAGGGATATCCTGGATGAAAACCTTCTCCAGAGTGCTCAGGACTGGGCCGAAGGTTTACCTTCCAACAAGACAATGACCCTAAGCACACAGCTAAAATAACGAAGGAGTGGCTTCACAACAACTCCGTGACTGTTCTTGAATGGCCCAGTCAGAGCCCTGACTTAAACCCAATTGAGCATCTCTGGAGAGACCTAAAAATGGCTGTCCACCAACGTTTACCATCCAACCTGACAGAACTGGAGAGGATCTGCAAGGAGGAATGGCAGAGGATCCCCAAATCCAGGTGTGAAAAACTTGTTGCATCTTTCCCAAAAAGACTCATGGCTGTATTAGATCAAAAGGGTGCTTCTACTAAATACTGAGCAAAGGGTCTGAATACTTAGGACCATGTGATATTTCAGTTTTTCTTTTTTAATAAATCTGCAAAAATTTCAACAATTCTGTGTTTTTATGTCAATATGGGGTGCTGTGTGTACATTAATGAGGGAAAAAAAAGAACTTAAATTATTTTAGCAAATGGCTGCAATATAACAAAGAGTGAAAAATGTAAGGGTGTCTGAATACTTTCCATACCCACTGTATGGTTGTATTTGAGGGGCTCTGTACCGCACCCCTTTACATCTACAGTAACCAAACTTCATACAGCCATGGAGAGGCAACAAATTTATGGTGAAAAAAGGGAAACAGGAAGTGTGTTACACCGTCTGCATACATTGACTGATTTTGATGAAACTTCAGCTGTGTTTTTGTTGTAGGGGGCCGATCACATGGATTTGACTATTGTGAGTCAAAGTCATAGTGCCACCAACTGCAGTAGGAAGTGTGTCACTTTCAAAATGCTTTCTTACTGTGGCACGATTTGCTTCAGTCTTCATCAGAATAATGTCAAGACACTACAGATGTACACCTGTGAAAGGATTCTTGATATATTGAATACTCTTGTCATGGCAACGTGTCAAACTTTACTTTTTTGGGGGGTGTTTTTAAGACTCTTAGCATGCTTCAAATTGCATGAAGCTCAACACACAAATACAGTGCATCTGGAACGTATTCACAGCGCTTCACTTTTTCCACATTTTGTTATGTTACAGCCTTATTCCAAAAGGGATTAAATTCACTATTTTCCTCAAAATTTTACAAACATTTACATTACATTTACATTTATTCATTTGGCAGACGCTTTTATCCAAAGCGACTTACAAGTGAGGAATACAACATGCGAGTCGTCATGACGAGGCAAATAGACAAGAAGTGCTCATAATACAAGTTATAGGCAGTGCTCAGATTATCCTAAGCTACAATAGAGAGGGATTAGAGGAAGTGAAAGGATAGGAATAAGAAGGTTTTTTTTTTTTTTTTTTTTTAAGATGAGGTTAAGTGCTCACGAAAGAGATGGGTTTTCAGCTGTCTTTTGAATATTGCCAGGGATTCCGCATTCCGGATGGAGGCAGGAAGATTGTTCCACCAGCAAGGAACAGTGAACGAGAACGTTCTGGAAAGTGATTTTGTGCCTCTCTGTGATGGTACCACAAGCCTTCGCTCCTTTAATGAGCGCAGGTTTCTGGTAGGAGTGTAGACCCGTAAGAGTGAGTGGAAGTAGGAGGGTGCTTAGCCTGTGGCTGATCTGTAAGCAAGCGTCAACGCCTTGAATTTGATGCGAGCAGCAAGTGGTAGCCAGTGAGATGAAGAGAGGCGTGACGTGGGCTCTTTTGGGCTCGTTGAAGACGAGACGTGCTGCTGCGTTCTGAATCATTTGTAGAGGCTTGATTGTGCATGATGGCAGTCCAGCCAGAAGAGCATTGCAGTAATCAAGCCTAGAAATGACCAGGGCCTGGACCAGAAGTTGTGTTGCATGTTCTGTTAGAAAGGGCCTGATTTTCCTGATGTTGTATAGTGCAAATCTGCATGACCGAGCTGTCTTTGCAATGTGGTCTTTGAAGGACAGTTGGTCATCAAGGATTACTCCAAGATTTCTGGCCGCATTTGACGGGGTAATTGAGGATGTACCTAGCTGGATGCTGAAATCGTAATTTAGAGTCGGATTGGCAGGGAAGACGAGAAGCTCAGTCTTAGCCAGGTTGAGCTGTAGATGATGTTCTTTCATCCATGCCGAGATGTCCGCCAGACAGCTTGAGATCCGTGCAGCTACTGTGGGATCATCTGGTTGGAATGAAAGGAAGAGTTGTGTGTCATCAGCATAGCAATGGTAGGAGAAACCATGTGCCTGAATGATGGGACCAAGTGATGTAGTGTAAATGGAGAAGAGGAGGGGTCCAAGAACTGAACCCTGAGGAACACCCGTGGTCAGTTGATGAGCTTTGGATACCTCCCCTCTCCAGGCAACCCTGAAAGACCTTCCTGTGAGATAGGATTCAAACCAGAGAAGCGGAGTACCTGTGATGCCCAGTGATGAGAGGGTGGACAGGAGGATCTGATGATTCACCGTGTCAAAGGCAGCAGATAGATCGAGCAGAATGAGAACTGATGATTTGGAATCAGCCTTTGCAATCCGCAGGGATTCAGTGACCGACAGCAGTGCAGTCTCAGTCGAGTGGCCACTCTTGAAACCGGATTGATTGACATCCAATTGGTTGCTCTGTGAGAGGAAAGATGACACCTGGTTGAAAACAACTCGTTCAAGTGTTTTTCCTATGAATGGTAGGAGAGAAACAGGTCTGTAGCTGTCTACAAGAGACGTGTTTAATGTGGGTTTCTTAAGCAGTGGGGTTACCCAAGCCTGCTTGAATGTGTTAGGGAAAGTGCCAGTGTGGAGAGATGTGTTGATGATGTGTGTCAGTGCTGGTAAAAGTGTGGGAGCGATGGCTTGTAGAAGGTGTGTGGGTATGGGATCTAGAGGGCAGGTGGTGGGATGGCTGGAGAGGAGAAGTTTGGATACTTCTGTCTCAGTGAGGGGGGAGAATGAAGAGAGGAGGTGTGTGGCTGTGTGTGTGGTTGGTCTGAGTTCCTGTGTGTGTGGAGCGGAGAACTGACTGCTGATGGTAGATGTTTTGTCAGTGAAAAATGTAGCAAAATTATCAGCAGTAAGGGATAAGGTGGGTGGCGGTGGAGGGGGGCAGAGGAGAGAGTTGAATGTTTTGAAAAGTGTGCGTGTGTTTGGAGCGCTGTTGATTTTGTTGTGGAAATAGGAAGATTTAGCAGCATGAATTTCAGCAGAAAAGGATGAGAGCAGAGATTGATAGCTACTTAGGTCAAATTGGTCTTTTGATTTGTGCCACTTCCTCTCTGCAGCCCTGAGTTTGGTCCGATGTTCACGAAGAACATCAGATAACCAGGGATTAGAGGGAGTGGCACGTGCAGGCCTGGATGACAGAGGACAGATACTATCTAGAGAAGAAGTTAATGTGGAACATAAAGTGTCTGTTGCTGTATTCACATCTAGAGATGTGAATTGTGAGGGTGAGGGAAGAGAGGATGATACAGTAGAGGAAAGATGAGAAGAAGAAAGAGAGCGCAGGTTTCGTCTGAAGGTAACTGGTAGCGGGGTTGGTGGTGAACAAATGGGGAGTTGTAGATTAAAAGTAATGAAGAAATGATCGGAAATGTGCAGAGGTTTTACCAGAATGTTGTCGGTGATGCAGTTGCGTGTGTAAATGAGATCAAGTTGGTTGCCAGATTTGTGTGTACTTGTGGTGATGAGCCAATTAAGATCGAATGAGGCTAGAAGAGAGTGGAAGTCTGAAGCATAAGGCTTCTCTAGATGAATGTTGAAATCGCCAAAAACTACAAGTGGGCTACCATCCTCTGGGAATGAGGACAGCAGCATGTCCAGTTCCTCTACAAAGGTACCCAGTTGGCCTGGGGGGTGATAAATTACTACGATATGAATTTTGACAGGAATTGAGATTGTAATAGCATGAAACTCAAATGAATTGTAGTTGCAAAGAGAGGAATGAGTCGAGTATTTCCAATTGTCAGAAATGAGAAGACCTGTGCCCCCACCCCTACCAGATTGGCGAGGGGTATGAGAGAAAGTGAAGTTGTTGGAGAGAGCAGCAGGAGTTGCTGAGTCCTCTGGACGAATCCAGGTCTCAGTCAAGCCCAAGATATTAAGAGAAGAATTAGTAGCAAAGGCTGGAATGAAGTCAGCTTTGTTAACTGCTGACTGACAATTCCATAGACCCACAGAGACAGAGAGAGGAGTATTAGTGTTAGAAGAGGAGTAAACAGGACGCAGGTTAGAAACATTGCGCTACCTTTTACGTGGGTTAGTGGAGCGTTGCCGAGAGACAACAGGAATGAGTTGAAAGCACATGCTGAGGAAGAAGGAAAAGTGTGAAAGGAGGGAAGAAACTTAAGTGCCTACCGGTTTCGTTGCTCGGTGGAGTCGCGCAGGTAGAGTCGCAGGTCTTTACCCGAGTCGGTCTTCACACGAGGAGGCTGAACGCTCCCGCTGACGCTTCCGCGACAGCGCGCACACACAATTAATATACTGCTTATTAACACGTGATTGAAACGAGCTAGGCCCGCCTTGCAAATCAGCACTGCAAAAGCCTAAACCCGTGAATGGCTGAAAACCGAAACTAACTAAAGCTTAAGTGCGGGCAATAACACCAATAAAGTCTGCAAACGCAGCTGTTATTCTAAACAAGTACAATTAAAATACAATTCTATATAGTCGAGGTAGGAAATAGGACAAACACAGATACGAATTAAATCCTTCCTAGCAGCAAAGAATAAACGAAGCAACTGACCCAGAACAGATATTAAGCAAAACACTACCAAACACTACCAACAAACAATACCCCATAATAACAATGTGAAAGAAGTTTGTTTGAAATCTTTGCAAATGTATGCAAAAAAAAAAAAAAAAAAAAATCATGTACATAAGTATTCACAGCCTTTGCACAATACTTTGTTGAAGCACCTTTGGCAGTTACAGCCTCAAGTCTTTTTAAATATAATGATACAAGCTTGGCACACCTATTTTTGGGCAGTTTCTCCCATTCTTCTTTGCAAGACCTCCCAAGCTCCATCAGGTCATTCAAGGACATTCTCAGAGTTGTCCCATAGCCGCTCCTTTGTTATCTTGGCTGTGTGCTTAGGGTCGTTGTCCTGTTGGAAGATGAACCTCAGTCAGGTCCAGAGTGCTCTGGAGCAGGTTTTTATCAAGAATGTCTCTGTAAATTGATGCATTCATCTTTCGGCTTCCGTCTAGCTACACTACCATACAGGCCTGATTGGTGGAGTGCTGCACAGATGGTTGTTCTTTTGGAAGGTTCTCCTTTCTCCATAGAGAAATGCTGGAGCTCTGTCAGAGTGACCATAGGGTTCTTGGTAACCTCCCCGACTAAGGCCCTTCTCCCCCGATCGCTCAGTTTGGCCGGGCGGCCCGCTCTAGGAAGAGTCCGGGTGGTTTCAAACTTCTTCCATTTACGGATGATTGAGGCCACTGTGTTCACTAGGATCTTCAATGCTGAAAAGCCTTGTTGCTGAAAACATAATTACTATTATTACCTTTTGCATTTGGATATATACATTTACAATTACATTTACATTATCATAGACTACTTTCTGTCACAGTTTTGATTTTATTTGTTTTGTTAAATATGTTGAATTAGTTTAATATTTAGGTTAATAAAAATATAAAAAGACCTTAAGATAAATATTTCTGGACCTACAAAAATGATAAGCTGCAAATGATAACTTCCCGCTCATTTGAAATTGACCTATGTTACTGAGAACAGTGTTTTCAGACATAATGACTTGCTTTTATTAGGTATTGCATTTGAATATATATATATATATATATATATATATATATATATATATATATATATATATGTTTAGATTTTTTTTTTTTTTTTTTTTTGGCTTAATATGTTGTTGAATATTCTGGCTAAACTGGGAAACAGTATACAACTAGTCCATTAATCTCACTCTGCTTTTCTCTCTCTCTCTGTGTGTGTGTGTGTGTGTGTGTGAGAGAGAGAGAAAGTCTATTTTACACTCTTGATAGTTTAGAGTTTAACCCTTTCATTGTTGTGTGGTTTTGCTATTTTCTATGCAGGATAAGAAATCTCTTAGGACTAGGTCTTAGGATCTTTTTCTATCAGTTTTAATGGCAAAATAAAGACATAGAATGCACATTTCCTACCTTGCACAGTTTCCCCTAAACTGTGCAAGGTGGGATGGCACGGCATGGCGGTGGGGCCTGTCATCACTGCTTGCAGCTATAATTTTTATTTTATTGTTTTTTTTTTGACAAAGACACTACAGAATAACATTGCTGCAATAATTTGAGCAGCAGATGCTCTCTGTAAACATGCTTAACTAATACCTAATTTGCAGCATGTGTGTCTGGTTATGCTTTCACTTAGAACCTAAAAATCTAACAAACAAACTAATTTAAAATGTATAACAGTAATATCATGTTTTATCATGAAATAAATAAATAAATACACACTCAGTAAATAAATAAATGTATAAGGCCTAAATATTCATACTCATTTGAAATCAAAATCATGTTTTACTTAAGTTAACCTTGTGTGTGTGTGTGTGTGTGTGTGTGTGTGGTTCAGGTATTCCCTACGTTATGAGAACAAACCCCCCACAAGGAGTACCAGAAATCTTTGACCTTACAGGGACATTTTTTTGGTTCCCATGAGGAAAACAGCTTTGTAGCGGTTGTACAGTTATTAATCAATTTATGGGTTATATAAATATATGAATTATAATAAATCATAAAGCTTTATGATCAATTATGACGCATATATCAACCCAAGGGGGAATTAAACATATATTGTGAATTAATTACAATGAATTGTAATCAATCGCATATATGATTAGTTCTTGTTCATACAGTTTGTACAGTATAAAATGGAAATGTCTATGGAAAGTCCCCATAAAACATGGAAACCCATGTGTATGTGTGTTTTACAGGCTGACAGTGTGTGGTTGAGCATGCCTAACGATGAAGCTCTACCATCAGCTGAGGAGCTGGAGGACTGGATAGAGGATGTTCTCTCTGGAAAGGTCAACACTGAGGATGATGATGATTATGATGATGATGATAATGATGATGATAGTGATGACAATAGTAGTGATGAAGACCATTATAGTGATGATGATTAAGTGGTATATACACTTTAAAATAAATATATAAATAAATAAACGGCAGCTATGGTTGCCAGAACGTTACTGTAAAAAGTATGGTAGCAACATTTTAAGTTTTACAGACTGAATTTAAATTTACAGAACAAAATGTGTATTTCATTATCTGTAAATATCCCTAATATACATAAGAGATAAGAAAAACTAAGGAAAAAAAAGTTATTTCATTTAAAAAAAACAAAAAAAACAAAACAAAAAAAAAAACATCAAATGTGAAGTGTAACAAAGGGAATTCTGGGATTGCCAATTTATGTTTTTCACATTATTATTTTTTACATTAATAGATGACTTTTTTCTTTTTCCCAAAACTGTACATTTAACAGTATTTTACTGTAAAATTACATGAAATGTCTCATTACATCTATTACAGTTTTTCACCATCTAAAGTAAGGGAACTTACCGATAAACAATTATTACTGTAGCATTTTAGTTTTAGCATTCTTTTACTGTTAAAATTATAATTTTTTTTTACAGTGTAGAAAAACTACAATCATAGAATGCTGTAAAAAAATTCTTTCCACATTGTATTGATGATATCCATTTTAAATAGTTCAATCAAAAATGAAAATTCTGTCATTAATTACTCACCATCATGTCGTTCCACACCCGTAAGACCCGTTCATCTTCGGAACACAAATTAAGATACTTTTGATAAAATCGGATGGCTCAGTGAGACCTTCATTGCCAGCCAGATAATTAACACTTTCGGATGCTCAGAAAGCTACTAAAGACATATTTAAAACAGTTCATGTGACTACAGTGGATCAACCTTAATGTTATGAAGCAACAAGAATACTTTACTTGTGTGCCAAAATAACGACTTTATTCAACAATATCTAGTGATGGGCGATTTGAAAACACTGCTTCATGAAGCTTTACGAATCTTTTGTTTCGAATCAGTGGTTCGCAGCGTGTATCAAACTGGCAAAGTCATGCCCCCCTCAGTGGTGAATCATTGAAATTTCGAAACGCTTATGATGTAACAAAGCCTCGTTTACTGAAATCACTTTCACGCTCCGAACCACTGATTCTAAACAAAAGATTCGCAAAGCTTCGAAACTTCATGAAGCAGTGTTTTCAAATCGCCCATCACTAGATATTGTTGAATAAAGTCCTTATTTATTTTTTTTTTTTTGCTGGACAAAAAGTATTCTTGTCACTTCATAACATCAAGGTTGAACCACTGTAGTCACATGAACTGTTTTAAATAAGTCTTTAGTAGCTTTCTGAGCTGAACAAAAGTGCAACACTCACTCTTCAAAGTTCGTTTATTAATTAAAACAACATGATGTTTCGGCCATCCAAGGCCTTCATCAGAAGTTGTTGGTAAGCACCTCTTTTTAACATTTGTTACATATTTAGTAGTTTTTTGGGCATCTGAAAGTGTTAATTATCTTGCTGGTAATGAAGGCCTCACTGAGCAATCAGATTTTATCAAAAATATCTTAATTTGTGTTCCGAAGATGAACAAAGGTCTTACGGGTGTGGAACGACATGAGGGTGAGTAATTAATAACAGAATTTTCATTTTTGGGTGAACTAACTCTTTAATTACTGATGATTTATTTATAGAATTGTTTGCATTGGCAGCAAGAGACATTTAATAATGTAAAATGCAAAAACCTATAATCTTTTTGGTGCTGCTTATTCATCAAATAACTGGAACTGTAATATGGCTAAGAAATTGTGTTCTGTAGTGTTACTTGTGATTTGAGGACAACGAAATGTCAACATGTCCAAATAAAAAAAAATAAAAAAATTATTCTATTATGTAGTCTGTGCGTATTAACATCGGTGTGTGTGTGTTAACCATGTTTTGGGGACAAAGTTGTATCTAGAAGTGGGCTAAATCTGACATAACCTCCATTTGAGGACATCTAGCAATATCCTAACTTGTAAAAAGTATATATAAAAATGTAGGAAGTTTTTTGTTAAGGAAACTGAAGTCTATGGAACGTCATTTACAGTACATATATATGTAAATGCATTTGTGGGAGTTTCATGTGTCATTAACGTGAGAGCAGGGCTCATACTATAATCTCACCTCATCATGAACAATAATTCACATCTAATTTATTTAGTCAACATTATTTCAGCAGTATGCATATAAAGCAGTGGAGGGACATCTACATATGGAGCCGCCAAGTCATTTAATTCAATGGATCTGTGCCACCAAAAGACTCGTGGATTAAACTAAAATAACTAACAGCTTCTTTTGGTGCAAAATACTTACACTCAGTTACCCTCACCTCCATATGGCTCCTCTTTCCAACTGGATTTATGACATTGTCCAAATGCCAATCACGTGACTCTATGGCATGTATTTTCACATACAGTACAGTGTCTTACAAGATAAAAGGTACACTCTAAATTTAGAGCGTGAGATTAGGATGAAGGATTATTATCTGGCTTACATGGTGAGGTGATTGTCATGAGCTTATATGAACTATGAACTAAAGATAATTGTCATCAAATAAACAAAACACTTTGCCTATTGCTATGGTTACTTTTTAACTTCAATATGTACTTGGCAGTAAAAAAATTATAGTTATATTTTAGTAAATTTTGGCAAATGTCTTTTGTTCAAATGTTTGATGTGAGTTTAGGCCTTCAGAGAGAGATGCGAGTTGTAACTTGTGAATAGAAATGACTTAACACATATACATACACACACTGTAAAAGCAGAGGCACAGTCACTTTATGAGAGTGGTTTATGTAAAGTAAATAAGTCCACATCAGAACTGTCTTAATATAAACTTCTTAATATAAAAGTTTCAGTAAAAAATAACATTTGATAACACTGTAAAACAATAGAGAATGAGGGTCAAGTGAAAAATAGTGTAATAAAATAATAAAATGTGTAACCTAAAAGGCAGTCTTAAAGCCAAAAAAGGTCAATGAAAATGTTGGCATATACATTTATTCCCTCAAGAGGGTGCTGTGCTGGTTAATTCCTTTAGTAGTGATAGAAAAAATGTAGAGGTATAGTTTACCAAAAAAATTCTCTCACCATTTACTCACCCTCATGTCATTTGAAACCTGTATGACTTTGTTTCTTCTGTGAAACAAACAAACAAAAAAAATATGTTTAGAGAAATGTCTCTGTTTTTTTTGTCCATAAAGACAATGCCAGTCAAAACTGTTTGGTTACCAAAATTCTTCATAATACCTTCTTTTGTGTTGCACAGAAGAAAAAAAGAAAGTCAAATGTTTGGAACGACATTAGCATGAGTAAATGATGACAAAATGTTTTATTTTATTTATGCAAAGATAATGACATTTAACATATGATAATCCTTTGATATTTCAAATGTCCCCACTCTTTCACAACAGTTTACTTAAAACCAATTTTGCTCTTCTTAACCAGAGATCACAGCAACAACATTTTTTATCAATGTAAAATTATCATTGTCATGACCAATTACATTACAGCCATTTCTCAGTGGTATCTCAATATTGGCAGACAAATCATTTCAGTTCTCAGAGTGAACATATTTTATAGACCTAGATAACATTCTCATGGGCCACGTTCAAGACAGTTTTTATAGCTACAATGCTGTGAGGCATAGAAAAGGAAAGAGGACAAGACACAAGAGATCACACATCATCCCGACTCATCTGAACAGCTAAAATTGAGTCCTTATCCAATTACAACTCCTTATAGAGTGCTGTAAAGAACACCTCTTAAAATATATGATATGAAGGATACAGGCCAAGCACCTCTTCATTCCCAGACATCTGGGATTTAAGCATATGCATTTAGCAATCATATTTTTCAATTATCATGTGGGAAAAAAAGAAAAAGAAAAATGATATGCCAAAAAGTAAAATGGGTAGGCTACATTTAAAAGTTCATTTGTTTTGTAAAAATTAATAAAAAAAAATAAAAAAAATCATCCTTCAGCACAATTAGCTTAACTGTAGTCTCATTGATTTTCATCAATCTCACCACTTTGTGTAAAGTTACTCTATCAGAAATGAGGTCCAGAAATTTGATTCAAAATCTGTAGTTTTGTAGTGTGCTACATGTGTGTTAAAATGTGGCTGGTTTGAACATTTGCCTTAATACTTGAGAAGATATATATATATATATATATATATATACACAGAAAAAAGTATGTGAACCACTTGCAGAATCTCTGAAAATGTGAATTTTAACAAAATAAGAGAGATCATTTTTTATATATATATATATATATATATATATATATATATATAGTAAATTTTGATATGCGTTACTAGAATGCTGTCATTTGGCTCAGATGATGTGCTTGAGAACCATATGATGTGAAAACTTGTTGGTGTAATGATACAGTAATTAGAAAATGTTTCTCAAAACTACACTTGCGGAGGTTTATTCTCAAACTGCACTATGGCAGATTTTGCAGAAAGTCTGTCTGTGTCTGTAGAGATGTATTCCCAGTGTTTATTTAGTTTTTTTTTTGTTTTTTTGTTTTGTAAAGAGTAGTGTGAGGCAGAGAAAATGTGCCCATTTGAGTCAATCTATCTCTCGGAATGGTCCATTGAAAAAGTATTATTGACAAAATCACTTTCCCCATCCTTTACTGTTTCTGTATTTTACAAAACATGGATAAGTAGTCTTCAATATTTTTATCCACCCTCCATAACAAATGTATCTAGATTTTTACTGCAAACATGTCATAAATGCCACAAAGGAAAAAGTAATATATTCAAATATTTGTTATACAGCAGCTGCAGCTAATGAGACTGAAAGCATGGTCTAGTAATATATATATATATATATATATTACAGTGAGGTGGGAAAAGTCACACACCTTTGGTAATGGGAAAAATAAATTATATTAAATCATTTTTTGTGTGCTGAAGAGATTTAAGTTGTAAACCTGAGACTCTCTGTTTGATTATTAAACCACACCCGCATGTTGAAGAGACTGTTGAAGCTGTTTATTGAAAAACTGCGCAAGTTAAAGATCCTCAACAATGCATGGTTTTCAGGCACGTGACTTTTTGCTACGGCCGCCATAGGACCTATGCGTAGCTTCTCCTTGATGATCAGAAAGACACACACCAAAACAGCACACCTCACCACCGACGAAAAGCAACGGTATTTAAAGAAAATAGATACTTTAGGATTAGACTCTTATTTACTATCAAGCAATCTGCTGACCCCACTAAAGTCTAGTAAAAAAAAAATCTTGCCGAATTTTACGTTTGCTGACATCCCATACACAGGCGAAGCTCTCAAGGCTTTTAAAAGCAGACGCTTTTAAAGATTACCGCTACTTCACCTCAGGATGGGATAATGATATTAACGTTAAACGAATAGCAAGTATCACTGAATGTAATTGTCAGTAATGTCGGTCAAGCACATCTCTTGTATTGTCTGTCATGTTACTTACACAAAATAAAACTCTCAATGCACAGTCTGGACTGTTCTGTAGGAGTCCAGTGATCTCTTATTAGGGTTGCCACCTTCAGTAAGGCAAAATAAGGGACACCCACACCCAGTGCTTGAAGTGGGCCGGTACGCAAGACCTTCGTTTGTCTTTGGAACATAAATTAAGATATTTTTGATGAAATTCGAGGGTATCTGATCTGAACATTGGCAGCAATGACATTGCACATTTTGAGGCCCAGAAAGGTATTAAAGACATTGATAAAATAGTCAAAGTGACTACAGTGGTTCAACCTTAATATTATGAATACTACAAGAATACTTTTTGTACGCAAAAACAAAACAAAAATAATGACTGTATTCAACAAATTCATCTGGATTTCATTAAAAATATCTTAATTTGTGTTTCAAAGAAAAACTAAGGTCTTACAGGTTTGGGACAACATGAGGGTGAGTACTTAAATGACAGAAATTTAATTTTTGGGTGAACTATCCATTTAAATTAGGACTACATTTATGTAAATAATTTAGAACTTCTAAAAACTCTTTTAAATGTCATAAATTGTAAATGACATATGATTATTTATGTATATGATTAATATGAATGATAAATAAATATCTGTTTACTAATGTCTAAAATAATGATTATCTGTCTAACCAGCTCGGATAGTGTATGGAATATATTAATAGATTATCCAAATTTTATGTGTCTGCCACCACATATGCTGCTTTAACAGTGCATATTTCCTTGCGTTCATCATAAGTTACTGAAAGACCCAAGTGATAACTTTTTTCTCCATTCAGCAGAGTGTCTTGCGTTCAAAAGGCGGACGTGAGTTTGACAGATTTCATGTTCTCGACTCTGTCGCTATGGAAACAAAGACACTAAATGCCATCCCGTGGATATGTGAGCTTCTCTGCTATTTCTTGTGAAATGTATTTAATCAATTATCAATTATCCACACTGCAAAATGCTTGTTTGTTTATTCAAGTATGTGTGGGTCTACGTAAAATATGGGACAAATCACGTCCTGTATTGATTTGATAAGGGACGCATCATTTAACCTTTAAATCATCCTATATTTTTTGTGATTTGCTGTTATATATATATATATATATATATATATATATATATATATATATATATATATATATATATATATATATATAACACACACATTTTAAAGTCCTAAAAAAACCTCCCAAAAGAAAATATGTTTTTGCGGAAAATGGAGATTTCTCTAAACTGAAGTCTCAGACTGCAGTCGAAGCACAAACTTGTGTGACTTTGGGTCAATGAATTCTTCAGCAAGCTGAATGTAAGGTATCTTTTTGGTAGTAACCACTAGGCTAAATTCAAAGCATTTGAGCAGAAAAATGGTCCCTTCTTTTAGGCCACTGGTAACTGAGACTTCACTGATAAGGGTCCACTGCCGAGCAAGCCAGCGGTCTTGTCCATACTGCAATGTAGGGCCTGGGATCAGATAACTCTCCAGAAATGCCTGAGAGGCAAAAGCACAAAAATACACAGAACTTTAGCATTACAGTCATTTAGCATTACATTTCATGTTTATGGCTACATCTAAAGGTTAGGGAGCTGACCTGTTGCCTCACTGCACTATCAGGCAATGGTACCTCCAAAAAAACAATTTTGTACAGGCTATAATATTAATAATAATAATATTATAATATTTTAAGGCAGCATAACGGTCTAATGATCTACAACAAACAGAGCAAGCTTTGGTGATAACTAAGCAAATGTTTAATTACTGCAATACTAATTTCTCACGAGAAATGACATCAAAAGTGGAAAAAGTTGGTCAAAAATATACATTTACACATAAACTGAACACCAACTACAACTTTCAGATGCCATTTTATTTTATTAGCTCAACTTTCATGGAATCAAAAGCACATGGGATTGTGGGATATCATAGGCAGAAAAGAATACATCAAGGCTGCCTTCAAAAAACAATCAGATGAATGTCTCTGTAGAGAGGATGTGTAATGATCATTAGATTCGGACATGCCTTGCAGTGTTGCCAAGTCTGCAGTGTTTTCGTTGTCACAGGTTGATTTTTTTTCCCCTGCAGGTTAAATGTTTGACATATTGCATACATGGTATTTGATTGAAATGCTTTTACCCATTTTATATTTTTACCAATAATAAAACTTTGCTAGATTATGAGTTTTGTAAGGAAGGGGCACTGAAGCCTTTAAGCTCTTGTGAGCTCTTTTATGGAAACAGACTGTGTTTATGAATATTACTATATAGAGATTTTCAAGTTTAAATTTTGTATAGCACATAACAGTGACTGTAAAATATCTATTTTAGGTATGAGAGTGGCATATCTTGAGTTTTGGGCCAGAGTCATTGGGTAGATTTGGGCTATTTTTGATTGGCCATTAGGCTAGTTTTGTTTCGCAAAACAGGCAACCCTGGCGTCTTGTTGCCTTCCTGCTTCTGTATGCTGCATCAAATGCAGCCTGTTTATTTTCTTACTTGGAAAATATACTAAGCCGGAAAATACACAGTCAGCCAGTCTTTATTGTAAAATGAACCCCTTCAAGATGATACATGATCACCATATCTATTATTTTGCGATAAAAACCATCTGAATGTATCTCCTGCTGGCATGGCTCAATCTCAATGTCAAAGACCTCACCTTGGGTGTCATGTTGTTTGTGATGCAGACAGCTAAGTGCTGCTGTATGCTCTCCATGCTGTGGAGGTGCTGTTGTCTGGTGGTCCGAAGATATTTCTGCAGCGCTCGGGCCATGGAGGGGAATATGGCTTGAGCTGCTTCGCGGGGGTCCATCACGTCACCAGGTGACTTATTCTGTTCCTCCTCTTGCATGCGCCGAATGTGTGTAAACGCCTCCTCCACTGCCACCACCAGCCTGGGAAGGTAAGTGTGTTGTCACGTTGTCCATATTAAAATTTTCTCCTGACAACTATCTTCACTTCACTAGATCAGTGGTTCTTAAAATGTGGGACACTGTAAGCTCTGTAAAGGGAATGCAATAACCTTACAGTAACTAGTTCTCAAATCATGTTCACTATCTACAGTGTTGATGATAAATGTGAGAATGAGTAAGGTTTGTGTGCAGTTTCTTCTTATTATTATTCCTGTTATATGCCATTGAGGGCTCGCTGCGCTTATGTAAACACACATTCTCATGCATGCCAGATTTGAACAGATGGACATTTTACTGCTTTGCTACTTTAAAAAGGGGATCACCAAAATATGAGAACCACTACATTAGATCCTATGTGTAATGTAATCTTTTGTCAGATTTAATCAATCACTATTACAAACTATTTAATGTTGAGAATCTACACTTATAACATTTCTACCATTATTCATTTATATATCATGAGTTGTCACAATCAAGGTTAAATAAGCTTATTGTGAGTCTCTATTGCATGGTATATTAAATTTATCCTAAACTGATGAAGAATGAGCAGTTTTGCTCAATGTCTTTATAGATCATTATTTCTCATAAGTAAAAGAATCAATTTGCCAATTGCCAAACATTTGTCTAAATCCCTCCACCAAAGTTCTCTCACCTAGCCCTGCGTTTGCGGACACGTCTCTCATGCTCGGCCTCTTCGTAGTAGAGCTCGTTATGACTGCTGTCTCTGCGGCGGGCAGCAGCAGCAATCATTGCTCGAGACTGAGATTGGGCTATACCAGCTGCAGCATTATTCCCTCCTGGACCTAACCATGGTGGGACACACATTGCATTAAGATTGTTGAATAGGTTCATGCCGACTGACAGTCATTTCATTTTGAACCCTTCAGTCTGTATTAGTAGTTGCTGTGTAATAAGGTGTGTATTGTGGGTGCAACTCATAGTTATAATAGATGAGTATGTTACAGAAAATGAGTCATGAAAGAAACTTGAGATGTATTTCATGAAATCTAAAAGTCTTAAAGAAATAATGAAATGAAAATTCTGTCATCTTTTACATTCTCCCATGTAGTTCCAAACATTTGACTTTCTTCTGTGGAAGACATAGACATTTTTTGTAGAATGTCTTGGGCCACATTTCCCAATAAAGACAGATCGTAGCTCTTAAAAAAAATTGGGAATATTGCTCTTTGGGTCAGCAGGGTCAGACAAAAACAGGTGGAGAAGAAAATACATGTTAACTGCAAAATAATTAAGAATTAAGGTGAATAATTAAGTGTGAAACGATCAGGAACCGTTTAGTCTCCAGTGCCACCAACTGCAACCTACCTGGAGTCTCCAGAAGTGCAAGGTGTCAGGATCTTACAGACTTAGGTTAGGTAAACAATCCTAAAAAAAATGACTCCCACTTGATGTGAATCACAAGCTGAAGTGTTGTGAAATACATAAATGCTGTTTTTTATAGGCTTTATTGACAGACAGATTGAGAGTGACTCTTGAAGGACCAGCACCACATCCTCTTGTGCCACTGTTTTAAGAATTTATCTTCCTGAATCTGGCAGTAAGTTTTGGGTGTTCATTTTTAGTCCATCTCCTACCCTGAAAAGTCGGTTTTGCAGAGATGGACTAAAAATGATCTTCCGAAACTTACTGCCAGATTCTAGAAGATAAATTCTTCAAACAGTGGTCCTTCAAGAGTTTTGCTGTCCATTGGTCATGCCTTAATTTTGCAATTTCTAGTATTGCATTAGTATTGCATTCTTCTCATGAGTATTTAATCATTTTTGACTTTTCAGTCTGAGTTAAATCTCTTTTTTGGCTCATTTGCCAGTAAAAGAAAACCTGCCTAATAATTATGCACACCTGAATATAAGGCGTTTTTAATTTCTAGCATTCATGAACAACTTATAAATTATTAGTTATTACGATTAATGTGGTTTGGAATTGGTAAAATGTACCTGGAAAAAAATATGATCAGAAAATCAACTTGCATAATAATTATGCATGCACTGTAGTAACTCCCTTTGTGTTCCACAGATGAAAGAAAGTCATGTGGGTTTGGAATGACATGAGAGTAATGAACTGAAGACAGTATTTTCATTTTGGGGTGAACTTTGCATATAAAGTACCACACCTACTGTTTTCAAGGTATTAAAATTCAGCCTCTCTCGTGTCTAGGGCCCTGTATACACCTGGTATTAAGATGAGCTTTGGTCAATCGGATCACAAGTGGACGATGCTAAATACAGGTGTAAACAGGGTCTAAAATGTTTTGAGCTTGTCCACTTTTGACCACTTCCAGAGGTAGTCGAGAAAACATTTGACCGGATTGCTTTCATAGTGTAGACACTCATGTGGTCAAATGTGTTCGAACAGCCACAAAAGACCGCCTATTGACTTAATGTGTAAACATTATGGGATTTAAACTTTGTTGGCTGGAGACCCAAGTTTAGTTTGAAGATGAAGATTGGTCTTGCGGTTATCAGAGCAGAAACAAAAGCTGATGCTCTCCATATGTTTTATGTTTTCTCAGTGTGTTCATATGTAAATTGCATTAGCTTATTTTGTCCATTCCCATAGGAAAGAAAAATCAAAAGTGAGATCTCTTTAACATCTCAAATGTTTCTCCTAGATATAAATGAGGTTACTTCAACATCAAATGGAGACTTTTGCTTGAGTCTCCTGATTCTCACACTTGTCTCCTGAGACAAAAAGTCTAACAATCTCACAATGGTCTCCACTAAAGTTTCATAAGAGATCTCATCATCTTCACATACTGTGCTCAGATCTATCTCATTTCTTAGAGACAATTCTACTCTCACATTTGTCTCCTCTAAAGTTTCATAAGAGATCTCATCATCTTCATACTGTGCTCAGATCTATCTAATTTCTTTGAGACATTTCTACTCTCACATTTGTCTCTTCTAAAGTTTCATAAGAGATCTCATCATCTTCACATACTGTGCTCAGATCTATCTCATTTCTTAGAGACATTTCTACTCTCACATTTGTCTCCTCTAAAGTTTCATAAGAGATCTCATCATCTTCACATACTGTGCTCAGATCTATCTCATTTCTTAGAGACATTTCTACTCTCACATTTGTCTCTTCTAAAGTTTCATAAGAGATCTCATCATCTTCACATACTGTGCTCAGATCTTTCTCATTTCTTAGAGACAATTCTACTCTCACATTTGTCTCCTCTAAAGTTTCATAAGAGATCTCATCATCTTCACATACTGTGCTCAGATCTATCTCATTTCTTAGAGACATTTCTACTCTCACATTTGTCTCCTCTAAAGTTTCATAAGAGATCTCATCATCTTCACATACTGTGCTCAGATTTTTCTCATTTCTTAGAGACAATTCTACTCTCACATTTGTCTCCTCTAAAGTTTCATAAGAGATCTCATCATCTTCACATACTGTGCTCAGATCTATCTCATTTCTTAGAAACATTTCTACTCTCACATTTGTCTCCTCTAAAGTTTCATAAGAGATCTCATCATCTTCACACACTGTGCTCAGACTTTTCTCCTTAGATAGAGACTCTGTATCACTCAGATTTATCTCCTGTAAAGATTCAGAAGAGATCTCATCATCTTCATATACTGTGCTCAGATTTTTCTCATTTCTTAGAGACATTTCTACTCTCACATTTGTCTCTTCTAAAATTTCATAAGAGATCTCATCATCTTCACATACTGTGCTCAGATCTTTCTCATTTCTTAGAGACATTTCTACTCTCACATTTGTCTCTTCTAATGTTTCATAAGAGATCTCATCATCTTCACCAGGGACGTGCACAGGAATTTTGAGGGGCAGTTGCTCTGACCTAAAAAAAAGGGCACTCCCCTACCTATTTTTCTAATAATTCAACGGCCCGTCGTCAATTATTCCTTACTTGAATCACAGCTTAAATAGTGTTTTGACATCGACAACCCAAGTGCATTTTACCTCAAACTTGCGTCTAGTTAACTTTCTAAAGTAGCAATCGCTTGTCGGGTCGACATTAACACACTGACAAAATTATATTCAGAATTAAAAATATTTTTATACCACTTTTTAATGTGTGATTGTGTAAACTAAAGGTTTTCACGAGATACCAACCTTTCGCGAACTTGCTTCCAACACTCATGGAGGCGCGGTGTGCACGGAGGGGAGGGGCTGTGCGCGCGAGACGCAGGGAAATGAAATGCAGCTGAACGTTTGCTCTATGAAAGACATTGACAAAGACGAAAACTAAGGACATTTAATCTATAATTTAATTTTATTTTAGTTAGTTTTGCCAAACACACGTTACAGTTTTGGTTAGTTATCGTTTTTTGTAATGCCTCGTTTTTATTTCAGTTAACGACGATGTTTTTTCCCACCTAGTTTTCGTTTTTTCGTTAACGATTATAACCTTACTCACCTTTCCGACAACGTTAAGTCGTCTCACCCGACAACCGCGACAATCTCCTTCTAGTGCCGCTCATGCAGGCTCAGCTCAGGTGCCGGTCGCGTGCAGCGCTGCAGCCACATAAACAGAGTTTGCCCTTCCCCTACTGACTTTCACTTTCGGACGGGTGCCCGAATATGGAAGTGAATGAGGCTTTGCGATTTTTATTTTATTTATTTATTTATTTATTTTATCTAGGCCTACGTGAAATTCTGCATCCATTGTACGATTTTTTTTATTTATTTTTTCCACCTTGGAAGGGCAACGTGAGTCGAGAAGGGCATATGGGCAGTTGCCCGGGCAACCTGAGCAACCCCCCTGTGCACGTCCCTGATCTTCACATACTGTGCTCAGATTTTTCTCATTTCTTAGAGACATTTCTACTCTCACATTTGTCTCTTCTAAAGTTTCATAAGAGATCTCATCATCTTCACACACTATGGCACGCCGTTTTGACTTTTATTCACATCCCAGGATATGAATTCTTGATATCAACAATTCAGTTGTTGATATCAGGAATTACATTTCCACTAGTAACAATGTTCATTCTTGATATCAACTTTTGAATTTCCACTAGTAAAAACTAGAATTCTTGATATCTGTAATTGTATTTTCACTAGTGAAATGTCACCATAGGCTGCCAATCAAATTCAATTGTTGATATCAAAAATTGAGTTCTTACTAGTTGAAATTCCAATTTCTCATATCAGAAATGCAGTTCTTACTAGTAAAAATAGTAATTTTTGATATCAATAATTACATTGCTACTAGTAAAATGCGAATTTTTGATATCAAGAATTCAATTGTCACTAGTTGAAATGTCAGTTCTTGATATCAACAATTGAATTGCTACTAGTAAAAATGTTCATTTTTGATATCTGAAAATGTATTTCTGATATCAACATAATTTAAGATATGTAAAATGGCTTTCTTACTAGTAACAATCACATTCATGATATCAGAAACTAACATTGTCACTAGTGACAATCAAATTATTGATATCAAAAATTAACATTGTTACTAGAAGCAATTCAATTGTTGATATCAAGAATAGATTTTGCACTAGTAACAAAGTAATTAATGATATCAAAAATTAGCATTTTTACTAGTAAGAATTTATTTCTGATATGTGAAATTGGAATTTCAACTAGTAAGAACTCAATTCTTGATATCTGTAATGGTTTTGTCGCCCTTTTAACATTTAAAAACATGAATTGTTGATATCAACAATTCAATTCTTGATATCAGAAATGCAATTTTCACTAGTGGAAATGCTGATTGTTGATATCAGGAATTACGCTTCTTGATATCAACAATGACGTCATCACTCGCAGAAATACATTTATGATATCAAAAATGAAATCACAACTAGTAAAAAACATACTTCTTGTTATCTGTAACTTAATTCTTACATGTTAAAATTTAATTTTCACTAGTAAAAATTCTTATTGCAGATATCATGAATTCCGTTTAGGATATGTGCATAATAATGAATTCCTTTTAGGATATGTGCATAGTAATGACGACTGCTAGTTAATATTCAAATAAGAGCGTGATGTTTTTTGCGTGCTCAGAACTGTGGTGAACTGTGGTGAACTGTGGACAAACTGGCAATGGCAAAGGAGGTTTTTAGGCAAATTAAATGCTTTACAATTCAGTTTTCAGACCATACAATGCAAATGCAAAACCAAAAAATTGAAACCAGGCGTTTATTTTCCTTGTTTTACGGTTAGGCCTTTTATATCATCAGTACATCTGAATCAAATTAACTTGTGTATTAAAGCATGATAGCTGATATTGCTCACTAAATAAATAGTTTCAGGGGAAGTTATATGATAGTAGATTAGATAATAGATCAAAACAGCTTTATTCATCGTCGTGTAATTAGAGAAAAAGTCTTCTCAACGGGATTATATAACTTTGGGGCTTGTGGTGGGTGAAAGTGGTAAAATGAGAATATCCTTATTCCTTATTAAATGTACAACCCAGGTGAAAAAAAAATACTATAGTAAATAGTAGCCTATTGTGTTTTTGAACCATACTATAGTAAATTGTAGAATACTGTCTATATTAGCCTATAGTATTTACAACACTTTGTTAATGAATGCTACAGCATACTGCAGTATAGTGAACTGATACTGTAATAAATACTGTAGTATACTTTCATTTTTTACTACATTGTGATTCTGTTGACTGTCTATATGTGTCAGCTCGGCTGATTTTTGGATTGATGGGGAGAGGGAAGTTTATAAAAAAAAAAAAAAAAACAATGCTTAAAAGCAGCACTATATATATATATATATATATATATATATATATATATATATATATATATATATACTAGGCTAAATGGGAAATCATACTAAATACCAAAACTGTATTATATACTACTACTATATTTAATTTGTCCTGTTTTGTCTCCTTTTATCTTGCTTTCAATACAAGCACAAAGGGGATTCAGATCCTGAAGACTCCATGCAATCTCGCTGTACCCTCACCGTCTCTGCTCCTTGGATTTTGCAAGCTTTTCCTTGCTCCTTATTTTTAATAAACCTTCAATAAACATAAAAGTTCCCAGTGTTGTTTTTTGTGAAAAAGGGCAGATACACCTGTATATGATTAACACACAACTTGGCACACAATCTTTAGTTCTTTAGATTGCTCCTGCTCACTAGAACATATTTCCTCTTTTCCGTGTAAGTGGGGAAACCATGCATTCATACTCCTTTCTCTGAACAACTGGATCATCCTCGTGCAGCACTGCAAACCATAGCGGAGACTACAAGATCATGTAGGAAAGGACAGATGAAATGCTTGACATGCAGTTTATTAGAAATGTATAAATCCATTGCATTAAACCAGTGCAAAAGTCAATGTGTGTGTATGATCATGTTTTGTTTTAGAATTGAATATATTGTGTATGAATCTATATAGTAATAAGTTAATGGGGTGCATAAGAATTGTAAACATTAAGATTATTTAAATTTCCTTAATTAAATTTTACATTTCACTTGTTTGCAATGTTTTTTAAGGCAATCACCTGTCACCTGCAGGTCTCATGTCCTTGTGAAACCACAGTGAACATGACATGATTGCAATTTCACATATCAGAAATACAGAAAAACTTCATTCTTACTAGTAAAAACTTCATTCTTTACTAGTAAGAATGAAGTTGTTACTAGTAAGAATGTAGTTGTTAATAGTAAGAATGTAGTTTTTACTAGTAAGAATGAAGTTTTTACTAGTGGAAATGTAATTCTTGATATCAACAATTCAGTTGTTGATATCAGGAATTACATTTCCACTAGTAACAATGTTAATTCTTGATATCAACATTTGAATTTCCACTAGTAAAAACTAGAATTCTTGATATCTGTAATTGTATTTTCACTAGTGAAATGTCACCATAGGCTGCCATTCAAATTCAATTGTTGATATCAAGAATTGAGTTCTTACTAGTTGAAATTCCAATTTCACATATCAGAAATACAATTCTTACTAGTAAAAACTTCATTCTTACTAGTAACAACTTCATTCTTACTAGTAACAACTTCATTCTTACTAGTAAAAACTTCATTCTTACTAGTAACAACTTCATTCTTCCTAGTAAAAACTACATTCTTACTAGTAACAACTTCATTCTTACTAGTAAAAACTTCATTCTTACTAGTAAGAATGAAGTTTTTACTAGTGGAAATGTAATTCCTGATATCAACAATTAAGTTCTTGATATCAACAATTGATATCCTGGGAATGAATAAAAGTCAAAACGGCTTGTCGAAGTGTAGGTAAGGCGCGTTAAAAATAGTTTTGACGCAAATCGACAGAGGTTCGATTCCGCCTTTTGCCGAACTCTCTCTTCTTCCTTTTCCCATCCATCAGATTGGAAAGGCATTTATCTTCAATAAAAATGAAGATATAAAAATAAGATATTCGAAAAGTGTCGAACTTACGAACTTAAGAAATTAAAAAGACTTCCTATTTCTGCGGTTTGTGCATTTTATAAGTCAAACTGCATCGTTGACAAAGTGGATGTAAACTGACTACAACGCACTGCACCATCCAGCACCAAAATTCGCAATAATGGAAGTATACCGCTCAATTCATTTAGTGTATTTATGTATATTGATACACCGTTTACTCTTTTATGAAACTATCATAGTTAATGAAGCCCAAGTGCCACCTACAGGCCTATTAGTGTAGGTTGATGAAATGGTGACATGAAAAGAAAGGACTTTATTATGTTACCATTTTTGATAATTATGCAGCATTATGAAAAAAGTCTCTTAATAAACTCCTCCTGCATTTATTTGATCAATAACAGCAATATAGTGAAAGATGATTACAATTTACAGTGATGGTTTTCTATTTTAATATACTTTTAAATATAATGTATTCCTATAATTTATGCTGTTCTTTTCTAACATTTTATTCATCAAAGAATCTTGGAAAAAAAGTATCACAGGTTATAAAAAATATTAAGCAGCACAACTGTTTGTAACATTGATAATAAATCATCATATTAGAATGATTTCTGAAGGACCATGTGACACTGAAGACTGGAGTAATGATGCTAAAAAATTCAGTTTTGCTTCACATAAATCAATATATTTTGAACTGTATTAAAACAGAAAACCATTATTTTAATTGTAAAAATATTTCACAATATTACTGTTTTTTCTGTATTTTTGATCAAATAAATGCAGCCTTCTTGCAAAAACATAACCTATATATATATATATATATATATATATATATATATATATATATATATATATATATATATATATATATACATTGCCCCTTTTTTACATTTGAGCCCCTGCCCCTGAGGAACTCTCTGCATGTCCCTGTCTGTTATTATTGCACCGTTTAATGTACAACAACACTAATGTACAAATATTATCTGACACCATTTATAAGTAGCCTGTAAATATAGCATCTAACTACTATGTGCACTTATTGCAAAGAGAATACTTTTTTATAGGGCAAATAGAATATTTAGCTTTTTTCACTTAGTGTAAGTAGCATATAAGAAATGGTGCTATTTTCACTTAGTGTAAATAGATTCTGTTGCTATTTTCACTTAGAGCTATTTTCACATTTCGCAGTCTGTTCCCACGGATTTAAACTGTACTCGTCCAATAAGAGAACAGGCTTCCGGGTTATCGCAAATAAAATAATGATATTTTTATATAGGGCAAACAGAATGAATCTTAGGCCAATTACTTTTTGTGTAGGCCTATGTGGAATGCATCAAATTGTCTTAACTGCATGCTTAAAATAATTCTCTGAGGCACTTTTTTTTTTCTAACTCAGAAGACAATTAGGACTTTAGGGTAAGGTCAAGAAGGGATACAGCTACGGACACTGGGAATGCGCTAAATTAATATTTGGTCATTTCATTACTGTATGAGCACGAACAGCCCATTACCAACACATGTATATCAAACTTATAAAAACTTTGTAAACATGGAGAACAATAAATGACCACACATGCTGAGTTTTATGAATTTATGATGCTGGTGGTGAGTGTAAAATCAAATTCAAAACAGCCATTTCACCTGGAAGATTAAGGCTGTGATATTAATGTTGGCCACTAGAGAGGGCCACACGATAAGGAATCTTTTAACCTTAATCTTTTCTCTATCATTTTTTTCTTTGTTTTTTCACTTTTACATGCCCCAATAAAATATTATTTGTCAAGTTTCCAGACATGATTGCTGTAGACCTACATTTAAAAGGAAGAGACCATTTTATTCATCTCTTTTAACATAACGTACACGATTCCATTCTATTCCGTATTGTTTTGCAGGAAAAAGCTCTGTAATGGAACAGTAGAGGCACTTTACCAAAACAGAAAAAAAAAGTTTACGAATAAAGCATTCATTAGTTATTTTATGATACTACCGTTGTTAGGTTTTAAGTAAACATTATAGTTATAAAGTAAAACGACAATAACAAGGACAACAACAATAATAATAACAGGCTGACAACCCGATGGGCAAGATTACATTCTTATTAAATCATTGTCTCTTCCACTCCAAACCCACTACAATTGAGAGACCTTCCAGATGCATATTTCATTCAAATATATTATGCAACTGGACTATCAGACGAGTTATCCAGTGTTATATTTAATGTGACATTAAAATGGCCGACGGGACTAGGAAAGAGGTTCAAAAAGACTTTATCATTCATCTTGTCCAATGTGGCCCTATACTTCAAGTTAATGGACAACATATTACTGTAAATAAAAATAATACAAGTTATTAGCACATTACAGTGTAGCTATCATGCCATATTTACGCATCCATTGGACAGAGAGTGCAAATATTTCAGCTCATTATTAGGCTATCCCATATGAGAAGGTGTCGGTGTACATAATACATCAAAATGTACAGTAAAAATGTTCAGTAGCCAATAACTTTTCATTACACTGTTTTACAATGCATAGGCCTTTAATCAAAGAGAAACACCGGCACGAATTTGGGCACAATGATGACACATTCTGTATTAGAGCCATATGTAAATGTCATGGATGGAACAATAAAAAAATAGTCCACTGATGCATTAGACAGTGTAATGAAGACAAAAATAAACATGAAAAACGACATGAGGTTATTTTTCTTATGTTCATGTCAATGGTAAAATAAATGATAAATGAATGCCTTGTTCATTTTTTCCCTTAATTCTCAGAAGGACCCCGTGGCCAATAAAAACAAACAGGATGAAACTACTTTTTTCAACAATTAAAAAAAAAAAAAAAAAAAAAAAATCAAGCCATAATATAATTTTTATGTTTTATTAACTAAATGAAAAAATAAAGGAGCCATTTCTCTGGACGGATGTTCTTCCTCCATCTTTGGCTTACAGAGGATTATGCGAAAACCACATCTCATTAATATTCATTAGCTCATTACCATAGCTATTTTTACCTGTAAAAATTGCGTTTCTAGATATCAGTAATTGAATTTTCACTAGTTGCAAGAGCAATTTCAGATATCAACTCTCTTTGTTGATATCAATAATTACATTGTTACTAGTAAAAATGCGAATTTTTGATATCAAGAATTCAGTTGTCACTAGTTGAAATGTCAGTTCTTGATATCAACAATTGAATTGCTACTAGTAAAAATGTTCATTTTTGATATCTGAAGATGCATTTCTGATATCAACATAATTTCAGATATGTAAAATGGCTTTCTTACTAGTAACAATCACATTCATGATATCAGAAACTAATATTGTCACTAGTGACAATCAAATTATTGATATCAAAAATGAACATTGTTACTAGTAGCAATTCAATTGTTGATATCAAGAACTAACATTTCAACTAGTGACAAATGAATTATTGATATCAAAAATTTGCATTTTTACTAGTAAGAATTGTATTTCTGATATGTGAAATTGGAATTTCAACTAGTAAGAACTCAATTCTTGATATCAACAGTTGAATTTGAATGGCAGCCTATTGTGACATTTCACTAGTGAAAATACAGTTACAGATATCAAGAATTCTAGTTTTTACTAGTGGAAATTCAAATGTTGATATCAAGAATACATATTTCTGCGAGTGATGACATCATTGTTGATATCAAGCATTAACATTTTTACTAGTGGAAATTCAAATGACAATTTGTCATTTGTCAACAACAATTGTCATTGTTACTAGTAGAAATGTAATTGCAGATATCAAGAATTAACATTTTAACTAGTGAAAACTGAATTGTTGATATCAAAATTTCATATCCTGGGAATGATTAAAAGTCAAAACGGCTTGCCTATTGCCTTTCCCAAGATATAAATTGCTGATATCAAGAATTCTAGTTTTTACTAGTGGAAAATAATTCTTGATATCAAAAATTAGCATTTTAACTAGTGAAAATTGAATTGTTGATATCAAAAATTAACCTTGTTACTAGTGGAAATGTAATTCTTGATATCAAAAATTGCCATTGTTACTAGTGGAAATGTAATTCCTGATATCAAGAATTAGCATTTTAACTAGTGAAAACTGAATTGTTGATATCAAGAATTCATATCCTGAGAATGAATAAAAGTCAAAACGGCTTGCCATACACACTGTGCTCAGACTTTTCTCCTTAGATAGAGACTCTGTATCACTCAGATTTATCTCCTGTAAAGATTCAGAAGAGATCTCATCATCTTCATATACTGTGCTCATATTTTTCTCCTTAGATAGAGACTTTGGTGGTCTCACATTTGTCTCCTCTAAAGATTCAGAAGAGATCTCAACAGCATCACACACTGTGCTCATATTTTTCTGCTTGGCTATAAAGACCTTGAATCACTCATATTTGTCTCCTCTAAAGATTCAGAAGAGATCTCAGTAACATCACACACTGTGCTCATATTTTTCTCCTTAGATAGAGACTTTGGTGGTCTCACATTTGTCTCCTCTAAAGTTTAAAAGAGATCTCAGTAACATCACACACTATGCTCAGATTTTTCTCCTTACCTAGAGATTTTGGATCACTCATATTTTTCTTTTCTTAAGATTCAGAAGAGATCTCAACAACATCACATATGGTGCTCATATTTTTCTCCTTACATAGAGACTATGGATCATTCATATTTGTCTCCTGTAAAGATTCAGAAGAGATCTCAACAACATCACACACGGTGCTCAGATTTTTCTGCTATACTAAAGATTCTGGATGACTCACATTTGTCTCCTCTAAAATTTAGAAGATATTTCAACAACATCACACATTGTACTCAGACTTTTCTCCTCAGCTAGAGACTCAGGATCACTCACACTTGTCATTTCTAAAGTTTCAAAAGAGATCTCAATAACATCACACACTGTGCTCAGACTTTTCTCCTTAGCTAAAGACTTTGGTGTTCTCACATTTGTCCCCTTTAAATTTTAAAAGTGATCTCAACAACTTTGCAATGTGTATACCAAGTTAACCATACCAAGTGTATACCAAGTTGCAATGTGTATACCAATTCTATCATATGTATTAATAATCAAATTAGTCAAGGATTGGGTCATAAGCCATTTAATGTGCCTTTCAGCAAAGAAAGTGCATGAATACCTAACCGGTAGTAATTTTCCTGATAACAGCATCTGGTACATTACTATTTTAAGAAAGTACTACTTTCTTATTATATCTACAATTAAGAGTAAAATGTTAACCTCATTTTCCTCATAATTTCACTCTTAATATAGGCTTAAACGCTGAAATTATGGACTTTTTTTATTTTATTGTTGCACAATTTGTAAAGTTGTTGAGATCTCATCTAAACTTTAAGAGAAGACACATGTGAGAGCTCCCAAGTCTCTAGCTGAGGAGAAAAGTCTGAGCACAGTGTGTGATGTTACTGAGATCTCTTTAAGAGGAGACACATGTGAGAGCTCCTGAGTCTCTAGCTGAGGAGAAAAGTCTGAGCGTAGTGTGTGATGTTGCTGAGATCTCTTCTAAAACTTTAAGAGGAGACAAATGTGAGAGCTCCTGAGCCAAATGTGAGGAGACAAATGTGAGAGCTCCTGAGTCAAATGTGAGGAGACAAATGTGAGAGCTCCTGAGTCTCTAGCTGAGGAGAAAAGTCTGAGCACAGCGTGTGATGTTACTGAGATCTCTTCTAAAACTTAAAAAAAGAAGGCCATTGTGAGAGTGTAGAGATTTTGTCTCAGGAGACAAGTGTGAGAAGCAGGAGACTAAAGCAAAAGTCTCCATTTGATATTAATTTAACCTCATTTATGTCTAGCAGAAACATTTGAGATGTTAAACTTTTTTTCTCCCCTTTGGGTAGCTTCTATCTCATTCCACTTCAATCAAGCACAATACACACATTCTCATATTTGAAGTTTAGTTTTGTTGCACAATTACTTAACAGAGGAAAACATGACCAATATTTTCATGCATGCAAAATGGGTTGTACAAGGCAAACTTTACAATGTTAAATGAAGAAATGAGGAACTGGTTCATTATTAAATTTGTTTAAAAAGAAAGTATCTATCTTAGCCTAAACATCTCACACTTGTCTAATCCCTTGTTTGGAATATGCACTGCATATACAATGCTGGGTATTGAAGATAAATTTAAATGTGTATCCCTTTATATTCATATTATGTAAGGTATAATGCTATTTAAATAATAGTTTCAGTATTTACAATATTAGTAAAAATTTAAAATTTAACATGTTTCTCCTAAAATAAAATTGAAGACATCTGGGGCTGGTTGCAAAAACTTCTTAGAATAGTCTTAAAAATTTAGTCATTTAATTTTTAAAAAAAAACTTCAAGCCTGGTAATAACATTTAAAATAAGTTGCATAAAAAGGTATATCTGTTTAATTTGAATCAGGAAAGTAAGACTGACTGTCCTTTGGTTAACTGCTACTTAGTCAAACTAGTTCCTAAGTTAAAATGCAACTATGCTAAGATAATGCAGCTGGCACCAAAAGACAAAGCTGATACCTAAATGAGACATGTAACAGAATAATCAGCTCTTAGTGTCCCAAACTTAGAGAAAGCTCTGTCAGAGCCATAGCCTTGTGGACAGCACATCAGCATTGAGACACAGAAGCTCCTCAGACAGCACGAGTTCGAATCCCAGCTAAAGGTACTTTCCATCTCCTGTTCCCTTCTCACCTCTCCCATCCTACTGTCCTGTCCATTAAAGGTAAAAAAAAAACAATGTCACAAAAAAAAAAAAAAAAAAAAAAAAAAACTTCTGAACATATTTTTACAATAAAGAGATTTCTTATTTCTCATTTTCTCTCAGAACTTTCTCATGTCTCAGTTGTGTCTACTTGTATTTCTCTTAAGGCATTTTAGGAGAAACATCTGAGACAGTGTTGATACTACAATGAGAGATATTTGAGAATCACAACTAAGTCTCATGAGCTTAAAAAGAGCAACCACTGAGCAATAAAATAATGGAGTCTTGAAAGAGACTACAGAAAGACAATAATGAGATGTTCTATTTTGTTCCACCAAAATCTCAGTTTTAACTCATTTTCTCTCAGATATTTCTCATGTCTCATTTGTGTCTATTCTTATTTCTCCTACAGAATTTTAGGAGAAACATCTGAAACAATTTTGATACTAAAATGAGAGATATACGAGAATCACTACTTGGTATCCTGAGATCAGAAAGAGCAACATCTGAGCAATAAAATGTTTCTCTGATGGAGCCTTGAAAGAGATAACAGAGCGATAATAAAGAGATCTCCCATGTCTCTCACACCAAATTCTCAGTTTTGACTCTTTTCTTTTTGACACATGTCTCATTTGTGCCTATTTTTATTTCTCCTTAGGAATTTTAGGAGACACATCTGAAACACTGCTGATACTGAAATGAGAGATATATGAGAATTACAGCTAAGTCTCATGAACTTAGAAAGAGCAACCTCTGAGCAATAAAATGGAGTCTTAAAAGAGACTGCAGCAAGACAATAAAGAGATGTTCTAAGTTTCTTCCACCACACTCTCAGTTTTGACTTTTGTTTCTCTCAGATATTTATCATGTCTCATTTCTGTCTACTCTTATTTCTCCTAAGGAATTTTAGGAGAAACATCTGAAACTCTGTTGACACTAAAATGAGGGATATATGAGAATCACAACTAAGTCTCATGAGCTTAGGAAAAGCAACCACTGAGCAATATTTTTTTTCCTATGGGTTAGATCAAAAGATCTGGGAAAAAAATAAATAAATACAGTACCTGCCCATTGACCCTCCCCTTGAAGAAATCAGGACAGAAGTGGTTGAAAGTGGACAAAAGAGATGGATTAAAACCCCAGATGTAAATGGTTATGTGTCTCCCTCATTTACTTGTGATCCGATCGACCAAAATGCATCTTAATACCAGGTGTAAACAGGGCCTTGGGGTGATTTCAAGAGTCTGTTCATTCAACTATGAGAACTTCAAAGATAATATTTTGTGTATGTAATAAATATGCAGCTGGTTAATATGTCTGTGTCTACCAGGAGCTGATGTCAATGTGTGTTAATAGTTGGCTGGATGGTCTGAATAAGCCCAGAACTGTTCCTCTACTCATTCATCTCTAAAACTAAACAGACAAGCTTAAAAAAAAAAAAAAAAAAAAAAAAAAAAGTTTAATTTTTTCTTTTGTTCCAAAAGCAAAATAAATGGCTGACCAATGCCAATATAGCAAAGCAGAGTGGAGGACAGCCAAGGATCCAAAAAGCCCTGGGTATACTTCGTTTTTTTACGTGTACATGCAGAGTTGAATGCACAGCCTTGGAAAGTATACTTCATTTGACATTTGACTTGTTTTGATCAATCTCTCACCACGAGTTACAACCCATGTAAACATCTTTGTATTCCTTCATGTTAGAGTTGTACAAATGAGGGTACTTTCTAACCTCTTTGCAAAATCTCTCATCTATGTAGGCCTCCATCGTCGCTGTAGCTTGAATGCGTTCCGGTGTGTTCTGTTTATGCAGTTTTTCTTTTACTACCTTGTGAATTGATGCCCCCAGGGCACGCTGACCCTTGCATACGCGTAAAAAGTGACCACACTGAAAATCTGGGATCCAAAAAATTAAAAAAAGATTAAAAAATGAAAATAAAACAATTTTAGGATTTAAAAAAAATACAATAGAAAGAAACAGTAAGATGTACAAAGAAGAATAACAAATAAATACTTAATTAAATAAGCAAATTTATGAAAATGTAACAGTTATTTTCAGTGTGTTTTGGGGTAAGTTTACACGTTAACAATGTACTAAAAACGGAAAAGGTTTTTCTTTGTACAGATGACAACGTTATCAAAAAGATCCCTGTTCCCATGGATCCGCAAAAATGACTAAAAACATTGTATTATGCATGCCAGGCAAGTAGTTAGCAATGTCACTTTGTAAAGAAAGACTACACGCCTGCACACATACGCATTCTTTTACCCCTCATTTACACTGCACGCGTTACGGCTCTCTGCGTTACGGCTGCGAGATGGCTACCGGAGCTGATCCGCGGCCACTCTAGTCAATGCTTGTGTTTACACCAGCCACTTCACTAAAGATAGGCGGCAAGTCTATTTTCGACGGATGCTGTGTCCAAGCCGCGCAGTATAAATACAAAATAAAGTCAAAATAATCACCCTGTGAAGACTCCTGCTCATATTTCACGTCACTAGGAGGCCAGAAATTGACGACAAGAGAGTTTTTTGTCCTTGTCTGTAGGCTACAGCAAAAGGTATGGCATAGCAATAAACACAATTAAACTGGACAAAATATAACAATTTAGCCTTTCCACTAATACAATTGCCTTGCATTGTACCATATCTTCTCCCTCTACTTCGGCCTCTTTTCAACTTATTATATCCTCAGCTCTTCTTGCTTCTCCTACATCCTCAACTCTTCTTGCTCCATCTCCTCTTTCTATACCATCTTTTCCTTTCCCCTCATCTCTTTCTACCACTGCCATTGTAGGTCATTTATGCTGAATCAGGAATTGCAACAGGAGCTCACATCATCGTTCAGGGAAAAAACTGGATGGTGTAATACAATTATTGCCTTTTATACGTGTAAAAACACATTAAGGGAAGCAGGTTGAGGAGGTGATGGGAAGACGCCGTATATCAAATCTAATAATGTCACTGATTTAACCCACTGCCCAATAAAATAATAACATGGGTGAGTGCTATTGAAAGTGTTGTCTTTGTTGTTGAATAGACTTCTGTCAGCTTGTTAAACATTTATTTTTTTTGGGCATTTTCTACCATATGATGGCTGAAGCAGCAGCACGTGACACTGTTCTCATGGTAACCAGATCAACATTGTGAACGGAATACTACAAAACTGAAGTGAAAACACCAAATTATCATTAAATGGGATAAAATAGCTTCTCTTCCCTGCAAACGATACATTGAAGAATGTGGATATTTAACCAAGTCAAAAACAAATAAGGTAAGCAGGTATCCATATTCATTTCAGTGTCAAGACTCAAAACGCTATTAAAAAACGATATAAGTTATAAAAAACGGTATAAGTTATGTAAACGATATAAACACCTTCTGGGTTCTCGATTTTATCGATTTGAGCAACCATAAACAACGCAAAACATACAAATTTTGAGTTTTTGATAGGATTCCTATATAGAAAAATCACTCCCTGCCCTCCAGACTCATTTGCACTGCTGCTGTGACGTCATGTGCAAACAATATTAGGAAATTTGCATTTCCTGTGTTGTGTGTATTACTAACTCAGGAGATATTTATTTGGGGCTAATTGAGACCATTCCAAGTACAACTGAGATTTAAACAAATAATGGAGTTTTGTTTGTTGTGTTTGGAAAAATGGTGCACAAATGATTGTGATTTTTGTAAAAACAATAAAAAGAGCTGCAATAGTTTTTGCCTGATATATAAAAGTTTTGATTAGCTGTTTGAACTACTGGGAAAACATTTGGGAATTTTGTGCACAGTGTTTTGAGAAAATGATGCATGTGATTTAAAATGTGCATGAATTGAAGGAAAATTTACAACCTGTTTAGGACAATTACAAAGTGTTCAAATTACCGTGATAACTGTATTGAGAACAGTGACCTGAGTTTGGAGAAATGTGTAAACTGTAATAGTCTACAATTAATTTTTTTGACAGAAACTTTCCTTAATAAGCCTTTATCTGACCGAGTTTTCTTGTGCTGTAAATTGCTCATAAATCTTAAGATAGTTCGATAATCTCCATTCAGTTTTCACACAATATTAGCTGTTTTTATGCCTTTTGCATAACATTGCGCCATTTCATGCTTTTCATCTTCAGAAAGATCTTTCTTCCCATATTGCATGAGAACTGTGACTTTCTTAATAATGTGGGCGGTGGTGTAATGTAACAAAGTAATAATACTTAGTACAGTACATATTTTTTGGAAGAACCTGTAGCCTACTTTGAGTTTTTCTATTTCTGTCAACTTTTACTTTTACTCCAATACAATTCCCAAATAAAATGTATACTTTTACTCCAATACATTTCCCCAAAGCATTTTTGTTACTTACTACAAAATAAAGTCAGAAGAACATAGAATGCAAGCAAGCATGTGCAAGCAAGTGCTCACACAACCACGGTTGATTTCATTTTCCAGGTTTCATCCATTTCTGGAGCAACTGAGAAGAGTGCGCTGTCATTATACAGTACGAGAGTGGTCTCTAGAGGCAAAATAAAAACTATTACTGATGCCTCGTAGAGTTTGTTTTGACACGTGAAGTGAGGCTGTGCTGCACAGAGCGAGACATTTCAAAAACGGATTTCAAATATAGACAACAAAGTGGTATGTTATACAGTACACTATAGTACACGTTTTAATATCACTATAAAGTAATTAGTTTGTTGACAAAGATGCTGCATTAGTGGAGAACAGCCATTCTGGTAAAATATCTATACTTTTACTCAAGTATGGCTTTCAAGTACTTTATCCACCACTGTGGAAAAATCTCTAACTTTCCATTTACCAAATTAGACCTGGCAAACTATTTAACAAACCTGTCTGAGATTGATACCAGTTATCTAAAAATATATGGAGAAATAAAACAAACAAACAAACAAACAAACAAACAAACAAACAAACAAACACTTTCTTTGAAAAACTAAAACCTGAATGTTTATTGTACTGAAATCCTTTTGATGTGTCACTTGCATAATAATTTGGAACTCAGTATTTTACAAAACATGTTTGACTAAAACTGTAAGAATATCAAAGTTGTGTTCTAAATTTTAGTTTGATACCTCAAAAAATTCATTTTCAGTAAGTCTTTTCCACTTGATGACATCCAGGCTCCATATAGGTGCTTCCTTGGTGACCATATAAGGAAGCACCCATTTTAGGGCTGAACAATTAATCGCACAGTTAGAAAATAAAACATAGAAATGGCGCTTAAATGATTTGGCTTAGTGCGATTATGAAATCGCAGAGCTGCAATTATTTTTTTTGCGCGGCTTGTCAATGAAGTATGGCTCCAAATGCTAATCCATCTAAAAGCACTGCGAGTTTGACTTGTTTATAATGTGCATTTGAAAAAGCAACATGCATCAAACATCTTTCCAGACATGAAAAGCATTTATTAACATCTTGTCTAACAAAAGACAACATTTAATAACATGTTTTTACTCCAAACTCACTTTATAACAACAGTTGAGTATCCTTCTGTGAGATGATGTGGCTTCTTACACAGAATAAGGCAGTTATGTGTTTATTAGTCATGTTTAATCAATCAAGGTGTTTCAATCTTCTGTTTATTCAGCTACAGCAATAGTATGATAGGGATTTCCTGGAATGGCACGTTATCTATTTCAGCGGCAGGGCATATTTGCAGCTTCTGCGCTAGAGCACTTTCAGATGGAGAAGCATTTACTACTGATCACAGAGCCGTACAACTCTGACAATCTGCACATAAAATAATCACGCCTTTGCCAAATCGTGTGTGGTTTAATTGAGATTAAATTGAGATTAATCATCCAGCCCAATTTCCATATATGGTTTGACTTCTATGGTAATGGTCATGGCCTCTGGTTAAAAATGGTCTTACCTTAATTCAGTGTGTTCAGATATATGGGGATTAAATAATGTATTCTAGAATGAGCAAAGTGGGTACGACCTCTAGAATATTAGTCAACCACCTCGGTCTAATGACCAAGACTGACGAGTTTGTGATTATGAGATCGTATACCTGGCTGGTGCGAGACTCATTATAGGAAGTGTTATCGGAATTCAGATGAACGGGTGTAATTTTAATAAGGAGAAATTTCAATTAAATATATGACAGATCAAGATGGCGCCGGTGGAGTGGCAGCCTGTTGCACGCAGCATAGTATGTTTGTTTTACAGTGTTTGTGGAGTGTTTATATTATTTTTTTATCCGTTTTTATTGTTAGTCAATGTGAAGCAGTAGTTTTATTTTCAGTTTCAGATGGTACCTGTAACAAACAAAAAAATGAAGTGGATAAGACCGCTAACTATTGTCTACTGCTACAAGACACAGTATTCCAGGAGACACCGTGGGATGAGACCAGGAATTAAAAGAAATAAAAAAGCGGAGGAGGAGGGCATGGAGAGGATTGTTTAAACCTACCCTTCCATCCATTATCATCAATAGTACAGGCATGTCAAAATCAACAACTTCTCTGTGTTAAAATCACTGAACTGGAAAAGTATTTGAAATGATAAACACATTTTCGGCAAATGGAAATGATTCTTCTATACCTGAATGGTTGTGAACTCACCATCCACATTGTAGACTTTGAGGCCTGCCAGGTGTCTGGTGGCGCGGGACTTGGAAGCTGTTAGCATTGCAGGGTTATGGACAGCGAAGTCTTTGTAGTAGTTCTCTAATATAACCACAGCTGCCTTCTGGATGCTACACATGAAAAAGACCAGAAGATGAGTGATCATTATTGACTGTTTATCACTGTAAAGCTGCTTTAAAACCATCTGTATTGTATAAAGCACTACATAAATAAAGGTGACTTTAATTTACTATATAATGTAACGACTGAACTGAACAAACACAAATTGTTGCAGTTAATCTTCACAACCCTTCACCCATGCAAAGTGATGTCTGGTTTCCCAACTGAGGATTATCACCCTTTTGCTCTCCTCATACACTTCAAAGACACTTGAGGGATAGTGCCTGCTTAGAAAAGTACAGGCTACAAGAAACCCATGCAGTCCCATAGATACGGAATTCCACCAATTCATTGACGAATCTGCTTAAAGGTGCCCTAGAATTGAAAATTGAATTTACCTTGGCATAGTTGAATAATAAGAGTTCCGTACATGGAAATGACATACAGTGAGTCTCAAACACCATTGTTTCCTCCTTCAATATGTAAATCTCGCGCGTGAAAAACACCATTGAAAAACAGGCGAATCTCAACATAACATGGACTGACGCAACAGTCTGGATCATTAATATGTACGCCCCCTACTTTTGCATATCCAAGCCCATGTTCAAGGCAAAGCAGTATTAACGTCTGGAGCTGCACAGCCGAATCATCAGAAGTTATGCAGGTATTGTGAAGCATGCAAGCAGTGACAATAGCTAAAATGGCAGATGGATCGATAATAACTTCATAATGCATGATATCATGATATATTTAGTGATATTTGTAAATTGTCTTTCTAAATGTTTCGATAGCATGTTGCTAATGTGCTGTTAAATGTGGTTAAAGTTACCATTGTTTCTTATTGTATTCACGGAGATCAGAGCCATGCCGTTATTTTCATTTTTAACCCGAAAACGCTTATAGTCTGTATAATTCATGAACACATTTGCATTCTTTATAAATCTCTCCAACAGTGTAGCTTTAGCCACGCATTATCAAATGTAAACATCCACAATATGCCATACTTACGTGATCTGATGTGCTGCATCACGGACAGTTTGTAAAGATCCATTTTGAGAGTTATTGTAAACTTCAGTATTGTTTATGCAATTTTTAATGCAGTCGCAAGCTTGGGGGCGGGGAGCACGATCATTTAAAGGTGTACACACACCAAATCAGAGCATTTTTAATCCCACCCCAAAATAGGCATTTAAAACATGGAATAATATAAAATCTATGGGGTATTTTGAGCTGAAACTTCACAGACACATTCTGGGGACACCAGAGACTTATATTACATCTTGTGAAATAGTGTTCTAGGGCACCTTTAATGAATGAACATGCATTTCCCCAGTACATTTTGTGTATTATTACACTGTAAGAAATGATTCTGTGGTCATGTAGATTTGAATTAATGTTTTTGGTTAAAATGTATTCAATATAATTGTGTTTATGATTTTGAGGCAAATATTTAATTAAATTTCAAATAAAAATGGTTGGAATAAAATCTACTCATTGTAGTTAAATAAAACATAAGCATTATATTTACCTAATCCCAAATGGAGAGAATATTGAGTGAATTCAAATTAATGTAATCAGGCAATTTTTAATTGAAAAGCACTTCCTGTCAAAGTGCGCCTTTTTTATGCAGCAGGCCTACAAGACATTTGAAGAGAGTAACATTAGGCTACAGACAGTGAATGTTCGTTTTCTTCTATATTGCTCATCTTGCAAAATTTAACTGGTTGACTTTAGGTAAGAAAACTTATTTTGTTATCACTGGGCTGGTAAGAAGAACGCATGCATTCTGTGTGCCACCAATCAAAATTCATCCATGGCTCCCATCATGCATTGCTGCATGAATAAATTATGAGAATTGTCTTAGTAATTTCCTTTATTCTCATATTTTATTTTGTTCTGTTTATGCGACTTTTTAGTAGCTTGTTTTCTAATGTTCAGGGTTGATCTGTTGATCAGAATATGTTGCTTGTCACCGTCGTTGAGATTCACAGGCTGATTCTTGATGTTGCTTCAGTGTTCATGTAACACTCCTATTTTAATACTTTAACACTCTTGAGTATGGTCTCACATGTACTCCCAGGAGAGTTAATTTAACACTGCAGTTTTTGCTGTGTAAAGCACAAAAGGGAATTGTTAATAAAATTCTTATTTAAGTAGAATGTAGAGTTAAATTAATTTTTATTAGTACTATTTACACATTGGGGAGTTTATCTTTTTCAAATCAACTCAATATTTTTGTTTAGGTTCTAATTAATTCTGTACTGTTTTCTATTAAAATCTACTAATATTAAATGGATAACTATTAAGGGTCTCATTTAATTAATATTTACTCAATACCAAACCTTGTGAAATTTAATTAATAATATTGCTTGTAATCTATTGCCTCATTTTTATTGAGTAGATATGGTGTATTTTTTCTTACAGTGTACTTCCTGTATATTGTCTTTTTATATTGTATATTGTTATACATGCCTATCAATTGCCACTTCAGCACCATCGGACCGAACCATTGAGACTTTCTCCTGAGACTGTATATCCAGATGTTCTTTAACAGCTAAGTCAAATTCAAGTATCTATACTAAATTGATGTTTAGTTAGTTACAGCTGTGAATCCCTTTGTTAACAAAGGAGCTTTGTAGTGAGAAACTGATGATTCTTTCAAATGGTTAAATGACTCTTTTCCATAGCTTAATTCCCTGTTTATGTTCTGGTTTTATTCACTTTCACTTTCCATTTTATCCATGTTTGTATGATTGTGTGTATGTGTTGGTTTAGATTAATTAAGTGTTCATGATTTAGTAAAATGAAATTTTTGTGTTCATTCTTGCAAATTAATTCTGGTCTGCTTATAATTCAATGTCAATTTAAGGATTGTGATCACAGCTACATGCTAAGAAAGTTATTTTCCTATTATAACTGACAAGTTATTATGCCTTCTCTTGAAGAACACCCAACGATATATTATTAAATTGTATATAAATCAGTTTATTTACAAGTTTCATGCTCGTTTTTTCAGTTTTATTTGTTGCACCTGTTCCGAATATTGCTTTATGTACACTAAAATATTACACTATTCAGAAACTGTTGCTTGTCAATGAAGTATGGCTCCAAATGCTAATCCATCTAAAAGCACTGCGAGTTTGACTTGTTTATAATGTGCATTTGAAAAAGCAACATGCATCAAACATCTTTCCAGACATGAAAAGCATTTATTAACATCTTGTCTAACAAAAGACAACATTTAATAACATGTTTTTACTCCAAACTCACTTTATAACGACAGTTGAGTATCCTTCTGTGAGATGATGTGGCTTCTTACACAGAATAAGGCAGTTATGTGTTTATTAGTCATGTTTAATCAATCAAGGTGTTTCAATCTTCTGTTTATTCAGCTACAGCAATAGTATGATAGGGATTTCCTGGAATGGCACGTTATCTATTTCAGCGGCAGGGCATATTTGCAGCTTCTGCGCTAGAGCACTTTCAGATGGAGAAGCATTTACTACTGATCACAGAGCCGTACAACTCTGACAATCTGCACATAAAATAATCACGCCTTTGCCAAATCGTGTGTGGTTTAATTGAGATTAAATTGAGATTAATCATCCAGCCCAATTTCCATATATGGTTTGACTTCTATGGTAATGGTCATGGCCTCTGGTTAAAAATGGTCTTACCTTAATTCAGTGTGTTCAGATATATGGGGATTAAATAATGTATTCTAGAATGAGCAAAGTGGGTATGACCTCTAGAATATTAGTCAACCACCTCGGTCTAATGACCAAGACTGACGAGTTTGTGATTATGAGATCGTATACCTGGCTGGTGCGAGACTCATTATAGGAAGTGTTATCGGAATATTCAGAAACTGTTGCTGTTATTTTTCTAAATTTTTGTTTTTCTGTTGATTGAAATAAAATAATGCTTAATAATATTGATTTTAAGGAACCTGAAGTAGTAGACAGTCTATTGGCTGGGAGTGCGCGATTTAAAGGAGCCGCATCCTGAATCGGTGCATAGTTAATGATGCCCCAAAATAAGCAGTTAAAAAAATTAATTAAAAAAAATCTATGGGTTATTTTGAGCTGAAACTTCACAGACACATTCAGGGGACACCTTAGACTTAAATTACATCTTGTAAAAACTGGTTCTAGGGCACCTTTAAATAATTGCAAGCTGCCTTTCGTGCTTCACTTGTTAGATGATTTTTTGGTTGTAGATTACAAAAATTCTCAACCCAAGCGATGTATTAATATTTTGAAGGAAACATTCACTAAGCTAGGCATTCCTCTTACAGAAGAGAAAACACTGGGACCATTTAATACTATCGAATTACTTTAGATAGCAATCTCATGCAAGCTTCTCTGCCCCTCGATAAACTTAATCGCATTAGGGAGGCTATGAAAGATGCCTTGGAGTGCGAGATTGTGTCTAAAAAAGAACTGCTTTCTCTATTAGGGCATTTAAATTTCGCGATGCGAATTATTCTGCAAGGTCATTCTTTCATTTCTAGGCTTATTGATCTCTCGAAAACAGTTGATAGATTGCATGATTCTATCAAGTTAGATTTTGAACTGCAATTCTGGTCCCTCCTTTGTGAAGGTTGGAACGGAATATCTTTCTTTTACAATGACGAGATCGAGACATCTGTAGCACTTAAATTTTTTACTGACGCTTCTCCTTCAATTGGATTCGGAGGTTTTTACTATAATCAGTGGTTTGCTAGCGCTTGGCCAAAAGAATTGTCGGTTCTCCCATCTAACACACTTTTTATAGCTCTGTTAGAATTATATCCTGTGGTCGTGGCTTGCATTCTTTGGAGCAATCAATGGTCCAGGAAACAAATCCTCGTATACTGCGACAATGAAGCTATGGTTCACATTATTAATAAAGGTCGCTCCCCTGTCTCCATTATTAATAGATTTTTAAGGAGTCTTAGATGGACGTGTATAAATAATAATTTTATGGTCCGTGCTGTGCACATACCTGGCCTTGACAACAAAATAGCTGACTGCCTGTCTTGTTTTAAATTTCAGGAGTTCAAAATAATGTGCCCAGATGCCTCTCCTGCGAGCCTGCCTTGCCCACCATTCGCCCTGACTGTACTCGACTAAACGCCACTCTGCAGTCTTACCTTTCTGCAGCATCACTGTATATGAGATCAAGTCTAGCCAAATCTACATGACTCTGCTTGGCTTCACTTCACTACCTTTTGCGCTACTTTCGCGTTAGTTCAGGCAGGCCATATCAGTCAAGCTTGCACCAGCTGACAGTCAGCTGTTTCATGATGTGATGTCCAATCCAGTTGTGACACCTATCACAGCAGTTTATTTAAATCTCCATTCATTCTGCCTCTCTCTATTGCTAGCTGCACGCTGCATTTAACTCCCTCCTCCACCTATCTGGATTCTTTAATCTATTCAGTTTACGACTGTCTTTTGCATACAGTAATTTTATTTATCATCCTTTCCTGTGTATTTAACTGTTTACAACACTAATGTAATTGTGACTGTAATTATGTATTTATGTATGATACTGGATCTGTTCCGTACCCCAAGGGGGGTTTGACTTGCTGCTCTCCCCACTCCGTCCAAGCAGGTCTGCATGGACGGGCGTGTGGAGTTTGCCCAGAACAGATCCATACCGCCAACACTAACTGTATGCATTTATCATTATAATAAATATACATTTGGTTAACAGTTAACCAGTCAGTTATGAGCTTCCCTAATTAAAACTTTCCAATGCAGATGCTGTGCTTTTTCTCTAAGATTCTCTCTATGAGTGTTCTTTTGGCTGTAGCATATTGTCTTGTTTTTTGTTTGAAAATAATATTGGCCATGTTCTGTGGTAAAGATGTGATTTTTGATGCATAGCAGTAAGGTAATACATGTATTTTTATTTTTATTATTTTTTTTTTTTTTATGGATAGCCCGTTTTGTTAGTTTTTTTCTTCTGTACGCTGTTGCGAGCAACCCACCTCAGCTTGTCAAAAATGGCCTTTTAGTGCTAATAAACATTTAAATTAACACTGTGATATGCTTATATTAGTGTTTTATATCTATGGATTTTATTGTATCAAGTCAAGGGTTGATTTGAGAGTCTTGCCCCCGGTTTCACAGACAAGGCTTAAGCTAGTCCTAGACTAAAATGCAAGTTTGAGCTGTTTTAACTGAAAGCAACTTGTACTTACATATCTTAAAATATGTCAGTGCCATTGTTTTGTCTTAAGATGCACACCAGTAAAGTTTTTTTTCTAGTGTACGTTTATAAAAGCTACTTAAATATCCTAATTGAACTAAGGCCTAATCCTGGATTAGGCTAAGCCCTGTCTGTGAAACCAGGCCTAAATTGATCCCTGCGGTTGTCACTTTAAGAAATAAAAACTTAAATTTAACGAACAAAGATGAACCTTTCTCTAAATTTATCTTAATAAAGAAATGAAAAAGGATTACAACTACTTTGCCATTAAAAATAAATCTGAACAAAGGCTGCGTTATGGGGATGGAAAAAAAACCCAGGTTCCAGTCGAGCTTGGGCCAAGAATTCTGGCAAGCTGTCGGACATGGACTGGGCTCAGGCTTGAGTGCCTCGGGCCAGGGCCAGGGCTGGGACCTAGATTTGAGGCCAGTGCAAGGCTCTAAGCTGGATGACGTCCTGGAATGTCATATTACTCTATTACTTCTACGAATACTTTATGGAGAGTGTAAGCGCTCAACGCTTAGATAACGGCTGTGGTCTTTAGCATCCTTGTTAGTGCGCCCACCTCTGCGAATCGAACCATATTCTTTGGAGTGAGAGGAGGGCACACTAACAAGGACACTAAAGACCACAGCCATTACAGTGCCTTCACACTAGAGTGCCTCGTGGCCAGGGGAGTGAGGTTTATAAGCACAGCTCTTACTGTCATTACACAGGCAAGTGTGTTCACTGAATAAATCTAGATTTAAATTCAAAGAGACAAGATAGTCTATGTATGACCTGTTGTTTTATTCTTATCCAAAATGAGGTGATCTGAACATTATGGAACGCTTACACTCTCCATAAAGGATTCATGTTTTGGCCTTGTCACAGCCAAAAGAAGTGCAGGGGACAAATTTATGCTTTATTAATAGTGCGGTGGACATGTCCCCTTGTCCCTCACGTATTGTACGCCCATGTCTCTTTTCTTAAGCCGCTGCTGCATCCAGAAATCTTAAAGTATTTTTTTAGGGCAGTATGAGTTTCAAGATGGGTGAAACCACATGTGAACTAATAAGAAGTTCTCTCTTTTCCAGGCTAGCTACGGGGTCGTTTACTTGCCCTCTAAAAGGTGTCTATCTGATGGCAATAAACATCTAGTTTGTGCTAGTCCACCAAGATCCATTCGAAACGTAGCAAAACTCTCACCACTGTGGCAGTTAGAAAGGGGGGCCCGCCATAAAACTGAATATGCTATTCACCAGGGTGCATGAAAAGAATTGCAAAATTGCAATGTCGAGCTTTCAAGGTTGCAAAATTTCACCGCTGTTAATAATGTAAATTGAGTATATATAAGTAGATATGGTTTTCCTGTCTGAAGTAGTTTATCTGTTTTTTATTGAATGGGCTCTGTTTTGTGAAAAAACATTTAAAATTGTTGACCACTATTTCCCAGTTTTTGCATTGCTGTTGTTTTATAGAAAACCCTATTCCAGACCTGCCAACCTTGGAAATTTTTTTCGAGTACCAGTGTGATGGGACGGGACACAGGTTTTTTTTTTTTTTGGGGGGGGGGGGGGTGCTTTACAATACACAAAGCACACACACCCATCTTTGTTAATCTAATTTTGACTGTTAAAGTTTTTTTTTTTTACTTGACACAATTCAAAATTTCACTACACCTGTTCAAAAGCAATTTTTTAATTCATGATTAATATTGCATTGCAATATTATACAAACTGACAACCACAAGTGAATGGCATTCATAGGGGTGTGACGAGATCTCATGTCACGAGATCTCGCGAGACTAAAATGTGAAGAGATTTCTCGTCGAGGCGAAAAGTAGTCTTGTGATATTGCCACGACAGAGTGTTAGGATGATTAGGAAAGAATGTGCCACCGCTACGTTTACATTACGCCTCCACTGTCGTTTTGGTTTGTATTTAAATAAAAAAACATCTAATTCAGTTGGATAACGGTCGCCGCCGCTCCATATTTACAGAGTACGCATGATCGTGAAAGTGAAAGTGAAAGTAAACGCGAGGGCGCATTCAAACGCGATTTCAATACCCCGCATTTGAAAGCGGCTCCCTGATGAATCCAAATAGCTTATAATATGAAAGCTATTTTAGCCTGGGCAGTGTAGTTGTAAGCATCTCTTAGCTCTGTATCAAAGACAAATTTGGTCTTATTTGCACTTTGAATATTGAGAGAGTGCGATTATGGTTGCACTTATTGTAAAGTACCATAAAAATGAATAACAGTTTTCTCTTAATCTTATTAAGCACAAACAATAAGGTTTCATTTGTTAACATTAGTTAATGCACTGTGAACTATCATGAACTAACAATGAATGACTATTTTACTAACATAACTAACATAAAGATTAATAAATACTGCAGCAAATACATTGCTCATTGTTAGCTGATGTTGGTTAATACATTAATGTTAATAAATGAGACCTTATTGTTATTGTAAAGTGTTACCATTTTTATTTATACTGTTTTTACTTCTATGATCAGTTTGTGGAAAGGAGTTCAGTTCAAATGTTGTAGAAGCTTATAAATCATGTACAGTAAGGTCTGAAGAGACTGAAATCATACAGAAGAAAAGTCAGTCAGTTGAGTTAGTGGCAAAACCTTTTATAGTATTTGAGTAGCCTATTGTTGTCTTTTACTGCATATGATAATACTCAGAAAGTATAACTGAAATGACATTCATTACAAGACAATTAGTTTAAACATTTCAAATACACCTGCAGAGTATTTTTTCTAGTCATGTATTGCGCCATCTCGTCTCGTCTCGTGAAAGTCAATCTCGAGTCTCATCTCGTCTCGTGAGATACCTGTCTCGTCACACCCTTAGCATTCAATTATTTAGTATGGACTAAAAAATTTTGTTTGCAATTTCAAGTAGGCTATATTTACATACAACTAACCTGACAGTCGAGTCGTTTATACAGGTTTTGTAATGAAAACTAGTCAAAAATAAAGAAACCCTTAGAAAACAGTAAACATTGAGTTTACATGTGATTCATTTAAAATACTTCATTTATTATTCCAATATCCAAATACTAAATCCCACAGCAAAAAAGGGTTTCTATTTGTAACGTGCTGTCTTTGAATTATAAACAAGACAAACATTCGCTGAATAAAGGTTAGCAAATACAAACATATTTATAGAAAACAGTTGACAATGAATAGAAAGGACCAATAAGAGCAAAACGTATCGAGTATTCAAGAATATCAAGAAGTTAGTCCGACATATAACGATGGGTTGTGTTAACTAAAGCGTCCGTCATTTACCGAATCTTAAAAACACGGGTGGATAATTAAAAATGTTTTCTGACAAAAAAAATAACAAGCAAGAGCCAATTTTAAACCAAAGCACGGCAATTTTCATTTTACCTCTCTGTGCGCGCGCGCATTTGTGTTTATGAGAGCTCGCGCAGCTTTGAGACAAGTTCAGACAACGGTCATTTTAAATGCATAAACAGGGCCGGATTAACAGAAGGGTTAGGTGGGGCCAGAGCCGCGATTGGCTGGAGGAAATGAGATTGACAAGTCATAGGTGGTTGATTTGTGTCTAATAAAATAACAAGAAAAAATTATTGGAAAATGTGCCTGACTGATAAATCACCGTCCAATCAAAATCACTTTACAATTCGCGGACATCGGGAAACGCCTCTTTGCTTATGCTATGGCATGTAGACTAGAAAATGGGAAATTGGCCTTTATTGCTTGTTCAGCCTTGCGGGTGTCCAAAATGATTAAAAAAAAGTGATAGTGGTGCGCAAAAAAGGGAAAATAAGCTTGAAAGGGAGAAAAGGGATGTTAATCTTACAGCAAAAATAACAAAACTAACTAACCACTTCGGTTCACATAAAACATCCGAGCCAGTGGAAGACCCCGCGTGCAGCGGCAGCTCACAATTATCTTCACCCACCGACACCGTCGCCGATCTGCGTGCTTTACACGTTGAAGAAGGTGAGATAGCAGCTGCAGCAAGTTATTATTCTTATAACGAGTTAAGCCCTATTCGGATGGTAATTGTTTCTCATGAAAACGTAAGGTGTTTTCAACATTTACATTTACAGTGTTTTTCTCTCATCATCATCGCCCATGTAAAAATTCCGAATTAACTTCCCTACTGCTTTTTGACGAACACCAATGTTGTGTGACTTGTCTCCACTATCTGCCTTTGAAGCACATTCTATCAGTTGCAGTTCTGGTGCCTCCATTCGTACAACTCGACCTCGACACATTCACATCACATGTTAAAACAGCGGTAGAGTTACTCACGGGACACTGCACTTATTCGCAATCACAAAAGTTCTTTATTTGCATGTGCTTTAAAGCCCTGCCAGTTAAACATGTCATTCGTGTGCTGTTCTGAGATGCGCTTTTTCTGACCCCATACACCCGAAGCGTGCACACACACTTAAGCCTGTCAAACAGCACCTGACTACTGGACTTCATCTTTCGTGTCTGATTGCGCTATAATACTGTCAAATACAGAAAAGGTTTACATAAACACAGTTGGTTATGTCTGAAGTGAGTTGAGAAAATCGGACGCGTGCAGGTCTTAAAGTGACAGCATCCTAATAGTTAGCATGCGGACCCTTGTCCTTAAAGGGATAGTTCACCCAAAAATTAAAATCCCAATTTCATTTTTGGGTGAACTATCTCTTTAAAGTATTCATGGTAAAGTAATCATTGAGGAAGTATGACTGAAGTATGACAAATATTTTTGCTACTTTTGGCAACCTGTTTGTTTGGAGTTCATATCTGGAGTTAATGCGTTTTTAATGTGTTAAATAGCATGGAATATTTAGTGTGCTTGTGCTTATATAAAATGATTTGATAAAATGAGATTTGTAAAAATATAAAAATAATAACAATAAAAAAAAAAAAATTCTTGTGGTACAAGACACTGTGGCATGGCAATCAGATGAAAGGGGGCCCTTGTTGCTATAGCCCCAGGGCCCAATGTGTTCTTAATCCGGGCCTGTGCATAAGTAACTAATATGCTATTTTTCATACAAAATAAGTAGGCTATGTAACATAATTAGGTAGTTAGTATTAACACAATAACGCAACACGTGTAGGCTATACGTTTCTCAACATTGAGAATAAATAAACGCCTGTTTCTCCAGACTCGTGCTTGTCAGTCAGTCACACAACATTTTCATAATCCCTAAGCCATATAGCGATTTCATTTTTATTTAGATTTGTTGTTCAACATTACTTGTGCATTTTATACCCGTTTACCTTAAGGAGTTAAAAGTGCGTGAGTGTACTGTCCTCACTTGAGATTTCAGTCACTGAGATGGCGGGAGTGGAAGGAGTGATCGAGCAGAATTTTGTGTAGCTGTCGATTTGCAGTGTTTTTTTATTGATAGGCCGTACGCATTTGTCAATCATCCCCTCTTGCTATTTGGGGAAATGAACCCAGCGCTCAGATTGGTCGAACTCTTTTGCTGGATTTGAGTACTACGCGTGCACAGACGATCCACAGGGTTTTTGCGTAGTATAGAGTGAAAAATCGTACCAGCGTACTTTGAGGTCAAAATGAGTACCCGCTACGCAAAATGCGTACATGTTGGCAGGTCTGCTATTCAGTGATACAAGTGGTTTAGTTTTCTGCAGTGGTTTCAAATCAGTCTATTATAGACATTACACAGATGTAATGCTGCTTCACTGGAAATCATGTGTGCTTTGTTTATGCCAGAGAGTAAACATAGTAATATTTTGTTGTTACTGTCACCCAGACAGAAAAAAATTACACACGGCTTCAAATCAGGATAACAGACTACACCAGCTGCTAAGAGTTACCCAAACACTTTTCAAAGTGAATGTGTGTATATGAGTGTGTTTTGGGTAGCTTAACACCCTGAAGCTTGTGATTTGTTAAGCCCTGCAAACCTGATTGTAGTAAGCAGTAAGCACACCATGTGCTTTCTATTTCCATACATGCTACAGAAACTCTACTACTTTCCACCCTGAGGATGAGTAGAGATATATATTATATCCATCTTTTATATATATATATAGATAGATAGAGATATTACACATATATAATATATACAATATATAAATATACAGTGGCATGAAAAAGTATGTGAACCCCTTGCAGAATCTGTGAAAATGAGAATTATTTTAATAAAATAAGAGGGATAATAAAAAATGCATGTTATTTTTTGTTTAGTACTGTCCTGAGTAAGATATTTTACATAAAAGATGTTTGCATTTAGTTCACAAGACAAAACAATAGCTGAATTTATTAAAATAACCCCATTCATAAGTATGTGAACCCAGGGGCGTACGGGACACCCCCGCAGCCCCCGCGGTGCGTGGGGGCCCCCACCCTATGATGGGCCCCGTCGCAGATTCACCTATTTGCTACATAGCCTTTGCTTTTTTTAGAACTGAACTCAAATGACTAAAGATTAAAATAATGATCTAACTGAAGCCCAAAAATGCAAGCAGAAGATCATAAAAAATAGTGCTAAATTACCACAAAAGGGGGAAAAATTCACTGTTGTTTCCATCGCCGTTTGTAGGTAGCCAACAGCAAGCTTTGATGCGCTATGTTAGCCTACTGTTAGCGGACATGAGTCAGACAAATAAATATGTGTTCGGTCTTTGCTGAGACATTATTATTGTTGTTATTATTAATATTATTATTATTATTGTATATTGCCCAAACGTATTTACCCCATTGCCAGCTCTGCTCAGCTACTGGAATGTCTGAAGTTCTTCTACAAATGTAGCCTAGCCAATAAGTCTAGTTATTTCTTTATTCTTTTATTTAAATACATGAATTTAGTTCAGGCCTTTATCATTTGATGCACCGATCTAAAATTTGCGTCCGAAACAGCAATTTTACGCGCTTGTCTAGAAGGGAACCTTGTATTGGCCTACGCAAATTTGTGTCTAACTTAAAATGTAGACCAGCTAAAATATATTGTTAGACCAAAAAATATCGTATCAATTAATTAAGTAATAAAGACATGTATTTAAGAAATTTAATAAAAACAGAAATACGTCTATTGCTTATTCAAAGGCCGCGGAAAGTTCGTTTGTTACGCACTTCAATCCATTCCACACCCGACGTTTTGGTTTTCTTCCTAATTATTAAATATAGGCAATTGGTTGATGAAACATTGATTGAAATTAAGATACAATTTCTACACAACGAAATTCACTTTAAAAAAAGACTTACTATAAAACAAAACTTAATGAAGCGGTCAAACTCATGTCTGACCCGCTGCATGTCTCCCGACATTGCGCATCCATCATGCTAGGCTATTCACTTTTCATAATAGGTGAAATTTAAAAAAATTAATATAAGGCTATAGCTCAATATTTAAATATAAATATGAAACTAAATTGGCTACATTTTTATCCCTCTGGTCGACGAACGCGCCGGCGCGCTCTGATGGATTGTTTCCTCATAACAGCTGAAACAACTTAAAATAGACTTTAGATTAGTGCAAAACTACAAATGGTCTACTTTTATTTGTGTACTGATATACTCACAATAACAACAAAACCTTGTATTTTTGTAAAATAAAATAAATACAAAACAGGGTGCGCTTTCAGCTTTCTCTGCGAGAATCTTTCTTAAACGTCTCTTTTGAAACGTGAAGTGAAAATTACCTTTAACTCAGCGAATAATTGTACCTGAAAGAAAGAAACATCTCCATTCGATAAGAAATTCGTAGGTCTGTGTTTTTGAAATTATGGCCAGTGCTCGTTGCTGCTGTTATCAGTTCTCTTGGCTCTCGTGCACATGAGCTCTTGATGTAGGCTACATTTCTCCGGACCACAATGCCACAAGAAAGACTGTCCAGTTTAGCTCTTTTGAGTATTGAGAATGCTCATGCTCGTAACGACATTAAAGCAGCAGTGAAAGACTTTGCGCATCAAAACGCTCGGAGAGCGCAAAGGATTCGGTAGAGTGTTTGCTTTTTTGTGTGTGGTAGTCAGTTGATAAAAATGATAAACAAGTTAATCCTCAAAAGTTGGTATTTTAAGATGTATATAAAGTTAGTTTTTCTCAAAATACAGCATATAGCTGATATATAGAATAGAGCATAGGCCTATAACTGATAGAGTTGTTCTTTTAAAGTTTTTTCTCCTAGTTCTTTTACTATTCATTTTTTTTTTTTTACTGCGAGGCATGAAATTTTCTTGTATAATTTCTTCTCTACAATTTGCGATGCTTATAGGCCAGTGTTTAAACTGAGATGTGTTGGCCATTACATTTACTTTATTGAGCTTACTGTTAAATAAAATTTGTTCCTCGGGGGCTATAACTGATGTTTGTGAATTATTGCTGTGAAGGATCCTCCTGCTATTTCTAAAGTAACTAAAATCGGAGCCGCGGCACTTTTGCCTCCACGTTCGTAAATTAGCTTAAATATTTATTCCTGCCTGGATTTTAGTCTGCGATATCAAAATCACTAAACATTATATAGCATAAATAATATTATTCAATAATAACATCAAATTAATGTTTAAATCAGTTTTTGTGAACTGGGGGGGAGACGGACTCAGGTGCACAACAGATTTTAACACATGACATCACTGCTCGTGGGAGGGGCCTCATCTCATTATTTGCGGGGGGGCCTCACAGACATGCGGTACGCCACTGTGTGAACCATTGATTCTCAATACTGTGTGTGGTTACCTGATGATCCACGACTGTTTTTTTTTTTTTGTTTTCTGATGGTTGTTCATGAGTCTCTTGTTTGTCCTGAGCAGTTAAACTGAGCTCTGTTCTTCAGAAAAATCCTCCAGCTCCTGCAGATTCATCAGTTTTCAAGCATTTTTGCATATTTGAACCCTTTCCAGCATTGACTGTAGGCAGTGGCGCCCCCAAGGGGTGGTCAGGGGTGGCCACGGCCACCCCTGCATAAACTCTGGCCACCCCTGTGGCCACCCCAGTATGATTTTGCATTGGGTACTATTAATTTAAATGCATAATGTAAATTCACAAGTTCATGAAGTGAAAGAAAATAAAATGCCACCAAAAAAGATAGATTGACTGACGCCACCAGAGTAGCTGTTTTACTGCCACCAAGAGTCTAAATAGTAATGTCTACAGACCTGAATTTCAAATGTTATTTGTACTGTGAAGAGGGTAGGGTAGGGGTGTGCGATATAGATTATTCTACAATTTTATCATAATTGTTGTTTTAACGATGCACAATCGATCTGACATCCCTGTATGTCATGTTGTCTTGTAGATTAGACTAGTGTCGGTGCGCATTTAGAGTGCACGCTTTCACTGTGTTAATAAATATCACATGAAGAGTGCCGTTTTTCTCCAGATATCAGCATAACAAATGTTATATAAATTTTATTCATGTTTACATTTTAGACATCATTGCCTGTTTCTGCACAATTTCGCCAACGAATATAGTTCAGATCAAATTCAGAGCATTGTATTGCGTCCCTGAGCAACAAATGGCACTGTTTCTTTACTGAATGAATCAGCTTTTTGAACGAATAAGTTGAATCAATGAAAATTGGAAAAGATAGGCTACAAGTGACGACGAGGGAGCTTCAGTTGAACAACAGTGAACTGCGGTCAGATGAGATGTTGTCAGACTATGTCAGTAAAATTCAGAAAAATTAACAGGTCCAATCAGCTGTTATTCTGTGCTTGCGGCGCGCACTCAAGTATTGCATGCGCAAATGCGCCGGCGCGTGCTGCATAATTACTTTATTACAGTGGCATGAAAAAGTATGTGAACCCCTTGCAGAATCTGTGAAAATTAGAATTATTTTAATAAAATAAGAGGGATAATAAAAAATGCATGTTGTTTTTTATTTAGTACTGTCCTGAGTAAGATATTTTACATAAAAGATGTTTGCATTTAGTTCACAAGACAAAACAATAGCTGAATTTATTAAAATAACCCCATTCATAAGTATGTGAACCATTGATTCTCAATACTGTGTGTGGTTACCTGATGATCTACGACTGTTTTTATGTTTTGTGATGGTTGTTCATGAGTCTCTTGTCTTGTTTGTCTCTTTTGAATTCAAATATCAAGGTAAATTGTACTTAATTTTTCTGCCGGGAAACATGCAAGTATCTTCTGTTGGTTCCGAAGGGCAGTACTAAATGAAAAACAATGATATTTAAACAAAATAAGAAAAATTGTGACATCTTCATCCTGTTCAAAAGTTTTCACCCCTCGGCTCTTAATGCATCGTGTTTCCTTCTGGAGCATCAGTGAATGTTTGAACCTTTTTTTGAGTCCCTCAGTTGTCCTCAGTATGAAAACACAGATCTCAAAATCCTACAGTCACTGCTGGAAAGGGTTAAAATATGCAAAAATGCTTGAAAACTGATGAATCTGCAGGAGCTGGAGGATTTTTCTGAAGAACAGAGCTCAGTTTAACTGCTCAGGACAAACCTGAGACTCATGAACAACCATCACAAAACAAAAACAGTCGTGGATCATCAGGTAACCACACACAGTATTGAGAATCAATGGTTCACATACTTATGAATGGGGTTATTTTAATAAATTCAGCTATTGTTTTGTCTTGTGAACTAAATGCAAACCTTTTATGTAAAATATCTTACTCAGGACAACAAACAAAAAATAACATGCATTTTTTATTATCCCTCTTATTTTATTAAAATAATTATCCAACACTGCATGATTTTCACAGTATAAATTAATAGATTAATGCTTATTAAAGCTAACTATATTCAGATGAAGAGCTGTGAGTGATTTTCTCTTTGCATTTTCTTGTTTGATTAACACTGATGGCATAATCGTCAGAAGGTGACTGCTGTCACTTTAAGACAATAGATATTAACACACATCGGATTTTCTCCCAGCTGTTTGTGTACACTTACGATATAAACTGCGTTTAAGTAGCTAAACACGCTCCAATCCGGTTATTTTAATATATTTTTGTGTGCGTTTGATCGTTTGAACGTGCATCTGAAGCCCAACGTGTAATTTATTTGTCTATTTGCGATCCGTTTTGGAGCGCGCGCAGACACAATTCAGCCTGAGGAACAGCGTCTCTTACGCGGATTACTGTGCTTTCAACGTTTTAAAACGTTGATAATTATCAAACATTTACTGCAATTTAGCAACAGTAAAGACTGGATTTTACAACAATCACCGATTGTGCTGATTCTGACGTTAAGTTTGGGTTTAGGGAGGAATGAACGCGCGAATAGAAGGTGTGCTAGACGAAACGCGGCTAGTTTTAATAGTTTTACCTCAGATATCTTCTTTCTGATTCTTGGAAGCTAAAATCGAAATCAAAAATAAAATAAGCATAATATCACAGGCCTAAAGTGTAAGCAGACGTTTAGTTGTTTAGTTCTCCATTAAACAGGGCTTTCATGTGAGTGGCTGCGCACGCTGTAGTTCCTGAGCGCATGAGCGCGATCTCTCTTCTGGATTGCGAAAGAAAAAATGCATCATACACAAATGTCCTAATATTACTGCATACAGACACAGCTGGCGACTCTGGCGAGATAGAATTCGCAATATAATGTCTATATAGCAATAATAAGTGTACGTGTATTTTCTTCATAATTTCTCCAGTACTGATAGCAGCCCAGATAGCAAGCACTTTTGGGCCGATTCCGGTAGAAAAGCGGCACTGTCGGCTCACTGTCGACGTCGATGAAAAGATTATGGGCCATAACTCTGCCGACTGTACACAACGCATCTGGCTGACAGACAGCGTTTTCTTTATGGGCCGGTCTCGGCTGAAATAGTTGTACTCGCGGCAGGTCCATATAACTCGGTATAGATCTATCGGCCCGAGTTCGTTTCGTAATAGGCGGGCCCCCAAATATCAAGCACTTTTGGGCCGATTCAGGTTTAAGCGCGCCAACATCGACTCAATTTCAGAATCAGTGAAAAGATAATGGGCCAGAGCCGTGTGGACTGTACGGCTGACAGGCGGCTTTTTCTGAACGGGCCAATCACGACTGAAAGCTCGTTATCTGTTTTCGGCCCGAGCTCGTTTGTCACGGGCGGGCCACTGCTGGAGTTAAGGACTTCAGCCGCCTGAAAAAGAGTTTTGGCGGTTAAATCCTGAGGAGAATCCTGCAGTCAACATTTCATGATCGAGAGAAAGGATCAGCTGCAAAACGGTAAGCAATTTAATTTATTTAATGTTAAGTTTAGTGTTTTTAAATGGATTAATTAATGGTTTGCAATGATAACATAACGTCAGTATCCATTCGGTCCCAGAGAGTGATAGTTTTGAATAACATGTTTAGAACAACTGCTGAGCTCTGGAGCACTAGTTGGCTAATGCAATATCGAGTTAACGTTATATTTTGTCTAGTAAAATCAGTCAGTCAATTCATCTTTTCCAACGAGTGATTATTGAATTGAGTCGGAGTATGCGGTGGCGCCATATAATAGGCCTAACGTAAAGCACAACGTTTCGGGTGGAAGAACTTGCTTTTTCCCCACAAAAACTTTCTATTAATAATTGTTAACATAAGAGCAATAATAATTCTGTTATAAAATTGCAGCTTCGCCCTCAGAGATCCTTTTATATATATATATATATATATATATATATATATATATATATATATATATATAGGCGGCATTATGCTATTTTGTGTAGGCTAAATACTTGAACGTGCTGCTTTAAACAGTCTGTCAATAAACATAAATGCCATGTCAGATGTCACTTATGTTCAACCTTTGCAGTGTAATGATGGCTTTCCTTGATGTTGAAAAAAAAATGCCTCTCAATAATGCCTTTTACTGGAAAAGTTTATTTCTGACCCTGATAACATATATATCTCCCATACAATATGTTTAAAATCATAGTACTTAATATATTTTAATGCAAAGGGAATTTCTATGATTTTGTGTCATAAACGAACGTTTAACCTGAACACACTGTTTTGGAGTCCTTTTTTTTTTTTTTTTTTAATACAGATATTTTAAACTCATGCATAAAGTCTGGATGCAATTTATCAAATATATAGGTGCTAAAGAAAAGTAATGCTTAAGATTTAATAATGACCTAACAATATGTATTCCTTTATTTCAAAGCTGCAGTTCAGAGAAACCCTGCTGAAATGGAGGATGAGGGGACCATGAAGAGGTGGCTGCAACTGGCAGCAAATTGAAAAGGCGGATGCATGGTAAGTCTTCTTAGTGTTGTTCAGGGGTCTCATGTATAAAACTTTCCATAGATTTCATACTAAAAGTGTGCGTACGCATAAAAGCCAGATTTTCACAAATTTTCAAATTTATAAAACCATGCTTACGGCAGAACCTGCGCAAAATTATCTTTATAAAACCCAGTCAGCTGAAGATTGTGCATACATGAATCTTTTCCCCTGTCTCTTCCATGAAATCACCATATATGGAGCTTACAACGCCTAGTTTTATTATGCATTACGTCACATGCATATAATTTCCATGCATATTCCCATCCACGTGACACTGTGTTTAACTGTACAAGACATTAGGAAAATATGACGATAAATGCCGTCAAATTACATTGCTAAAAATCATTCACTCTCCTTCTCTTGTTTTAGAAAAAAATAAATCATATAAAATACTGTTCAGAATGGTTTCAGTGAAGAGTTATTTTAAACCAAATGTATGCATTTTTGCCTATAAAGTAAACATAACCTATATTTTAGGATGTTTATATATTTTTAATTGAAACAGATATTCAGGCTTATTTTTGCATCGTAAATTATTGTACGACTCAGCGCATCACTGACAAACATTTTAAAAATAAAACGTGCGTATCTTACCGTTTCCTTCTAAATCTAGCCTTCAAATACAATGTGTACAGTAGCTACTCGTCGGATGATCACCGCGCGACTCCTTCAGTGTCATTATGCCATTATGTTGCTAAGCTATCTCTGCTTAGACGAAGTGCGCATCATTGATCATTATTCGTGCAAAAATATTTTCGAGTTCTGCTATTTAGAGCTTGACTTTTAATTTAAAGCGTAATTATCATGCATACCAAGTAATCGTCGCTGTAGTTAAAACATTAAAACACAGCATGCCATAGGAAAAGTGTTCTAAAGCAGTGCATCCACTACAAATATTTGTACTTTTTTGTGAGTATGCGATGTTTATACATCAGGCCCCAGGTGACAGGCACAATTTATCTGTTTAAATCTATATTAAAGACCGAATCTCTTGTTGAATGTTAGGATTGTCATGTTGCATAAATAAGGTAAACTATAACCAGAAACACTACCTACAACATCCGATATACTTGTTTCATCATACAAAGAATGACATTTATGCTAAAATTTGTCTGTCTGTCTCATTCCATTTCCAGAACAGATGGTTGAGATGACCACAACAGCCCTGAATGTCAGCAGAGAACATGACAACTAAACAAGCTCTGGAGACCGATCCGCTGTGAAGACCTCGTCGACACAACAGTCTACAGCACAGATCTTCAGCAAAGATCACGAGAACCAGACGAGACCTTTGCAAGGCCACTTCAACTTCTCTTCCCTCTACATATGCCATTGTGCTGTGTTCGATCCTCAAGCTGAATGATATCAGTCCACAATCTAACTTCTGATGCAGCTGAATCATAATCACACTGTGTTTGTTTGGCCAGAGGAAAACTGGCCCTCGACTGAGTCTGGTTTCTCCCAGGGTTTTTTCTTCATTCTGTCTTCTGATGGAGTTTGGGTTCTTGTCACTATCGCCTCTGGCTTGCTTAGTTGGACACCTACTTTTCAATAATATTGATGACTGCATTGACACTATTGGATGAGAACTCAACAGAGCTGGATTATGACATTACTGTTTTCTGCAGAACTGCTTTATAGCTGAATTGAACTCATTGAACTGAACTGAAACAACACTGAAATGACTTCAGCTGAACAATCACACTGTCTTTTGCTCCATTACAGTATTTAATTCTGTTTGCATAATTGAATTCACTATTTTCCAGTTTATCACTGTAAAGCTTCTTTGAAACAAACTGTAATGTAGGTTATAAAGCACTTTGTGAAGGTGACTTAACTTGAAATTTGGAAATTATTGCTAAAAGAATTTTTATGTGTAAGAAAGGATGTTGTTCCTCCATTTAATATACAGTAAATAATTAACTTAGTATTTAGTGGTTTAAAATGTATGTTGTTAGTAAATGTTTATAGTGTATTCATTGTTAATAATACTTATAGTGTATTTGTTAATTTTATAATAAAATGTCTTAATCTTTTTAAAGGGTTGATTGTGTTTCACTTGAATTACATTTAGCAGTTTCTGGACCACATCTGGCCCGGGGACCAAGCCGAATCTCAGCCAGATGTGTTTTACAGTGCCTGGGCCAGACCTGGGCCACATAAAACGATTTAAGTCAATTTCCAGTGTGCTGGCCAGATCTGGGCCACATCCATAAATAAGAGTCTTTTTACAGGGTGTGGGCCGCATCTGGGCCAGAGGAAGTTGTTTTTGTCCGTTTTCAGTGTGAGGACCAGTTTTGGGCCGGGGACCCAGCCAGAACTGGGCCGGAATTGAAGCAAGGATGTGGCCCAGTAGTGGGCCGGACAAATTTTGCTATCTGGGAGAGCTTATCGATACACCGGTCTTTCATAATTTAGCCCCGTGGCCAATATAATAGCTACCGGGTTTCGGTACCCATCCCTATTTGAACCTTTTTTAATAGTTGAGTTTGAGTCCCTCAATTGTCCTCAGTCTGAAAAGATGAATCTCAAAATCATACAGCCACTGCTGGAAAGGGTTCAAATATGCAAAAATGCTTGTAAACTGATGAATCTGCAGGAGCTGGAGAATTTTTCTGAAGAACAGAGCTCAGTTTAACTGCTCAGGACAAACAAGAGACTCATGAACAACCATCACAAAACAAAAAAACAATCGTGGATCATCAGGTAACCACACACAGTATTGAGAATCAATGGTTCACATACTTATGAATGGGGTTATTTTAATAAATTCAGCTATTGTTTTGTCTTGTGAACTAAATGCAAACATCTTTTATGTAAAATATCTTACTCAGGACAGTACTAAGCAAAAAATAACATGCATTATTTTTACTATCCCTCTTATTTTATTAAAATAATTCTCATTTTCACAGATTCTGCAAGGGGTTCACATACTTTTTCATGCCACTGTATACTTACATATATACAAATTACAAAGGAAAATATAAGTGCAAAAAATATTCTAAAACCCAAATAATATTAGAATGGTATTAAAAATTAATTAACTACATAAATTTAGCAGTTTGTTGACAATGTTCTAACCTGAGTTGACCCAAGTTATAGTGTTTCGTCTCTCCATCCGTGGAGCGTGTGACACACAGAGAGAAGTAAGGCTGTAACTGTCTGAGCTCCAGCAGCACGATGGCCAGGTAGTGGATAAAGAGCAGAGCATCCACTAGTGAAACAGCATACTGCACAATCCCCTGGTAGTCCTCATCCTGGGACAGACAGAGAGACCGTCAGTGCATGTTACATACAGTAGAGCAGTGGTTTCCAAACTTTTTCTGCCGGGCCCCTCTTTTGTAGAGAAAAATATTTTCAAGCCCCCCACCTCCATGCACCCACATAAAGATACTCTCAGACATGATATTGCTTGCAAAATCCTAGGATTTATTTGAAACATTGTAATTAATACAGTACTACAACTTCTTAACTTCAATGGGCTTCTCTTTTTGCTTGTGATGTGAAGTGGCATCCTAACTTGTTCAGCTTCATACTGTCAGAATGGACTCTCTTCATTACTCACCATTGTACTGGTAAATCCACGGGCGAGATTTGACTATTGTCTTGTCTTCAAAAAACCATGTCAACATTGGACACGACAAAGCAAACGTTTCAACTCCATTCTCCATTCGCAGCACACGTCTGGTATACACATGTTGTTTTAGTTGTTCGACTTCATGCTTTCAGAAGCCAATACCTTGATGCACACAATACACAGTGTTCTCTCTTCTTTACCCTCTGTTGTACTGGTGAATACGGTGGCAAGATATGCCTCATCATATTTTCTTGTCTTTAAAACACAGCGCCTACACAGGATCCAACATTTGTCGTGTTGCACCGCACACACAACAGCTTAAGGCTGTCTGCAATGGACGCGACAAAGCAAATATTGCAAATCCATTTGTCCTTTGTGTAAGAAGTAGAATAAGCGCTTGGAGTATGTCAGAAATAGAACAGAGCATCATACTGTTGGGATTTGTTGTTTTTTACATCGCGCCGCATCCAGTGTAGACAGTATCACTGATTTTAATGAGTTCTATTGTCTTTTGTCGCATCATGGACACATTGTTTTGGAAGTTGTGATGTTTGAAATAGATTCATCGTCTGCTTTTCTAGCAGTCTGTTATTCCAAAACAACAATTGGTACAACTGGTAACACAGCTCAAGCCGGTATTGCAAGTCAACTTTAAGTAATAAAACATCAAATTAATATTTTGTTTTCAATTATTTACTTATGTGGCAAGTAGTCGCATAATAAGTGAGATAATTTAGCAGTTGGGTCCTGTATAACCCTGAAAAGGTTCCTTTTGCATAATCTGCTGACTGTACAGTATGCCTTAAAGGGGACATCGGATGCAAAATTCACTTTTACATGGTGTTTGAACTTAAATGTGTGTTGGCAGTGTGTCTACACAACCACACTATAATGATAAAAATCCACCCAGTGCTTTTTTATAATCCCCACAAATCATAAGCACTTTGTCAGATCAAGCCATTCTCAGATTCTTGGCAAAGTGACATCATTTTGCACAGGCCCCTCCCACGACTGTTGATGGACACTGCTGTTTTAGCAAAGAGCCGCCCTGAGTGAGCTGTAAACAGACAGTCTGCCATTGTTTTGATGCCGTGATTGGTGTAGACAAGAATGTCTCCTAAGCAACTGTGGTGTTTTGTTGTTGGATATAACAATCAACATAGCAGACATCATTTACACTAAACATCTGAGCTGCTGAAGACGGATTAATTTTGTTTTTGAAGGGAAAATCTGTATGCGGATTAAGATCTACCTATGTGTTTATGTTTGTGCGAATCACTTTACACCAGACAGCTTTCTGAACGAGGGACAGTACAAAGCAGGTTTTGCTAAAAAGTTCCTGAAGGATGGATCAGTACCAACTGTTAGTGATCCAGCTTCACCTCCAGAAGACGTGAGTATAGGTTTTTTTTATGAATCTTTGCAAATATCCTTTCCTAATAATGTGCTAGTTAGCAAGTTCCACAACGAATGTGGCTAAAGTTAAAGGCAGTTCACACCGTACAGATAAATGCCAACAAACATGTCTGTTGGAGTTTGCTGGATCAGGATGCAGCCTCCGAAATGAGACGCAGCTAGTGTGATACCCGTCGGCATCTGTTGCCATTGGTCGGAGTTTGTTTTCACCTGACTGAACATGTTTAATCGGCGTTTGTTGGGTCAGGAATGTCTGAGCAGTGTGGTATGATTTTCCAACAAATGACAACAAACTCTGACTTAATCTGACTCGGCCACGAACCGTTGCCATGACGATGAGGCAAGTCCTTTGTAAAGACTGCTGTTTGATCGCACCGGTGCCTCATGCACACACAACAAAGCAATGCCAACGTGACATCGCAGCTTATTCATTATCAGAATAATACAGTCAAACAAACATATATGTTGTAATTTCTATTTAGAACCTTCTCACTGTAATTCATAACTGCATGTTTATAATGAACAATGCATTAAGGTGACTGTCTTATTACAAACTGTGTACATGTTATGTAAAGATAACATGGTAACACTACAATAAGGTTACCTTTGTAGAGGGTTTATAAAGGTGTTGGTTAATGACTAACAAGTAATTTTCAAATGTATTTTAATCGTTTTTTGAGCATAACTGCATAAATAAGAATGGTTTAATGCAATACCTGCCAAATAGTGTTTACACCCCGCTTACAGAAGATAGGGGTGGGGTGAACAGTAGCTCATTATCATTTAAAGGGACATGCACCGAAATGGCTCGCTGTGAACAGAGCTGTTTTTGATAAGGTGAAAAGGGTTTTTTTACACAACCATTTGTAAAATTTTAATCAAAGTATGTTACAGACTTTTCATGAAGACCCTAAAGAATCATACTAACTTGTGGAAAATTGGCATCCGATGTCCCCTTTAAGCCTGGAACACACCAAGCCGACGCCGAAGAACTAGTGGCGATGAAAGCGGACTGCTGGGTTGGCTCACGTCGACACCTGATGGCCAAGTAGTGCGTCCATTCTGCGCCTGCGTAAGAAGAAATGCCTTTCTGTACTAGCAGGTGGCAGTTGCTGAACAGCCAATCAGAATGATCAGATGGCCCGACTGACCGATGAGCTCCGACGCCGATTCAACATGTCGAATTGGCCAAAAAAAGGCTGACAAGGACCAGCTTCAGCTAAGAGTGTGAAACACACTGAGAAAACTTAGTCAGCCGACGAACAAAAACTCCGTCGGCTTGGTGTGTTCCGGGCTTTAGCCTTGCCCCTCTGTCTTTTTTATAATTCTGCACCCCCCAGTTTGGGAACCATTGCTAAGGGGGGACACCATAAACCCCGTGCCAGGAAAATGCCAACACAAAATAACAGAGACAGCGGATCCTCGGGATTTTTCTTTCATTTGTCATTCATCTGTACCTCTTATGCCAAGTTCAGACTGCACGATTTTAGCCCCGATTTTGGCTCGCCGACAGGTTTTGAGAAATCGCCGACAAATGCCCGAAATCACAGGCAAATCGGTGCTCGTTCACGCGAGTGATAATCACGCAGTGTGAATGAGCAAAGACGCGATCTGAGAGAATCGCCGACGAGTCGCCGACGCCTGTGAGATATTTGGCATGCTAAATATCTGGACCTGTCGGCGATTCAAAATCCTGCTGTGTGAAAAGTGTTCTGACTGAAAACTACATCGGCAATGACTGACAGCCAATGAGAGAGCAAGATACAGAGTAGCGGGGAGTTCGGGGAGGAGTTATAGACCACAATATCAGCAAGCATGGCTTCGTTTCAGATAAACATTACAATTCTATCAAACGGAAACAAAGCACAAACATTAGCTTGACCATCCGCAACAGCAGCACATTGAAAAGTTAAGTATGTATTTACCTCCAACTCTCATTGCAGAACACAATCCACAGTCTCCCCAACCATTTCCTCCTCCATATTCTTCTTTTCTTTTTCTTGTTTTCGCTGCAAATCAGCCCACAGGCAACTCGTATTGCAAGCTTCTTGCGGGCTACCGTTTTTAATAATAATAATAACTCCGGTCCTGCACGCGTGATATCGCGTTGTTTCCTTGTCACATCTCGCGTGTGTTTGGTTGTGAAACGTAGTTTGCGTGCCAGACAGAGTTGTCGGCGATTCTTCCTATTGTAAAGTCATGCAGTGTGAAACCTTCTGTCGCCGATCCATCGTGCAGTTTGAACACAGCAGCAACTGAATGCTGGCCAAGACAGTCATGCAGTGTGAAAAGAACAGTGACCTGACTACTTTGAAAATCGTGCAGTCTGAACTCGGCTTTAGGATAACCTAGCCATAATATATTGGTTTAATTTTAATGTCATTGATTGGTTTGTGGTTTATTTTTAACTACTGATACCTCATCCTGAGCAGGTATGTAACATTTTCAGAAAAGTGGAATTAACTGTTGTATAACTGGTTATAGATATTTTGCCTATTTATTTGTTGAATATTTGTAAGTTCTATTTGAAGAGTTGCACTTAGTGTCTATATAGTAATGTGTCAGGTCAGGGTCTGGTTGAATTAATGCAGACCAAAACACTGGCTAGTGAATTAAGAATACTGTTTCAAGTTTTGACCACCATCCCTCGTAGTCTTATGTTTTTGCTTGAAATGCTAAGGGAGAGCTTTATAGCTCTAGGGCAGTGGTTCCCAAACCTGTCCTGGAGGACCCCCAGGCCTGCACATTTTGTATGTTTCCCTCATATATCACACCTGATTCAACTCATGCTCATTAGTAGAGACAGCAAGACCAAGAAATGGGTGTGTCAGAAATAGGGAGACATACAAAATGTGCAGGGCTGGGGGTCCTCCAGGACAGGTTTGGGAGCCACTGCTCTAGGGAGCTGCTAACAAAATTAGACATCCATAAAGATAATATGTGCAGCAGGGGTGTATGTAGGATTGAAAGCACAGTGGAAGCCAAGCACATTTTTTACACCTGGTTTGTTCGGAGCGTTTCTTTAGAAACCTTATTTTGGTTCGCTTAGGCAAATATGAACATGGCAAATGCGCTCTGATCTGCACCAAAACAATCAATCCAGGATAGGCTGAACCAGGGACGTGCACAGGGGGGTTGCTCAGGTTGCCCGGGCAACTGCCCATATGCCTTTCTCGACTCACGTTGCCCTTCCGAGGTGGAAAAAAATAAATAAAAAAATCGTACAATGGATGCAGAATTTCACGTAGGCCTAAATAAAATAAAAATAAAATAAAAAAAATCGCAAAGCCTTATTCACTTCCATATTCGCGCACCCGTCTGAAAGTGAAAGTCAGTAGGGGAAGGGCAAACTCTGTTTACATGGCTGCAGCGCTGCACGCGACCGGCACCTGAGCTGAGTCTGCATGAGCGGCACTAGAAGGAGATTGTCGCGGTTGTCGGGTGAGACGACTTAACGTTGTCGGAAAGGTGAGTAAGGTTATAATTGTTAACGAAAACGAACGAAAAAATGAAAACTAGATGGGAAAAAACATCGTCGTTAACTGAAATAAAAATAAAAACAAGGCATTACAAAAAAAAAAAAAACGATAACTAACCAAAACTGTAATGTTTGGCAAAACTAACTTAAATAAAATAAAATTATAGATTAAATGTCCTTAGTTTTCGTTTTTGTCAATGTCTTTCATAAAGCAAACGTTCAGCTACATTTCATTTCCAGTGTTGCCAACTTAGCGACTTTGTCGCTAGATTTAGCGACTTTTCAGACCCCTTTGGCGACAATTTTTCAAAAAAGCGCCTAGCGACAAATCTAGCGACTTTTTGGACAAACCTCAGTAACTTTTCAAATGTCACCAGCACTGTCCTGTGAGCGCGAGGTCTTGCTTTCCCGCTGCCATCACACCTCTCTTAGCGTCTACTCTGTTCATTGAGTGGCTGAGAGAAGCAGCAGCACCGTTGAGTGCACGGCATCTGACAGACGTGAATGAGCGAGTACACACGAGCACACAGTGTTGCCACGGACCAAATACTATTTCTGATTCTCCTTTGATTTATATTTAAAGAATTTAGTTTGGTGGATTTGATTTCCATTTTTCTCGTGTGCTTATTATATTACTCACTATCACAGAGCTTTAGTTCATCTAGTTTCCGAACTCTCTGAATTCATTTAATTTACAAATGTATAAAAATGTCATTCATTATATAACACGCGTTTTGTTGCCGGACAAAAAAATAAAATTTATATAGGCTATATATATATATATATATATATATATATATATATATATATATATATATATATATATATATATATATAAAAGAACAGCTTTATTTGACATTCGGCTATATTATATTATATTGTATTAAAATACAGTATGTGAGCATGGATTAGGAGAGGAAACACATTAGGCAGGCAGAATGCAACCGAGTTGATGACGTCACGAATATGCTAATTTATGCATGATGTCATCTAGCGACATTTAGCGACTTTTTGGGCAGGCTTTAGCTACTTTCTTTTGAAAATAGTTGGCAACAGTGTTCATTTCCCTGCGTCTCTCACTCACGCGCAGGGACGTGCACAGGGGGGTTGCTCAGGTTGCCCGGGCAACTGCCCATATGCCTTTCTCGACTCACCCTTCCGAGGTGGAAAAAATAAATAAAAAAATCGTACAATGGATGCAGAATTTCACGTAGGCCTAGATAAAATAAATAAATAAATAAATAAATAAATAAATAAAAATCGCAAAGCCTTATTCACTTCCATATTCGGGCACCCGTCTGAAAGTGAAAGTCAGTAGGGGAAGGGCAAACCATAGACATCATATAGGTAGACGCCCTATTGGCCGCTGGGCGCTGAGATTTGCGGCCGCCATCTTTAGACCGGTCGTACTCCTAAACTGCGTCCCAATTCGCCTACTTATACTACGTCCTAAAAGCATTTACTGTTTTTCTAAAGAAAAAGTACATACTTTTGAGTGTGTAGCAGAAGAGTAGACAAGCTTTGGGACATACTACCTCGTCATAACTGCGTTCTTTAACGGTTATTTACACAACCTGTAACTGTTTAAACTACCCTGTCAATCATCTTGTCACAGTTAAAATCCTCCACACTGAATTAAATTTATTTTCCTACCGTTTCGGAGAGAAATGTAGTCGCACGTTGATCTGCCAGTCATAGGTCTTTCATGCAGAGAACTCTCCTCATCTTTGCATAATGATGCATTTAAAAGTTAATGACCAAACGGATCGTTATATAAAAGTTCACAATGCTGTTGCAAATGAAATATAATGTGGATAACATTTAATAAATAACCGTCGGACCTCGCAAGTGTTTTCCACATAACTTAGTCCTGCTATTCAGATCAGAAAGATGTTCGAAAGCACTTGCACGAAACTTATTTTTTAGCGTTAGGTAACGTTAAGTGCCTATTACCAACACAATCCAATCTGAATTTAATACATACATTGTTCGACCGGACATAATAACTGTTATTTGTGTTTGTGCACGTGATATCACGGCAAAGCACAAATCGAGTTACCCCTCCCACTTCTGCTAGTATTACTGAGATATCTTATTTTACTGCAACTATCTGTTTCTGCTTCTTTATCATATTGTGTGATTTATAAATGACCTTATATCCTACATCACATATTTTGATTTTGGATGTCTGGTCACTTTATATCCCACATGGAAAGAACCTATATGTGGATATATGCGCATATATGAAAACTATATGCAGTGTATATGTACATATATGCTGCATATATGCACATATATGATAATATATATGCTGCATATATGCACATATATACTGCATATATGCTATATATATGCTGCATATATGCGCATATATACTGCATATATGCTATATATATGCTGCATATATGCGCATATATACTGCATATATGCTATATATATGCTGCATATATGCGTATATATATGCTGCATATATGCGTATATATACTGCATATATGTGTATATATGCCACATATAGGCAAAATTGAGGTGCATATATGTGCATATACAGGAAATATAGGTCTCCTGTATTGCTTCTTCATATCCATATATATGCCCTATACATACAAGATATGTCTTCTATATAGCTAATGGCAGGATCTGGTCATTTTGTAGCTCATATCTCATTTTTGACTGTCATACATGATGCCTAGCTCATATTTTCTATTATCAAGGCAAAAACTAAGAATGCAAGAACTCATGTATGTGCGAACACGTGAAATTATCACATGTAATTGGCATGTTATGGAATTTCCCACATGGAAAAAAACCTATATAAACATATATGTTTCAATATAGGTTTGATATAGGTTTTACATATATGTGACATATATAAAATTGGCCGTTTTCCTATATTATGTGTACACATATATATATATATATATATATATATATATATATATATATATATATATATATGTGTACATATATGTGTACATGTATGTGTGCATATATGTGTACATATATGTGTGCATATATGTACATATATGTACATATAATATAGGAAAACGGCCAATTTTATATATGTCACATATATGTAAAACCTATATCAAAACCTATATTGAAACATATATGTTTATATAGGTTTTTTCCATGTGGGATCTTATATCAGAATATTATATAACTGTTAAGCCTACTATGAATATTAAAATATACTGAACAATGTGTCCTGTATCATAGCTACATGAATGACCTTTGCAGCAAAAAAACCCGCGTCAAAATCAGTTAGGTATTCAGTGAGATATAATTAATTAAATGCGCTGACAGCTCATTGCACCTGACAAACAAGTTACACTGAGTGGAGCTGGCGACCGGTCCAAGATGGCGGCTCCACGGCTCGTCCGTGCCAATAGGCAGTAGCGTTCGATAGGGCGTCTACCTATCCGGTTGTTAAGTCTGACGTCACACGGCAGCGCTTCCGGGTCCTAACGCTCAATAGAGAATACGAACCGACGTCACGCCTCGTTGCATGCCGGGGCGGCGCCGCCATTTTGACAGGATCGCCCTCTATTACTCGCACTGAAATTAATACGGATTCTTGCTTACCTTTTGTTTTGTTTCTGCCATTAAGTGGAACGTTAACATTTTTAATGGTATCGTTTGCAGGGAATAGAAGCTATTTTATCGTGTCGCATGATCATTTTATTTATTTATTTTTTTTCACTGAAGTTTTGTAGAATTTCGTTTACAATGTTGATCTGTTTACCGTGTCGCACGCTGGATGCTCACCACTGCTTCAGCCATCGTATGAATATCCAAATAAATCTATGTGATCAACAAACTGAGAAAAGTCGATTCATTTATTTGTTGGAAACATTTAAATGGTGCTTAAACGAGCATACTGAGTAGGCCTACAACTGTTGTCATTGTAATCCCCCTTTTCCACGATCACAGATCAGGAGAATCAGAGATTATGGGTCAAATTCAGCGGTTTATAAAAACCGTTATGAAGAAAATGTATAAAATACTTGCATTTTAAGTGATACTGAAAGTTTATATTTCGGTCTCATCCGTTTTTCAGCATGTGCTTTAATAGAATTTGGTCTCTTTAATATCAGTCTAAGTGCATTAAGCCTTTTCTTGAGAGGACACGAGAGGAAACCCTTTTTATAAACGTGTTGCGTTCATATTTTGGGCTCATTTGCGTATCTCCACGCAGTATGCTTTAATAAATATACAGAATTGTTTGTTTGTCACATGAAGCGTTTTTCTTGTTAAGCATTTGAATGTCCCCGTCAAGTTCTGCTAATTCACGAGCGCAGTGAGAGTCAGACTTGCAAAGGTAATGTTAATTATTAAACCAAACGAAATCAAAACGTTCAAAAACACTTAGCAATGTGATTCTTTTATTGAGTGATAAGCAGTGGGTTTAATCAGTGCAATTATGAATAGATTTGCCATCCGGCGTCTTCTCGTCATCTCCTCGACTTGGTGTTCCCTTGGTGTTTTTACACGTACAAAAGGCGAAAAAACTTTTTTCACTGTCTTGTTTTCTCTCAGAACGATGATCTGAGTTACTATCACAATTATCGATGCAGCATTAATGACATACAATGGTGACATTTTTCACAATCACGACAGAAAACAAATTACTGCACTAAACTCAATAACGGAAAGGCTGCGCGATCCTGTCAAGATGGCGAATAAACAAAGAAGTTACCCAGAACTCAATGCGGCGTGACGTCAGATTCGTATTCTCTATCTCATACCACAAGAAAACAACAAATGGTGCTAATATACACACACGATGTGGTGTAATACTAGAAAAAAATATATGGTAACACTTTACTTGAAGGGGTGTGCATAAGACTGACATGACACCTTCATAATCATGACATGACACATGTCATGAATATGAAGGAGGTTTTATGAATGTTTATGACAACTGTCATTAAGTGTCATTCGCTCAATTATGTCATTTTTAATGCAAAGATGACATTGTTTGAGATGTCCGAGTTATGACAACTTGACATAAACCAATACATCATAACCTGTCAGTGTCTTTGTCATGACAACTTGACATCATTTAGCTTTATGGGTTAACATTACATTAAACTGTCATGTCGTTGGTTTTGACAATGGCTGTCATGAGGCCATTATAATAGTGTCATAAATATGTATCTTGAGCTCAAGTACAGTGGTACAAATTGAACTTGTCATTAAAATGTCATTAAGTGACAAAACTCTGACAAATAATTTTATAACAGCGTCATGACTATTTTTCATTTCATGTTTTTTTTTTTTTTTTAAGTTTCCTCCAACAGAAGGTCAGATAATAGACAATTTCAAATTTCGTAAAAAGATGACACTGTTATAAAATAATGGTAACACTTTATTTTAGGGTCTTTTAACTAGTTGCTTATTACTATTAGCATTCATATGGCTAAAATATTGGCTATTTATTAGTACTTATAAAGCACATATTAGTGCCTTATTCTGCATGATCTTAATCCTACCCAATACCTAAACATAACAATTAACTATAATAAGCAGTAGTTTATTGAGGGAAAAGTCATAGGTCAATCGTTTATATATGTGTTCCCTATACTAAAATGTTACCAAAATAATGTAATGTAATGTTAACCCATAAAGCTAAGTAGTTTTTTTAAGTTTGATAATTAATCTGCTATGTCATGTTTATGACAGGTTATGATGTTTTGCTAATGTCAAGTTGTCATGACAAAGACACTGACAGGTTATGATGTATTGGTTTATGTCAAGTTGTCGTAACAAAGACATCTCAAACAATGTCATCTTTGCATTAAAAATGACATAATTGAGCGAATGACATTTAATGACAGTTGTCATAAACATGCATAAAACCTCCTTCATATTCATGACAGGTGTCATGTCAAGATTATGAAGGTGTCATGTCAGTCTTATGCACACCCCTTCAAGTAAAGTGTTACCAAATATATAATTATAACCTTTATCTCCATACCAAAATTCCAGATGGCCAGACAATGATTCATCTTTTATAAATCGTTAAAATATTAATATCTGTGACGCTGTGAAGCACGGAGACTGTTGTATAGACTGTAAGTATTTAAAATGTTTAAGTTTTTAAAATGATTGATGTTTAAAATGAATAAATAGCGCTCATAAACGGCCGTTGATGGCATTCTCAAGTGAAACGAGTCGAGGCTTGGACCCGGAAACGGCGTTCCTTACGTCACGACTTAAAAAGCGGATATGATGTCTATGGGGCAAACTCTGTTTACGTGGCTGCAGCGCTGCACGCGACCGGCACCTGAGCTGAGTCTGCATGAGCGGCACTAGAAGGAGATTGTCGCGGTTGTCGGGTGAGATGACTTAACGTTGTCGGAAAGGTGAGTAAGGTTATAATTGTTAACGAAAACGAACGAAAAAATGAAAACTAGATGGGAAAAAACATTGTCGTTAACTGAAATAAAAATAAAAACGAGGCATTACAAAAAAACGATACCTAACCAAAACTGTAATGTGTGTTTGACAAAACTAACTAACTAAAATAAAATAAAATTATAGATTAAATGTCCTTAGTTTTCGTTTTTGTCAATGTCTTTCATAAAGCAAACGTTCAGCTACATTTCATTTCCCTGCGTCTCTCACTCACGCGTCTCTCTCACATACTCGCGCGCGCACAGCCCCTCCCCTCCGTGCACACCGCGCCTCCATGAGAACGAGTGTTGGAAGCAAGTTCGCGAAAGGTTGGTGTCTCGTGAAAACCTTTACACAGTCACACATTAAAAAGTGGTATAAAAATATTTTTAATTCTGAATATAATTTTGTCAGTGTGTTAATGTCGACCCGAGAAGCGTTTGCTACTTTAGAAAGTTAACTACACGCAAGTTTGAAGTAAAATGCACTTGGGTTGTCGATGTCAAAACACTATTTAAGCTGTGATTCAAGTAAGGAATAATTGACGACGGGCCGTTGAATTATTAGAAAAATAATGCACACCTGAGGTGGTGATTCGGTCACGACTCGAAGCGGAGTCAATTATTCCGCTTATACCACGGTTATTCTCAGTCCCTCATATAGCCCGTAAGTTTTTTTTTGGGGGGGTGTTGGTAGGGGATTGCCCTTTTTTTAGGTCAGAGCAACTGCCCCTCAAAATTCCTGTGCACGTCCCTGGGCTGAACGAGGTTGTCTTAGAATGAAATGGACTCTGGAGCAGTTCGGATATTGTGAGAAAGCAATGCGACCCAACAGATCACACTTTTAACCTCTCACCTGTGAGTCCAGGATGCATACTCCATAGAACAACCAATAGGAAAGCACAATCAGTAGCACCAATGTGGCCAGTAGGGCTCGAAAGATGAAGATTCTTGGCAAGCTAGCCTTGCGTGGCCTGAAGAATAAAGCCCACAGTGCCAACAACAAAATCAACAGTTTAAATGCCACGGATATAAAGAGACCTTCACAGGCTGTTCCACAGGCTCTCAGTCTATCAGACCAGAAGAGGTGAGGCAGGATAATGAAGGCAAGTGGAGTCAGAAAGACCACCAGTCCCAGGATGACAGAGAGAGTGACACTTAGATAACGTTTGCAGTCTAAGCCCACGCTGTCGTCGAGGTCTTTGCTGATGCGAACAATGTCTTCCTGGGATAGAGAGTGTTCTGAGGTCCCAGTGACAGCTGTTGTAGTCTCACCCCAGTTATCATCCTGGAAAGAAGAGGGATGAAAGAAGAGGGATGAGAGAGAGAGAGAGAGAGAGAGAGAGAGAGAGATATTTTGATTTTTAAAACATCTTTATTACAATAAACAACCCATTCCAAAAAACATTTAAATCAAGCAATCAATCACTAAAAAAAAAAAAAAAATCATACAAAATTTTCCATTAAATAAGAAAAAATAATTCATCATTAACAACATCACATAATATACCTTTACAGCACCAAATTAATTCAAACTTTCCAAGGTCATCCATAATAATTAAAAATAATAATTAAAATCTATTAAGATTCTTGATTTCACAGAGTTACCAAACACTGCTTCTAGACTATTACACACACCTTTATCCACTTTCTCCTTTCTTGTAATATAAATTGCCATTTTTGCATGACCTAATATAAAATTAAACACCTGACATTGATACTTGCGGTTCTGGGAATATTTAAAACCACAAATGAACTTCTTCATTGAAAAATGCTCATTAAAACATTTAAAAATATTATTTAAAACAATAAATAAAGGTTTCAACCTTGAATGCTGCATGAATGCATGAAAAATAGTTTCCCTTTGTAAACAAAAAGGACAATTCTGATCAATGTCAGGTTTAATTACAGAAACAAAAGCATTCACAGCAATAGCCCCATATAACAATCTTCATTGCAAGTCCCCAATTCTCTTAAAAATGGTGACTTATACAATACTCTCCACTCTGTTTTTTCATTATCTTCTAATTGAAGTACCTTACGCCATGGTGTGTCAATTCCCTTATCCAAAGCTTTCTTATTAAAAACTTTGACACAAATTGTATAACACTCTTTTCCAGATGCACACACTATGCCTATAACAACCAATTCTTTGACTTCTAAAAAAGTGCCTTCACAATCACCCATAAAGGGAGTTAGATACAAGTTGGGAAAAGGATCACTACAATCCGGGTTAATGGACCCCAAAGAACAATCCTTTAACAATTTCAATTAATTTTCAGAAAGGGCTGACTTCCATTTGTCAAGTACTCTGGCAACCAAATGGGTAGATCTCACCCCCAGCTGTTCAGCCATTGATTGCACATCTTTAAAATCAGTTCCTGCTATATGTTGTACATGTCCAATAGTTGAAATTCCAGAGTTAAGAAGATTCTCTTCTATCACAGAGTATCCCAGTTCTTTGGACAGATCCAAATGTGAGCCAAAAATTAATGGCTCTTGCAGCAATCAAAACAAAGAATTTCCAGTCTTTTTCTTTTGTACTTCAAACAAAGCCCAGACTCTGAACAGATTTCTATAAAAAACAGGAAACTTGGAGTTTTAGCTTTTGAGGATCCATCCAAAACAAGACTTTATCCAGACCTAACCCTTCAAACTCCCTCAATAAAGAGAAAGCTACAATCTTCCAGTTTGCATCCTCCGAGCCTTTTAAAAGTCTTTGTATGAACTGAATGCGGAAAGCTGCTATTCGACTCTGCAAATATACCAGTCCATGTCCTCCATCTTTAGAAAGGTACAGTACATGTTTTGGCACCCAAGGCAGCTTATCCCAGAAAAAGTCTAATAAAATTGACTGAATCTTAACCACAAAGTCTGCTGGGGGGTCTACGCAAATCACATGATGCCATCAATATTTAATAATCAATATTTCGCCCCTTATAAGACATTTTTGGAAGTAAAAACTTCCACCTATTTAAGCGCACTTTTACCTTCTCAATTACCTTCATAATTATGGCTTCACTCTTTTGCCAATTTACCTTTGCTGAAGAAACACTTTTAAAATTTTCCAATAATCATGTTCACATCATTTTGACCTTTAATTAATACCACTACGTCATCAGCGTAAGCCGATAATTTAACAGTATTGGTGGAATTTGGAATGTTCACACCTGACATCTCAGCTCTTAACCTATTTAAAAGAGGTTCTATGGCTAATGTATAAAGTATGCCAGATAAAGCACAGCTTTGCCTAACCCCTCTTAAAACCTTAAAAGGAGAGCATAAGTCACCATTTATTTTCAACATACTCTCAACGTCACAATACAAAGCTTTAATCATTGATATAAAATTAGAACTAAAACCAAAAGCTTCAAAAACATTCCACAAATAATTGTGCTCGACTCTATCGAAAGCTTTTTCCTGATCAACTGAAATTAAACCAAAATCTGAAAAAATCTTGCCATTATCCAAAATATCTCTAATAAAAGAAATACTAATCACAGATTTTCCTGCCAGGCACACAATATGTCTGATCTGAATGAATAATTTGATCTAACACATCTCCTAATCTATTTGCCAAGGCTTTTGAAAGTATTTTATAGTCGTTACATATCAAACTCACAGGCCTCCAATTCATAATCTCATTTAAATCTCCCTTTTTCGGTAGTAAGGTAATGACAGCTCTACGACAGCTTTTTGGCAACTGTCCATCAATTAAACTCTGATTACAAACTTCTAGTAGGTCTGGACCTACCTCTGCCCAGAAGACTTTATAAAAGTCTATTGAAATACCATCAATTCCAGGTGTCTTTCCGCTTTCCATACTTTTAAGAGCTCTCCAACTCCTCCATCATCAATGCTTTGTTAATTCTAATATTAGCCTCTTCAGATACCTGTGGCAAATTTTCAAGTAAAACATTATTCAAGCCTTGAGTACCCGGCAACTCACTCTTATATAATTCCTCATAAAACTTTACCGTTCTCTTCCGAATCTCTAAAGGATTGAGTAAAAGGACTCCCGATTCTGAGCACAGAGCATGAATAAATCTATTTTGCCCATTCTTTTTCTCCAAATTAAAGAAGATTGTTGAAGGTGAAGGTTCAATACTCTGAAATCGTGATCTAATTATAGCACCCTGTGTAGTTAAGTCTAACAATTCAGTCAAAGAAGCTTTCTTTTTTTTTTTTTAAAGACTCTAAATGAGTTCCATTTTTTGTCAACTCAAAAAGATCTTGGAGCTTAACTAGATCTTCTTCTAGCTTTCTTATTGAACACAATTTATCTCGTGTGACGTTGAGAGTATACTGTTGACAGAGTTGTTTGATTTGGGCTTTCACAAACTCCCACCACTGCTGTAAAGTTTGAAAAGAAGACTTCATAGATTGTGCATTGGCCCAAAAAAACTTAAAAACATTATAAAAATGTATATCACATAACAATGTATTATTAAAATGCCAATAGGCGCTTTTTATACAATCAACAAACATCTCACATTTTAACAGACTGTGATCAGAAAAAAACGACTGGACATATTAAACAATCTTGAAAAAAATGCAATTGATGCTTGAAACATAAAATCTGTCTAATCTCGTCAACGATAGTTGATTTTCATATGTGTCCATGTATATTGTCGTTGTGTATCATGAAAATTTCTCCATATATCGATAATATCATGGGATTTCATTAACTGAACTAACCTTTTTCGTGACTGCATATGTGGCTCAACATGATTTCCGTCTAAAACATTTTCAGTACAATTAGAATCTCCCCCCAGTAACAAAAAACTCTCTGGATCACAGTCACTTAACACTTTGCACAGAGTGTTTAAAAAAAAGCATTCTTTCAATTACAGCATTGGGAACAAACACAAATGAAAAAAAGAGAAAAATTGTTTTCATAAGTTGCTTTGACTTTTAAAAGTCTACCTTTAATTATTTCCTCAACTACATAAGTTGCAGGTTTAAAGCTTTTCGTAAACAAAACAGCAACCCCACCGCTCATCGAGGTAGAATGACTTAAAACTGATAAACCATTAAAATCCATCGCCCAATCTGAGCATTTGCTAAATCACTATGGGTTTCTTGTATGAATAAAACATCAATCTTCTTCTGTGTCATTATCTCAAACAATTGTGCTCTTTTCCTACTTTCTCTTGCTCCATTAATATTTAAGGAAGCAAAATTTACTACACCCATTAGTAGAAAAAGAAACACATCCCACCATAACAAAGAAAATAAACGGTGTAGAAAAACAACCCTTAACCATTTTGACTATTTTCATTAAGTTCTGATTGAGCATTTAGTCTGGAAAGAATCTTTTTTAAACGATAAACTTCTTGATCAATGAAACGGTTCTCACTCCTGAAAGTTTTTGCCTTCTCAATGAATTGCAGTATATCAGGAAAAAAAACTTGCGTTTTTTGTTACTTTCAAAAATGTTTGATGTCTTCTACATTATATACTTGACTACAAAATCCGCCCTGAGGTAAACTAGCCTACCTGTAAGGCTACATTCAGAGACTTCAATGTCACTTTCTGTTTCACTATTGCTCACCTCTTGAACATCAGCTCGTTTAATTTGTTTACTATTATGGCGTTTCTTTGATTTTCTTTTTTGGGGTGCTTTAAAAGAATAATCCTCCAATTCAAACACAGAGCCCTCAAAATCCACATTCATGTTCATTGCGTTTAGTTTACCAGATTCAGCACTGTTGTCGTCTTCTGATTCAATCGTTCGAGCTATTGTTTGTTGACCACTGTCTACTAGATTTCCATTCTGTGTCTTCAACGACCACTAAAACAACACCTTCAGCAGGTTTGACCGTTGTCTTCTCATTTGTATTTTTCTCCGTGTCAATTAATGCAACGGGCACACAAGCTATACTTGGTCCTGGCCTTTCCGCATCTACTGCGGGAGTTACTTTCTGCAGTTCTCCCACAATTGAACTTGTCGCAATTGTATCACCAGCAATCATCAGTCATCAGTTATCTCAGCGCGTGCATTAGTTTTATCCACTTTCCTAGGGCAATCGCGTACAATATGTCCATTTTCTCCACAGCCAAAACATTTCATTGTGTTCGTTGTGGCGAAATCACGTAATTGAAATCTTCGTGGTGAAAGTTCAGAGTCAAGTCCAATTCTTCAACATTATCCTTTCGAATCATATAAACATAACATCTAAACGACTCCACATGCTTTAGGAGAGAAGACTTTCCCCCAATCGGGATCATTTTTATTGTTGACACCAATTTACCATATCTGGAAAGGATCTCTACTAATACCTCGTTCTTGATAAATGGTGGCATGTTAGATAATGTTACCCTTTTTGAAGGTGTAGAAAGAGGAAGCACTTGCGTAAAAATGCCACGAATCTCAACACCTGTCTCTACCAGTTGATTTGCCAAATCAATCGTTTTAACGAAAACAACAACAGCGCCATTCATATGCGATGCTGACAATATATTCTCATAGCCAATTAACGTACCTATAGCCAAACTACACTCTTCAACACCAAAAGCTGAATCAACTTTTACCGCATGCCGTCTTATTAAAAAACCAAGATTCTGCACAACTGGAGTCACCATGCTCCCAGTACAAACACTGGGAGTAGAGAGCCCCGTGAATTAACCACTTCACTAATCAATCACTAAACCACCAAACCACCCCACCAAGAAACAAAACAAAACACAAAAAACGATAGAAAAGAAGGAAAAGATTAGAAATTAAACACTCGTACCTTGCACTCTCAAACACTCTGCGCTCAATGCTCCTCACACTCACTCCGCACATAAGCAGACACACACAGAGAGAGAGAGAGAGAGAGAGAGAGAGAGAGAGAGAGAGAGATTAGACTCTAGTCTAATGAATATTTCAGCATCATTTGCATGCAGAGGGGGTAACCATAGAGACACGACCGATAAAAGAGAGAGATTAAATGTTATATGTGATCATATTACCAGACTTTAAGAAAGTAAATACACACACTTGCATATCATGGAAATGATGGTAGTGAAATTACATTTTTGGAAAAAAAAATTCCCCAAAAAATGAGGTCTTGCTAAGAGTGATATCACACTTTTTTGCATAAAAACAGCTTTACTGAAAATTACAAAAGATAATCCATTCACAAGACATAATTACCTTGATTTTTCATTATTTTAATCACACATCACATGTCTCATATTTAATCTCAAGCAGGCTCTTCACTGACACCGTTTTCTACTTGGTAAACAAGTAAACTAACTTTATTATGGGCAAAAATGCGTGGTGGCAATGATACCACATCTGAAGAAGCAGCCGTAATTTTTGAAAACTTTATATAAATAATTTTCAAAGTCTAAAGTCTTCTGCTTTTGGACAAGGGTAAAACAAGAAAAAAAAATAAAAAAAATAAAATAGAAAAAAAAAAAAAAATGATGAAGGCATGGTAAAAAGTTTCCAAAAGATTTTTGTAACAGATCCACTGGAGGCAAGTTGCAGAAAACCCAAGCACAGTTTATTCATTCCATGAAACATAAAACAAAGACATGGCATGGCATGGCATGGCATGGCAAACAAGAACATAAAGCTCACCCACAGTGGAACTACACAGACAACGCTTGACAAAGTCTGAGAAAACTTCTGGTCAATATATATACACAGGGACTAATGACTAGACAAGATACACCTGTGCACAATCAACCCATGAACCAATGAGACATAAGACACATGACAAGGGAGCACATGGCAGGATCACATGACACAAACAAGGGAAACACATGGCCAAAGGGAGCACATGGCAAACAAAGCAATGAAACATGACTATGACTACTGCAAAATAAGACATTAAATATGAACCTGAAACAAAACCAAAACTAGACGTGACAATTTTAATGTGCTCCTCATGTAGCAAAAAGCTTAAATCTTTAAATAAAAATCTACCCCAGATACATACAAGTTCCCTAAACCTGGTGTATTACCTGTATAATGATGTAACATGCTGCTTAATCACCATTATAAGATGCATTGTTGTACCATGCAGTATTTAATTGGCTTACACTTTACTCTCAAATATGTGGGGTTCATTCAGTGAGCAGCTTTCTCATTCTCCACAATGTAATTTCTCTGCGATAACAAACATGGCAACTGAGGACTACTTTCTGAGTACAATTTTTGTTCCCTGTTCATTTTGCTTTATTTAATGTTTGATTCATCACAATGGTTAAAAAAAAAAAAAAAAAAAAAAAATCACAATTAGACTGTCTGCATGATTTGTGAGTATGTGTTTGTTTAGACTAGTTTTGTGTTTGTGATTTAGTTAAATAAAACTTGTGTACATCCACCGAGTTTTGATTCAATGCTTGACAAAGTTGCCTTATTCATTGCATTCTTCGAAACCTCTGAGAACTATGCAGTTGTCATAATGCATAATATACTGAGTTCAAAGTTTTAATTACGGTTAACTTGAAAGAAAAAACAGGCCAATGAATGACAGTAAAGATCTTGGTTTAAATGCAGTTCAGTCATGGAGCATGTTGCGTAATATTCCACTTATTTTTAGGAGATGTCATGGCAAAAAATTGTCCTGTATGTAATTTACTTTTTTATACAGATTGTAAACATTGTTTTCTCTCCTAGATAAACTAATGGTATGATATACTACCTTAAACATTTGATTTATGATCACCACCCTTTATTTAAAACCCTCTCTGTCTCTGAAAACCCTACACTCATATTTTGAGTGATTCATTGGCTAAAAATTGGAAAATACAAAAAGTTAAAGATGAGTTTGACTGATGATATTATGTGTTATTTCTCAAATTTTTATAGAAATTGTGATATTTGGCCATAATAATTGTGTAATGAAAATCTGATATTGTGACTGTCCTAACTTGTAATAAGTCAACACTATGGGCTTAGTCGATCTCATTTTGAAAACCTTTACACCATATAATACTGTAAATAATAATAAACCTCTCTCACCTGAACCTCTTCTCCTCTCACTGACTGGTCTCCTAACAGTGGCTCTGCTGGCGGAGCGTTGATAGTGACAGACTTCTCAGAGCGACTGCTCCCCTTACTTAGGGATTTGTGGCAGTCCCGGCTATGCTCTCTAAAAAAACATGGACACAACAGTGAAGTTAGGTATAGGTCGTATAAGTCTTTCTGGTAGAAAGAAGTATGTCAAGGAGATTACTTTGCCTTTTTTAAAAGGAATAGTTCACCCAAAAATGTTCTGTTAGACATTGCACTTCTTATTTATTCAATCTTATATCACTATATGAATATTTTTTCACAGTAATGATACATACCACAATATAGTTTTTTTTGCTTTTTACAATATCAAAAAAAAAAAAAAAAATACTAGCCTAATTAAGTAAAACTACAATAGAACAAAGACAAATGAAAAAGAACCTGAAAAACTTCAAACACTAGAAATAAATACTACATAAATTGTATACATATATGGGTCAATGACGTGATGCCTAAATTTTGTCCAATTGCATTTTTTTTTCAGTTAAAATTTGGTTTAAATGCATGAAAAGATACCAAATATATGTAGAACCTCTCCCGTGCATGTACTTACTTTAACTTTTCAAAAAACATTGGTTATTTGTAATTTTCTGTTATTTAAAGTGTCAAAATATCATGTGGTGCGACCGTCCGGCCATAACTTCTGTTCTGGAAATGTCTTTTAAATTACTCTAAATTCATTCAGATTCATTTTCTGCACTGTTTGGCATGATTTCCAACGTGTTTTGTAATCCTGTACAAAACTGCAAAGCATTTGTATCTATATTTTTTCATCATAATATACAAACAAACTTTGTCCAATGATGTCCATTTTATGAAATATCATGTGGTGTGAGCATCAAAAAATACCACTTTGAGACTTTCATGTTGAAATCCATTCAAAGACAGGGAGTTGCATCAAATACCAATTTGCGAAGGACCCATGGAAGCAGCGAGCAGGTTTGTAACTGTCTTAAATTTGGAAAAAAATAACCTTTTTAATGGCTGGTATGTAGTTACCACATTTGGATATGTGGTAACTACATACCAGCAAACAAAAACAAAAAAACAATGAATATTAAGTTATTTCTGCAAATATATACTTGTATTACAAATTTCATAGTGACCTTTTGTGGGAAGCTAGCTTGTTTTGTTTAGGTGGCCAATTCTTTGCCTGTAAATTTTGACTGAATTTGAAAATATCATGTGGTGCGACCACTGCAGAGTGTTTTCCATGATAGATATATGTCCTAGATTTGTATTCAATTGATGATTTATATACATAAAGTACTTTATTTTAGTATCATTTGGAATAGATTTTTATGCAATTTGGGTCATTTTATAAAAATATTTCAGACAGTTTATGCTTGTATTGTACAATATGAGATAAATGCAAAAAAAAAAAAAAAAAAAAAGTTTTTTCAGTTTGGTAATAATGCATTTATTAGTCATTTATTGTTTATTTATTTATAACTATTTCAATCTATTTTATCAGATGCCACTGCCAAGCAAAGTACAAACCGCTGGCCATAGGCCGACCCTGCAGCAAGAATGGTGTTACACCTTGCTAGGAGAAGAGTGAAATATTATTACAATTTAAAATATCTGTTTTCTATGTGAATATATAATAAACTGAAATGTATTCCTGTGATCAAAGCTGAATTTTTAGCATCATTATTCCAGTCTTCAGTGTCACATGATTCTTCAGAAATCATTGTGAGTAAAAAAGGAGAATTATGGCAAAGTCATTTCAAAGTGCCACACTTCCTGCTGCCAACAGGTGGCACCTTGACTGTAACTGAACATTGGCCAGGACTATTATCAAACATGTGAAGCTGGGAGCAGATCGGACATTGTATGCCTGAGTTACAACAACTTTCGTGGTGTTAATCGCATACATTAGCACTTAGCCAAGTGTTGCATGATTTAACCTGTTTCTAGTATGTTTGGTAGTTCGTAGCATATTGAAATGTGTTTCTGGGAGTGAATTACAGTGTAAAGGATGCCATTTCCTGTTGCCAGCTGGTGGAGCTATGACTAACTGAATATTGGCATATACAAACCCGATTCCAAAAAAGTTGGGACACTGTACAAATTGTGAATAAAAACAGAATGCAATGATGTGGAAGTTTCAAATTTCAACATTTTATTCAGAATACAACATAGATGACATATCAAATGTTTAAATTGAGAAAATGTATAATTTTAAGGGAAAAAATAAGTTGATTTTAAATTTCATGGCATCAACACATCTCAAAGTCGGGACAAGGCCATGTTTACCACTGTGTGGCATCCCCTCTTCTTTTTATAACAGTCTGCAAACGTCTGGGGACTGAGGAGACAAGTTGCTCAAGTTTAGAAATAGGAATGTTGTCCCATTCTTGTCTAATACAGGCTTCTAGTTGCTCAACTGTCTTAGGTCTTCTTTGTCGCATCTTCCTCTCTATGATGTGCCAAATGTTTTCTATGGGTGAAAGATCTGGACTGCAGGCTGGCCATTTCAGTACCCGGATCCTCCTCCTATGCAGCCATGATGTTGTAATTGATGCATTATGTGGTCTGGCATTGTCATGTTGGAAAATGCAAGGTCTTCCCTGAAAGAGACTACGTCTGGATGGGAGCATATGTTGTTCTAGAACTTGGATATACCTTTCAGCATTGATTGTGCCTTTCCAGATGTGTAAGCTGCCCATGCCACATGCACTCATGCAACCCCATACCATCAGAGATGCAGGCTTCTGAACGGAGCGCTGGTAACAACTTGGGTTGTCCTTGTCCTCTTTAGTCCGGATGACATGGCGTCCCATTTTCCAAAAAGAACTTCAAATTTTGATTCGTCTGACCACAGAACAGTTTTCCACTTTGCCACAGTCCATTTTAAATGAGCCTTGGCCCAGAGAAAACGCCTGCACTTCTGGATCATGTTAAGATATGGCTTCTTTTTTGACCTATAGAGTTTTAGCTGGCAACGGCAAATGGCACGGTGGATTGTGTTCACCGACAATGTTTTCTGGTTTTTCCTGAGCCCATGTTGTGATTTCCATTACAGTAGCATTCCTGTATGTGATGCAGTGCCGTCTAAGGGCCCAAAGATCACAGGCATCCAGTACGGTTTTCCGGCCTTGACCCTTACGCACAGAGATTGTTCCAGATTCTCTGAATATCATCTTTGGATGATATTATGCACTGTAGATGATGATAACTTCAAACTCTTTGCAATTTTTCTCTGAGAAACTCCTTTCTGTTATTGCTCCACTATTTTTCGCTGCAGCATTGGGGGAATTGGTGATCCTCTGTCCATCTTGACTTCTGAGAGACACTGCCACTCTGAGAGGCTCTTTTTATACCCAATCATGTTGCCAATTGACCTAATGGTCCTCCAGCTGTTCCTTATATGTACATTTAACTTTTCTGGCCTCTTATTGCTACCTGTCCCAACTTTTTTGGAATGTGTAGCTCTCATGAAATTCAAAATGAGCCAATATTTGGCATGACATTTCAAAATGTCTCACTTTCAACATTTGATATGTTATCTATATTCTTTTATATTCTATTATGAATAAAATATAAGTTTATGATAAGTTTTTTATTCATAGTTTGTACAGTGTCCCAACTTTTTTGGAATCGGGTTTGTAGATGTCTTTAGGCCAGGACTCTTATCACACATGTGAAGTGTGGGGCAGATCGGACATTGTATGAAGGACTTACAACAGCTTCCTCTTTCATGGCTAAACATCTCACTCACTCTCTGAAACATGGCAAAGCCCGCCACTCTCTCTCTGAAATGCTTTAAGTGTTAAAAAGGGCTATATAAATGCAATCAATTAAAATGTAAATGTGGAACACTGGATAAAATAAATTTTCCACAAACTTGTATGTCTGTCAGGGTTCTGGTGTGTTCTAGTCACCACAGACGAGGAAATACTGATAGAAAGACACAGGAGAAAATAGGAGATTCAAATGCAGGAGAATCAAACTATCATGAACACGCGCTACATTAAGACAACACAGGACAAAGAACTAACTCACCCTGCATTCCATTCGGAAGGGCTCATCCCCCTATGCCTTAATCCCTTCAAAGGGTTTACCCTTCAGAATGAGAGCTTCGAAGGGATGAAGGGGCCAAAAAACTTTTTTTTTGGAGCGCACTTGTGCGTCATCTTAACGAGACAATCAAGGAGGCACCTTTGTCGCACATTTTGTACGCTGGTTGCCCCCCCAAAAAAACGCTCTGAACGATGAGTAGATTGTGCAAGCTATGCCTTTTGTTTAACGTTAGTTTATTTATTTATTTATGTTTGGTTTATCGCACCAAGGCCTTTTATGTTAAATATAATGTATACTGTGTCTATGTATTTGAAACATTTGAATGGACTGATAAAGGTAGCTGTAAAGTATTTTTGTTGAAGTACAATGTTGTTTTGACCATAATAAATATACCAAATCTAACTCGTATAAATATTACAGTAGTATAGAAAAATACTATACATACATTTACAGGTAAAATCGAACTCCGAACCTCCTGTACCCATTGTGACGCCAAACAACAGGGGTCTCCAAACTCAGTCCTAGAGGGCCACTGTCCTGCAGAGTTTAGCTCCAACCCCAATTAAACACACTTGAACGAGCTGATCAAGGTCTAATTAGGCATACTAAAAACTTCCAGGCAGGTGTGTTGAGACAAGTTGGAGCTAAGTTGGAGCACTACGAAGTCCCCTTCAGGGGGCGATACATCCCGTTTGGAACACACCTATAAACCGAGGGCTTATGTACACAGACAAAGGGAAAAACTAACTTGACACACCTGAACTGAGGAATCTAGTCACTTAGTAACCATAGAAACAAACAGGGAGTGAACAGAAGAGAACTGAACTAATTAATAGACTAGAGCAGTGGTTCCCAAACTTTTTAGCTTGGAGTACCCCCTGAAGGAATTACCATCCTTCTGCATACCATCCTTCTGCTCTTCCACTTCGACTGCAGTCACACCTTTACCATTAAGGGACAATATTTACCCCCTAAATTGATTTTCCAGCATTTTTTTTACCTTTATGAATAACTTTATAAAATAAATAATGTTTTAAATAAAAATGTTCAATATAGAAATATGCAATGATGGTAAAACTAAGTAAAACTTTTAAATATTAAGCCGCCAGTAGGTGGCATCAAGTCACTGTTTTTATGAATGAGTCATCGAGTCATTCATTCAGTAATGAAGCAAGTGCCTGTGGATGAATCACTGACTGTCACGATTCGTTCAAAGCTGCAGAATTGTTCGCGAAACACAGACGTGTGTTGTAGTTCTACTGTGGTTTTTGTTAGAACTATTATTTAATTGCAAAATAGAGTAAATACTGACAGTCCTGTGTATAAAATGTACGTTTTATTTTTTGACCTGTTAATAATGTCACATTTGAAGTCATGTGGATATTTGGGAACAATTGCATTCTTGCTCGTTATCATAGATAAATACAAGAACTCACACAAGGTATGTTTTTGTATCGAAGAAAGTTTGAGTCTTAAATCAAAATTAATCCATTATCTGTTTATATATTTGTTCTTCATGCGAGAAAGTGCTAAATTCCCACTTTTACAAAAGGTACATTGTTGAAAACGACAGTAATATAGCGCAGCAGACTGCACGCAATCTATCATATGCATGCTGCTTGTGTGGATACAGTCATTTTTGACTGCAAATTATGAGGTAATTTGATTAAATGTACTGGATTTACGACATTTTGGCAGTTAGAAATACATGCTCGATTTTAATATTATTTTAAGGCAGAATTAAATGAACTACTCAGCATTTTGTTTGCGTACCCCCTTTTGTCACCTCACGTACCCCCAGGGGTACGCGTACCCCAGTTTGGGAACCACTGGACTAGAAGAAGATTAACAGGAAATGCAACACAATGAAACATGAACATATATGTGACATACAGAACATACATGTGACAGTGTCAGATCATTTGGAAATCCCCTTAAAGGTGCCCTAGAACCAGTTTTTACAAGATGTAATATACGTCTAAGGTGTCCCCTGAATGTGTCTGTGAAGTTTCAGCTCAAAATACCCCATAGATTTTTTTTTTATTAATTTTTTTAACTGCCTATTTTGGGGCATCATTAACTATGCACCGATTCAGGCTGCGGCCCCTTTAAATCGCGCGTTCCCTGCCCCCCTGAGCTCTCGACTATAATACAGTGCATTTACAAAGTTCACACAGCTAATATAACCCTCAAATGGATCTTTACAAGATGTTCGTCATGCATACTGCATGCATGCGTCGGATCATGTGAGTATAGTATTTATTTGGATGTTTACATTTGATTCTGAATGAGTTTGATAGTGCTCCGTGGCTAACAGGCTAACATTACACACTGTTGGAGAGATTTATAAAGAATGAAGATGTTGTTTATGCATTATACAGACTGCAAGTGTTTAAAAATGAAAATAGCGACGGCTCTCTTGTCTCCGTGAATACAGTAAAAAACGATGGTAACTTTAACCACATTTAACAGTACATTAGCAACATGCTAACGAAACATTTAGAAAGACAATTTAAAAATATCACTAAAAATATCATGATATCATGGATCATCAGTCAGTTATTATTGTTCCATCTGCCATTTTTCGCTATTGTCTTTGCTTGCTTACCTAGTCTGATGATTCAGCTGTGCACATCCAGACGTCCTGCCCTTGTGTAATGCCTTGAACATGAACTGGCATATGCAAATATTGGGGGCATACATATTAATGATCCCGACTGTTACGTAACAGTCGGTGTTATGTTGAGATTCGCCTATTCTTCGGAGGTCTTTTAAACAAATGAGATTTACATAAGGAGGAGGAAGCAATGGAGTTTGAAACTCAATGTATGTCATTTCCATATACTGAACTCTTGTTATTCAACTATGCCAAGGTAAATACATTTTTTGATTCTAGATCACCTTTAAGTCTAAGCTATTTTTAAGGTCTATTTTAATATGATGTTTGAGAGGAACACATCAGTTAGCACGAGAGGAGGTATATACTAAGGTATATACCAACTAAGAAGAACAGCACTTTTAGAGTTTCATCCCTCTGCTTATTGTGAGCATAAGTATTGGGATGGTTTAACTTAAAGCAAATGTAAGCTAATATTTAATTGTAAATCCCTTGCAAGGAAGGAGATTTACAGGAGCGAGTCTGTGACCCATAGACATCACCAGACTCACACTCACGGTTTCACACTTTGAAATGCTTTTCCAGGCCTTTAATGCAGCCATTTTCAATGGTTGCTTGTTTTGGGGAGTTTCTGCCTTTAGTCTCCTCTTCAGCTGGTGAAATGCTTGTTCAATAGGATTTAAATCTGGAGACTTTACCAATCTAAGACCCAAAATTTCTTAACCATGATAATCTCCTTGACTGAGTTGGCTGTACTAGTGTTTTGGGTCATTGTCCTGTTGCCATATGAAGCACTTCCCAGTGAGTCTAGTGGGATTTTCTTGAACACTGGTAGGCAAGATTCTTTTGTACACTTCTGAATTAATTCTTCTGCTGCCATCATTGAATAAGTCATCAATAAAGAGGAGTGAGCCTGTTCCAGAGGCAAACATGCATATGCACATGACATGACACTACCTCCACCACGCTTTTCAGATGAGGTTTTATGGCTTGGATCATTTGCAGTTTCTTTTTCTCTCCACACTTTTTGCTTTTTTGCTTTCATAACGGTTAATCTTTGTCTCATCTGTCCATAAAACTCTGTTCTAAAACTCTACTGTGTGTTTTTGCAATTCTTCTTTTATGCATTTACAATTATTTTAATTTAAACCATCCCAATACTTATGCTCACATTAGACAGAGGGATGAAACAGTCAATAATAAAATGTGACATTCTGTACTTCTGCCTCATATTATATCTTTTAATCATATTTATTAGGCATATTTATTAGGATTTTTTTGGTGATGTTGCAGTTTTCCAAGCACAACACAGTGAGACTAATGAATGTAGGACAGCTTCTTTATTATTACTCTAATGAAAAAAATATTTTTATGTGCTTGTCACAAACTTAAAGAACAAAAATTTCACAGTGTTCAATAACCTTCAAGGGCATAATTACCAATATATAATTGTTGTTATATAAAAAGAAATTTACAAATTACAAACAATACAATAAATACTATAAAGATACAAATTAAATGAACTTGTTTATCAGATACAGTAGTTTTATTTACCATGTATATATTTATTTAACATTTTGTTGTTTTATTAACATTAATGACAAATATTGGCTACAGTCCCTTTAAGACCGAATCCATGGATGCTGACCATAGACTGTAAAAAAATATGGACGTAGCGTCCGTGACGTCACCCATAGAGTTCTGAACAGCAGTTTTGAAGCGTAAATGAGGCCGCGGCCATCTTAGCTGCGCGTCACCGCACGTCACTCCCGGATAACTGAAAATGGGCAAAGAGGCGGGGAGGTGGTTTGAGCTGATATGATTGGTTGCTGAAACCACGCCCGCCTAGCTCGACGTGACCATAGGTGTGTTCGAGCTCATGCAGCGCTGCACAGACCGATCGGCGGCTGACTTGAAGCAGTGCATGCCAGTAAGAAATGTTGTCCGACTTGAGACAGCGCCGACACCATGTGACTGTGACGTATAGCTTCAAAGTACCACGAGAGCGATTCGAGATCAGCCGCCTGAGTTAGCCAGCGCAGTTTCTCAAGAGGAGCTGCACGAGTGCTGATGACGACACAGCTGTTTCATGATTGGCCGGATTCACCGCATGACAACGATCACGTGTGTTTCGTGTTTATTGTCACGCCTTCAGCTCCACTAATGCTCAAAAATCTGTGTTTTTATAACAGTTAAAGCTCTTTTCATGTAGTCGCGATGTTGTATTGTGTCATGTTTATCAAAATAAAATGGATAAAAAACAAAGACCCCACTACATTGTTATTTAAATAACATATGCTTATTGTTGAACTTTATTCTTGTAAAAACAGACGCTGTAAGCAGTACATAAAGTTTTGAATGAAAAGGTCTCTGAAACATCAGTGTATTAGTCAAATATTGCATTTATTTCACTTCAGCTGTGATAAAGTATGCAAACCGATGCAAACGCAGCGCGAGCGTCACTACGGGAAGCAGAAAGTGTCCGACTTCACGTCTCCGTTTTCAGCTCCTCCCCGCCTGCACGCGGCTAATCTCGCCGATCGGTTACATCCAGCCGCAGCCGATGTCGAACACACCTCATGTTAGCAGCAAAGGAGCTATCTATCTTAGATACGATCTAAAATATTAATGAAGATAAGTTTTATCATCAGAACGTTCTAAAGGTTTACTGTCAATCTACGGTGTTTCTTTAAGATATAGATGCTCCAACACCAGTAGTGTTGGGTGTGATAACAACATGGAAAATCAAATGGGACTTCATACCTTTATAATGAAATAGAGATCGCGAGATGAATCCAATCTGTGGCACTTGGGTAAAGTGTCCATTGCAAAACAAAAAAACATTTCACATTTCTTCTGAATGATCTGCTCACTGTCATCGTTCTTCAAGAAAGGATGCAATCTGAGCAGCCTTTATTTTGTAAAACTGTATACGATCGTATCTAACAAACAAATGAGCCTGTGTCCAAAGTATATTTTTTTCAAAATAGTGCAGCAGTTTTAGTTATAATATCCAAGCAGTGCTGTCGGATTTTGATATCCTCCTGGTATTGTCATTGTAGTAAATCTCACAATCAAAACTTTCAGCCAATGCCACGATCCAACAACGTGTTCTGTGTCTCTTCCCCATGCATGCACATCTACACAGACACACATCAGTCTCGAATCTTATGCAGCAAGCCATATTTTATAATTGTATAAAATAATCTAGAAAAAAAGCACAAAAACGGCTGAGATGCCAAATTCAGCGGCAGCTGAGGTAACATGACGGCTCACAGACAGCAGCGCAATCTACCTGTCACTCAAGTGACCACGCCCTTAATTATGCAGAACTTTAAGGCTTAATATAATTTAAACGGATAACCCAGCTAACCAAAATACGTGACTGTTACGTAACTGCAACGTAATTTGGTGACCAAACTTTCGTCGTGGCGACCTAACTAGTTACATTGTGGCAACCGGAAAAGTGAAAGGTGCCTATACGTCACTACAACGTAACTTTGTGACGTTGCCAGTTAGTAACTGCGACGTCGTGGCAACGTTGTGTATTATAAGTTGTGTGTTGGTAATCAGTTGGTAATTTTTATATTATTTTATTTTTCTATGGGCGGACATGCAGTAGTTTAACCTAATTTATGTCCTCATTTGCCCAAACTAATTTAAAGGCTATTTCAACAGCTGTGAACAATGAATGCAGAGCTCAAAATGAATTCAATTCATTTATTTTGAAAAACACGCAGAACATGAACAAAAATCCAAATAAAAATAATGAAATACACCCAAACTATAAATAAAAACATATCGCCTACAGCGAAACATAAAATAAAAGCATTCAAGATGTTTTGCATTCATTAAAAACACATGCTATGCTAGCGTAACATTTTGCCAACATATATTTCAGACGTTCAATCACAGAGGTAAAAATATTAACATAAAGTACTTAAGGTAGACTGTGGGTAATGTTACTTAACCAATCTGACGCAGTTGTTGAACTTTATTGCTATAAAACTGACGAGAAACACGGAGAAACGTCGACGCTGTCCTCTCCAGCAGCTTGAATGTTTTCCCGGTTGCCATGGCAACTCTAACGGCCACCTGCACTAACGTAAACATAACAATAAAAAAAGGTTTTGCGTCTTTCCAAAGTTAACTTTATAGATTTTTATAAAAGCCATTTATTCGTTGTCACCTCGGAAAAATAAATTCTTCTCTCAGAAAAATTAACTTTACTCTCGTCAACATACTGTGGAGGCGCGCGCTGTATGTCATGTCACTGTATATAAAAAGCTGTCATCCATACTCTGACTTGATGAAAAGAAACATTTTTTTTCTTAAGGGACATTTCAGTCTTGTGTCTGACGTTTAATTACACATTTTAAATTGCAAATTCTGGTAATAATAACATATAAAGAATGTGTAAATGATGGTAATGAAATTACGAGCACATGATGTTGCTGTTACGTTGCCAGTAAGTCATGGAATGACCAATATATTACGAATATAGGACGTATCTGGAACGTCCTTGGTTTTCTAATAACGTTAGGAGAACGTACTGACGACGTTGTGAGATGGTAATTTGATGGTAATAATATTACGGGCATACAACGTTGTAGTTACGTTACTAGTAAGTCATGGAATTACCAATATATTACGAACAGAGGACGTATCTGGAACGTTCTTGGTAATCTTATAACGTTAGGAGATCGTACTGACGACGTTGTGAGATGGTAATCTGAAGGTAATGAAATTACTGGCATGCCACGTCGTAGTTACGTTGTCAGTTAGTAAGTCATGACATTACCAAAAAGTACGAATACATTACGTAACTGTTACGTCGTGTGTTAGCTGGGAAGTTATAAAAAAATTCACCCCCCTCAGAGTTGTCATGAATGGCAAAAATAGCAGTAGACAAAAACCACAATTTGAACCAACTTGTAAACATGTTTTTTCTGCTATAAACTTGGCCAATTTAACATGGGACTCTATGAGATTCTGCTCTCTTTTGGAACCTGTCCCTAGCGGCCAGTCGATGAATCGCAGTTTAAGTTACTTCCGTATTGGCTTCACGAGAGAAAGGGGGAGGTTGCCGCTTGATGCTGACACATATCCTGTTTTCTATGAGGGGTGAATTCAACAAAATTTGATGATTGCTAAGCAAACTGAGAGGAGAACTAACGTGTATACGCACGCCAGCCGTCTCGCCAAAATCCCATAGTATTCAGGCGTCAGACGTAAGATATGAGACGTTAGACGTCACGGTCACGTGTTGGAGCTGCGCTCAAAGTGCGCGGCGGCGATGGCGGCGACGTAGTTGAGAAAGTATATTTTTTTACTTTGCGTCTGGATAACGTACGTGTGGATAAACGTCTGGATAACGTACGTGTGGATAAACGCCTGGATAACGTACGTGTGGATAAACGTCTGGATAACGTACGTGTGGATAAACGTCTGGATAATGTATGTGTGGATAACACTAATGATATTAGCTTTATTACTATTTTGCCCAAAGGAAGCTTTAAGGTGTAAATGTTCATAAGTTGGAGGAAGCATTACAAATCTGTCTCCCTGATTGAAGCTTGGCCATTCCTCCGGCCACCTCTGTTGAGCAAGCACCGAATTAACGGCTGACTTTTCTCCGTTCAAAGGACACACCGGCACAGGGGAATTCCAGCTGAACTAAGGCCTCAACCTCTTAATATGGAAAATAATAATAATAATAATAATAATAACAAGCCCAAAAATGCATATAAGTGGCCATGGTAACACTGCAAGTGCGCGCTTGGCTTGAGGCAGCTAAACAAATAAAACACAACAGAGTCGAGCTCGACGGTCAAAACGTGTTTATTTATTTATTTATTTTTTTAAGCGCATGTTTAGGCTACTTGGAAAAATAATGGAAAAGTGCTGCAATGGCATAAACAACCTTAAGGTTAGAACAACAAAATAAACAAATATATTGCATGGTTATACACGCTGGTTTGAGATGTGTTGCATTAATTATTATTGGAAGACTTATTTATTTGTTCTCATGTGCTTGCATTCGATTTTTCTAATAAATTGAATTATTATATTTAAGCTTTAGTTATATTTTAGGTGATGTTGCTGGGCAAGTGAATTAAGAACAGTGCTCAGTCATAAAAAAAAAAAAAAAAATGTGTGTGAGTGTGAGGCGCCGGCGCGATCACTTATATTTTCTTATAAAAGCGGGGGAAAAATTAAAATACTCAGACATTTATGGTCACATTTATGTTACACATTTCGAATCTGTGAAGGGTTAAATAGGCCTATTATTTTTGTACACTCACAATAAAAAGAAAAATTTGCCTGTAAAATAAAGAAAACAAAAAGAATTTCCTTTCTCTGGACTTCTCAAAAATGAACCGAAACTCAGCATATATAGCTTAGTCTATTAGCCTACTTGTCGCATTTTGTTCATTTCATTTTGTTAATATGTTTATTAGGTCAAATAAATTTGCGCGTAGGTTATTTATTCCTTTAGGATTTAATCCTGTTTTTCTCCATTCAGAAGCGCTGCTGCCCGATGATGATGATGATGAATCCTCATGTTCTGTTGTTTATTCTGCTATTTCTTCATGTATGCTAAAACGAATTAAACCCCTGGGATTTTATTAATGGGTCACAGACAGGTATCCATTGTAATTTCGTTGAATTCTAATTTTATTTTACTTTGTCGGTTAACCCTTTCGATCGTGAGTTTAAAATATTCTAACTGTCCCCCCAGAGTGAGTTTTTTTAAGGCGACCGTTATTTTAGAACGTTCGCCTTTAATGTTTCCATAGCGACGCGTCTTGCGTGTCACGAGCGCTGAATGCAGCAACAATAACACTGTATGACAGATGGATCGCTATTATTTAGTTTTTCCTTTTTTATTTAAAATATTCGCAAAATTGCTTACCATGTCATCAACTATCTGATATTCCGATTCTCAAATATGTGTAAGTGAGTGTGCTTTGTTGTTTTAAAACCTTTATAAATGATCTTTATCTTGATCTATAATGCGAGATGGGCGCCGCCATCTTAGTTTGCGCTGCAGTTCACAAGAGTCCTGTCAGTCGGATTTACAGCAGGTTAATTCATAATTTTCTTCCGAAATATATGCAAGTAAGTGGCTGGTGAACTGGAAGAATAATAGAGTAAACTTTATAGTTACTTAGGCCCTTTATGTGTGTCTGATATGAATAAATGTCGCCAAATTATATTTGTTATTGCTGCTTCCACTGATGTCGGACATCAATATGTAAATTATAAACGCTTAATGTATTGTTTTAATGGTGCTTATGCATATTTAAATGTCTGAAACCTTAAAATAAACATTATGTGCCTGAAAACACTGCATAGCTGTGATATATGACAAGAGCTGCGCGCGTCCGTCTTGTAGCCAGAGCGCGAAAGCACAGTTTGAATCTGGCAGTTATGTGATGTCGCTGAACGTTCGAAATCCCATATGTGGTACCGTACGCCCAGGGGCACTGAAATAAAAATCCCATATGTGGGACCGTACCGCTCAAAGGGTTAATGAAAAGATAATGATCTCGTCGGTTGAAAGTCAGGGGGGAAAAACGAAATGACATCGACAAGGCGACATTTCTAGTTTTCGTTTAGTTTAAGTTTTTTAACAATTTTTTTTTTTCTTCTTATATTCAGGTTTATTTCGATTAGCATAAATGTTTTAATAGTTTTAGTTTTTGTTAGTTAAGTATAATAACCCTGCCTGGGAAAAACATCCACAGAACTGCAGTCAATTTTCCAGCTGTTTAAGCCATGAATATTTACAAATATTCACGAACTATTTATTGCCGTCTGGGACACAATCTCAGGCCGGGAGTCGCAGACTCATCGAATCCAAATACAGTTATTGATGCTCGGGAAGCTAACAGCAATTTCTTAACGATCAGCATTTTATCTGAAAGAGGTTCACCTGAAAATGTTGTCCAATAGAGGGAGCCACAGGATAAGGAATATTTTAAGCTTATATTCCTTATTTTTAAGCTTATTTGTTTCCATACTTTTGAATGTAACCATTAAATTTCTTTAACCATGTTCTGACAATATAGTTTAACTGTACATTGACATATGTGAAATGCTTATCCCATGAATAATTATTTTAATTTATTCTAATATGCTGCCTTAACTAATAGGCTATGAAAGTTTGTTCTGCATGTATATTTATTTTTTCCAGTATTATAGGATAGCTTAAATTAAAATTTCTATTAAAATATTACAGATTAAAGTGTTTGATAAACACTTAAAGGCCATAAAGGCCATAGCTTGCTCTCTGGATTAATCTTTTAATTTCGAATTTGGTCTTTTAATTTAACTGTCTTTAATGCATCATCCATTTTTTTTTATATATATATATATAGGCTAAAGGATTTCTATGGGGGACAAAACTCTGAAACAACATGTTTTACTTGGATAATGCAGTAATATCATTGTAGTGTTTATGGCAGGAGAAATGTGTTGATTAGTTGTCTATGGTTGTCATTGTAGGACATTAAACCCAAGCATTTTCAAGTTAAGCAATAGCACATCTTTTAATGTCAGTTGATTGGCTAATAGGCCATGTTTTCGTCAACATATTTAAACAAAATTAGGAATGGAGAAATATTCAGCGATTTTGAGGTGCTAAAATGTTAAATGTGTTTTTTTCTTTTTGCTCAAAACAAAGCAAAAACACTAATTTACAGAACTTCAGACAATATACAAAATAACAACTGGCAAAAGTTACTTTAGACGTCACGGCGCAGACGTCACGTAGCTTCTCACACGGCTTCTCAGGCGAGTAGGGGGGCGACGAAAGTGTCACGCTTCTTATCACGCGTCATTGGTCACGGCTTCTGCTCACGGAAGGTACGCGACGATCGACACGACTGATTGCTTAGTTAGCATCGTAAATAGCAAAACGACACCCTATAGTTTTCACCAATAATAACTGCAGAACCGCCAGAACCATACGTCATGACAGTCTGAGGCATAGACATTAGGCTTGTTTGAGATGCGCCTAGCCTCGCCTGAAGTTCAGCCGAGAGTAGGCGGCTGCAGTTAGGGGAGGAGTGAAAAAAGTGCAGGCAAGACGAACAGTTCTCTGTTCTCGTAGTGGATCAGAACCTACGAGATCAAAGGCGGATATCGCGGGATTCACACTCGTGCGCTGTGTTGCTGATAAACTGGATGTAATTTAAGTTCTGTTGCTTTTATATGAAAATAAACATAATGATCAATACACCTAAAGTACTTGTTATTTATTTCCATTCGAAATATGTGTGTATCAATCATTTTTACTTTAATTATAGACATGTTTTTATATATATTTTTTTTATAAATGACAACGTTCGCATAAGCCATAGAGAGATCACTGTGTCAGAGAGTTTGGGAATATTCACACATTATTTTTTACACATAAAAACATGATATTAGAGTTTTAAAATCAAACATTTTAAATCAGATCAATACATCACGGTTGTTTAAACCAATAAGCTTTAAGCTGTGTCGTCAGCAAGTCGTTTCCCATCGTGCTTTTGGTCAGACATCAGAGCAAGGCGGCCCACCCTCGGACACACTTCTAACCGGCATGCATCTCGCTGTGATCACCGGTGATCGGTTCTGCGCAGAATTTGCTCATCTCAAACAAGCCTATATATACGTAGACGCCTCATGACGTGCTGGAGCGTGATCCAGCGTCGCCGCCATATTGGTTGGGTCTCTCCACTCAACGCTAGCACCAGAGTCAATCGGAGTCAACGGAGAGCGAGCAATTATGCCCGTATTTTGTGCAGCTTACGGTTGCAATAACCGACGCAGTAGCCTATTGATACCAGATCGCATGGGATTACATTTCACAAGTAAGATTGAACAATGATTTAGGTTATTTTACCATTTATAAAATTATAAATGAGTGAGTGTGAGTGTGAATGAGTGTGAGTGAAATAAATTCAAATGAACAATCAAACTTGTTTCTTTATTAAAATATAAAATTCATTCATTTATACATTTATCAATATGCCGCGTGTGTGTGTGAGTGTTAGAGAGTGTGTGTGTGTGTGTGTGTGTGTGTGTGTGTGTGTGTGTGTGTGTGTGTGAGAGAGAGAGAGAGAGAGAGAAAAAATAAATTCAAATGAACAATCAAACTTGTATCTTTATTAAAATATAAAATTCATTCATTTATACCATGGGCGTCGGAAGCAAAAAAAAAAAAAAAAAAATGTGGGTGGGTCCTCCCTCCAAATTTTATTTATGCAATTATATATATTTATATATATATATATATATATATATAATAAATAAATTAGATAGATAGATAGATAAAATGCCAATCAATCGGTAGTTATTGATTTTTTTTTTTTTTTTTAATAGAACAACAAGACACAAACCTTTACATTCAGTCGCGTTTTTGCTCCCATTTATTATTCCCACACAATTACCTTTGATTTCGTTAGATAGAAAATAAGCTAGGGTTTTATTGTAATAAGGGTTTTATATTTACCGAGGTCACAAAAAGTATTATGCTAGGGGGGTTCGGGGGCATGCTCCCCCGAGAAAATTTTGATTTCCTTGGTGTACGTACATATATGCATTTTAAGACATTTTAAGGTCAACAAATTGGATAACAATAGCTTTAAAACCATGTCAACAAATACATACATGCACGCAGTTTTGAGGCAGCTTTAATCGCATGTTTGGTAATTCCATGACTTAATTTACCTCAGAATAATGATGGCGCATGCCATAGTTTCTTTAGCGCTTTAGTTAAACTATAATAAAGTAATATGCAGCGCGCGCCGGCGCATTTGCGCGAGCAATTCTTGAGTTCACGCTTCGAGCACAGTAGGCTATAGCCTAACGGCTGATTGGAGTTTTACTGACATACCCTGACAACATCTCATCTGACCGCAGTTCACTGTTGTTCAGCTGAAGCTACCTTTTCCGCGCTCGTTTGACTTGCGCCTGGCGCTGAGGCGAAGGTGGAATGCGCGTCTGAAAAGTGTCCTGTTTGTTGTGGTCGTAAAGAAACATTTCTTTATAAACGCAGCGTTTTACTTGGCGATGTTTTAAAAAATATTTTTATTTTTGGTATTTTTTATGCTCTGTTGGTGGTTTGTGGAGTAAAAAAGAAAGCAGAATTTTTCAATGTGTGACAGCGTCCTGTATCATAACTAAGTCTCTGCCGTTTGTAACAAACCAAACCGTGTGAAAATCATAGACAGTAAAAGAAAATCCAGTAAAAACTCGGGGAGTTATGATTATTGTAGTTGAGGATACATCTTCCTCAGTAGAAATAAATGCGGGGGGCGGCGCATTGGGGACCCATCCAAGATGGCGCCGCGCTGATACGTCCGCTCCAATAGGCAGCGTCAGTTAGTGATGTGTCGTTCTTGAACGATTCGTTCATTTTGAACGAATCTTTAATGTGACTCGGGAAGAACGAGTCGTCTCGGGGGGTGATTCGTTCAGTCGCGCATGTGCAATATTCTACAGGTTCTGTACTGCTAGAAGTAGTTCAACTGATGATTCAATTGATTAGTTCATTTCATGAGTCTTTCGGGTTTTGAGTCGTTCCTTAATCACGTGACAGACCCTTACGCTACCAATGCATTCTGAGCCGGAAAGAGAATTGATTAGTTCTTTTTATGAGTCTTTCGGGTTTTTGAGTCGTTCCTTAATCACGTGACAGACCCATACACTAAGCCAATGCATTCTGAGCCGGAAAGAGAATTGATTAGTTCTTTTTATGAGTCTTTCGGGTTTTTGAGTCGTTCCTTAATCACGTGACATACCCATACACTATGCTGTGTGACCCAAGCACATTATATTTATTAGTAAATAACTTTAACTCTCCAGTTTTGTTTGAGTTTGTGTTACAACTGTTAAAGCTGAAGTTATCATAACCTTGATGTTTTAAACTAACATTAATAATTCAAATTCAAAATGTTATTTGCTTTTAATTTATGTCATTATGTCCTTTTTGAGCAATCTTCTTATATTAGACCAATATGTCAAGTCGGCCTAGGAAAAGCAATTATTATAACAGCAAACTCAAAATTGGAGTAAAAATGAACAAACTAGGCTATAAATACTTTGTATTGTAGGCTTGGATTATTATATTATTATATAGCCTAGTGTTTATTTACAGATAGACAGTCAAAAAGATTAATCAATATTTTATTTATAACAGGGCTTTATTTATTTATAATAACACACCACAGATCCTCAAGAAACAGTAACAAAAACAGTGACAGAAATGTCAGAAATAGCGTATGGGTCTGTTATGTGATTAAGGAACGACTCAAAACCCGAAAGACTCATGAAGAGAACTAATCAATTCTCTTTCCGGCTCAAAATGCATTGGCTTAGTGTATGGGTCTGTCACGTGTTTAAGGAACGACTCAAAAACCCGAAAGACTCATGAAGAGAACTAATCAATTCTCTTTCCGGCTCAGAATGCATTGGCTTAGTGTATGGGTCTGTCACGTGTTTAAGGAACGACTCAAAAACCCGAAAGACTCATGAAATGAACTAATCAATTCTCTTACCGGCTCAGACTGCATTGGTTTAGCATGGGACTGCCTGTCACGTCATTAAGGAATGACTTAAACCCGAAGACTTGTCAGACAAGAGGTGAGGTGAGCTTAATCAGCTTGTCATAAACTGAAGACCCAGGTAATAAATTAATCATTTCTGAATCTTATAGCATTGTAGTTTTGTATTGTTTGTAGTGGGATCAACGTTTGCATAAGTAGTAGATGTGTTGGGGAAGTAACACGTAACATTTTAATTACATTTTGCTAAAATGAACTAAATGAACGAAATGACTCGAAAAAAGATTCGTTCATTTTGTTGAACGAGACTCAAAAGTCCGAGTCAGTAAAATGATCCGAACTTCCCATCACTAGCGTCAGTCTCTGAGGACGACAGCGCCAGACTGCCGGAAGTGGGCGGAGTAATAGTCTCACGTCAGACGTGGGCGGAGTTAGCGACAAACAAGCAAACAATCATGGCGGAAGAAGAGAAAACGGTAAAAAGTTTCTTTGTTTTGTGTTTTTAATCGATCACGTTTATTTGTTGTGTATTTATTTGATCGTTAACACTTAACATGACTTAAATATTTTGATATTTTACCAATCGTCTCACGCTGCTTGCGCCCCCGTGAGAAAATACTATAGTAATTTGTAGTAAATACTAGTGTTTTTGAACCATACTATAGTACTATAAGTACTTGAATTAATTTATTGTGGTAACTCTATAGTTGCTGTGATAATATAACAGCTATAATAATATAAACAAATTACTTTACCCAATATTGTACTAAGTGTTCTACAATTTTATGGTATATTATACTACAATATACACTACAGTTTACTGTAGTAAAAACTAAAGTATACTACATTATTTATAACAGTTTATCAGTTCACTATAGTTAATACTATAGTATTCTGTAGCATTCATTAGTGTTGTAAATACTATAATACAGTATACAAAAAATTACTACTGTATGGTTCAAAAACACTATAGTATTCACTATAGTATTTTTTCACCTGGTCACAAGGTTTGTGATTTTACTTGTTGTTGGTGCTGTATTTTATTTAACTGGTTACATTTTACAATACTGACCAATGTTTTTGTGGATTTTTAGAGGCATATTAGTATTGGGAGATGCTCCGCTTTACTTCATTTACAGTTATGCAAAACGCGCTGCAACAATTTCCACCGCCCAGTGTTCTTAAACCGACCAGACGGCACAGGTTGAATGCACAGCTTCAAATTCACTTCAAAAAGGCTGTTGTCCATGGAGGTATGAACGTTTCTTTTGTATTCTGAATTTAAAATGTTGTTTTTGCAATGCAGTAAGTAGTAATTTTGACTTTAGAAGAACGAAACTTGTTTTTTTTATGCAATTTTTATGGTTATATATTTAAGTTTTTCTTTGATTTTGCAATGCAGTAAATTGACAAGCAGAATCACCCCAGGACAATGGAAGCTGATCAAAAACAAGGTTAGTTTCATAAGACTTTCATAAACACATAAGCTACTTATACAGATGGTGTGTTGTTATTTCTGTCAAATCTTTTCAGGAATATCTTAATAATATTCTATTGTTTTAAAATGTTCTGTTAACCGGCCCTGTGGGATCTTCATGTTAATGGTAAGAAAAAGAAGGGAAAGTTAAAAGTTTTTAAAAATGCATGAACTTCTCTTTTCATTAGAATGAAAAACATATATGAGGGCTTTTCACTTTAAATAGTTAACCCTGGGTGATTGTAAACCCCAGGTAAACAGAATCCTGGGATATCTTGATTCACGTTTGACACTGATCATCATTTACCTGGGGTTAACAATTAATTCTGAGTATTCATACGCAGTGTTTCACACTGTACATTACTAAACCCTGGTTTGTATCACCATCCTTATTTGCATATTTGCAGTGTCAGTGTCACTGATTGGATGAGCAAAGCACACAATAGGTTTACATATATGCTCTGGCACTGCACATCCTCATTACATATAGTCAACTTCACTATCAAGTTTATCTTGAATGGACATTTCAGACTATAAAAGAATGAAACAGTATTTTCTGCACTGCAATTGTTGCATTTTATGTCAGCATTTGTTGTTTTTTTTCTTTTCAATGCTGAATTTTCTATTCATATACAATGCACAGTGTTTCTGTGACTGTCAAAAGCACGTAAATATAAAAGCAATATGTGGAGTGTTACTTTACCCACGGTTAAAAGTGGTGTTTAGGACGACGATAACCCGGGGTTAAGTGCAGCGTGAAAAGACATGTGAATTGCTTGCCTTTTGTAAAAAAAATAAATAAATAAATGAATAAACTGAACATAATTTATTAATTTCATTAGTAACAGGGTATGATTTATGTCTTCAATATATAAACATGAGAAAATCAGAATGTCAAAACTTTATTATACATGCTGTGGGTGCATCCAGACTAAAACACAAAGTATTGTTAAATACACCTCTAACATTTCATCCCATTTGTTTGTACCCTTCTCTCATGAAGGAGCCACGGATCACAGAAGATGTCTGCACTGCACAACAACCAAAGGTCTTCAAGGGTTTAGTGGAAGAGCTGTGCTTTCTGATATTGAAAGAGGAAGACCAGGAAAACACCCTTCTTCAACTTTCACAGGCTGAAATGAATGATGACAGACAACTGGCCAAAGAGCCTTTAGTGTTTTGCTTACAAATTAAGGATGATATGGACATTTTTCTTAATAAGTGTCTGGACAAAAAACAGTCTTGTAATTAATTGCATGTTTATGGAGATTTGATTTTTTTTTTTTTTTTTAAGATTTAATTTGTCATCATGTACCTGCAGTTCAATTTACACTCAATTTGGTTTGATTTTGTAATTTTTTTTAGAGCAAATCACAGCTAGTAGCTATATAATGCTTTTGCTACTTTTTACATTTTACAGTACATTTTATTAAAATTAAATACATATCTTTTGTGTTTTGTTTTTGGGTTTGATGGATCTGAATTTGCTTAATTCATGCAATTTAGTGTACAACCGTGTAATGCGTATTATATATTATGAAAACAATGATTCATTCTGAAATGCTTGAGTAAAATATACATTTTATGACAAATTAATAAATGTTTATCATTTTTACTTTAAGCTTTGTGTTCAATTTATATTCAGTTAATCGTTTAAGACATAAAACAAATTTTTAAAATATTAAAAGGTTACAAGGGGGGTTTAATAATATACACATAGGCTCTCTCTCTCTCTCTCTATATATATATATATATCTCGTAACGTGTTTGTGTGTATGTGATTAAGCTATTATCACAATGCGAGTCTATCTATCTATCTATCTATCTATATATATAAACGGCGGTTGCTAACAAAGTGCTAAAACGGACTACTTCCTTTGGCGGGGACTTTAGACGTCATCATGACAAACAGGACATTTGGACAGTATTGCTCATGAAAAAGTGGGTAAGTATTCATACACAGCACACATCATAATCAGCGAGCATGTTTTTAAATAGAGTTGTTTTTTAAATGCAGTTTGAGGACGCTTGGTGGTGACAACGTTGATCCGCCACCATGGTGTGCTGTAGTCCGTTTAAAGCCTACTGTTCCGACGACTTTATTTAGGCTTCAAAATGTATAAATGTTGTGTCAACTTGTAAAGATTATCTTGATAGACAAAACGTGTAAGTGTCATAACCCTTTGTTAAACACAGAGCTTATTTTATGCGATTTTCCAAAAGTCTATGGGAAAAATGAATAGGCTTTCGATAAAGGGAACCCGTGCGCCGCTAACTTCCGGGTTGGCCTACAAAAACCAAAAACACGTCATCCCTGAGGTACTCTATTACCAATATTTTAACACTTTAATGTTATTCTGTAAACACTATTTCTTTCAAATGGTGGTTATTAATAATTATGTCAAAAAAAGAAGATATTTTATGATAGTATGTTTTTTTTGTATTTTAGATGTATTGAGGGTCATTTGCTTTGTATGGATATATTCATACATGCATTAACGTTACAATCATTCAAATCGTTCAGTTTACCATGGTGGTTGCTGGGTTGGAATAAGCCGAGGGTAACGGTTGCTTCACTACCAATTTCAAAGTTCCGTGCGACTGCCGCTAGGGGGCGAAATGCGACAATCGGATGCGAATGTCGTGCTGTGGCTTAAGACAACTTTTATTTTCTTTCACACACAGCACAGATAAACAACTTTCTAATAAAGCGACGAAACTGCCTGTCAAGTGATAGACGACACTGATGATTTTTATGTTTTAAACAAATGAAAGGCAATGTGGATAAACATTCACAGCCACGATGTACAGAACACCACTCAAAGATATAGATTAAAATGAATAAAAACATTTTGGATCAATAAACCTTAATATATATATAACTGCAGAATGGCCACACTGCACATAGATATGCATTTCATATGTCGCCAAATCAAATTAAATCAGCTAAATTGCCTGTGCAAGCAAGCTTTAACTATTCTACAGCGCAACATTGATGCACCAAACTAAAATTAAAATTAAATTAATAAAAAAATTAATAATTGTTTAATCAAACATCAATTTACAGAATTGAATTAGAACAGAATATACCGTTCTAATACAAAAATAGCCTAATTAAAAAAAATGCAAAACTGCAAAATGCCTTAAGTGCAGGGGAACATAGCCTATATTCAAAACACAAGCCACAAATAGTTAAATTAGATAACCCAGAGTGATCAATAAATAAATTAAAATTAAAGAAATTATTAAAATAACGAAAGTATAGCCAGAATTGTCAACTTTTGTCTTTTTAACTGCAGAGACAATAAACGCTAAACTGGAGTGGCAGTCTTTTTAGCTAAACATTCACAGCATCCAAAAATCTAATTAGAACCGGCTGAAATGTTTTGAAATCACTTGTACCCTACCTGATCTAAAAAAAAAAATCCAGTCTTTCACGCGATCTGCCCGTGTCCGTTTGAGTCTTTTCAAATAGCGCGCTATTGTCAGCTCCTTAACGTTGGCCAGCAGAAGCGAGCCGCAATGTTTGTTGTTGTTGAGTGGTAGGACACGAGCTGTTGGCACAACTTGCATCATACGTTTTTTGGATCATCTTTTACCATTTCAAAGTGCATCCAATTCTACACTTTAGATTTTCTTATCCCAGACATTGTTAAAGATTTAATCCCTGCTGCCAAGATGCTCCTCTATCGGTCACAGATCATGGTTCATCAAGTGAAACTTAAATCTGTCACAGGAGTGGTTGGATTTATTCACGCACATTAAAAATATTTATTAAAAGCTTCTTTCTTTTGACATTTTTATTTACAGGATTAACATAATAGGCTGTATATTAACCTATTGGGAGACAACCGGTACATCTATGCTTCACTTCCTGCTTCGCTACTGTTCGGACGCTCTTGCTTACAGCTCCGCGCTTTGCTCTATTGCTTTTATATTTTATCTCCTAATTTTAACTACAGCAAATCGGCACAGTGCTCAAACGACAAATCTTGGCAACAACAATCTTTTTAACTGGAAGAATTGCTACAAAAAAAAGGGGAATTTTTATCCAACCAGCCTCCCACTGACCGCCATCAGCTTACATTCCGGAGAAGGGAAAACACAGCTGCCTACATCCAAAAGGATTAGAAATAATATGCCTCTTCTGGTTGAAGAATCTACCTGCTGCACAAACTGCCACAGACTTCTACAAAGGATTGCAGTTCTTGAAACAAAGTTACTTGCGGGACTACCAAACCAGAAGGAACACACAACAGAGCTTCGTCATGGACGTCCTCAGCACAAAGCCGGTGAGTCCTATGAATCTAATGCCCCTAAACAGACCGTACTGAGTGCCGGAACTGATCAGCACATTAATCGATGGCACACACACAGGGAGCGAGACCCAAAGGCACTCGAGACATTAGATTGTCACGAGTATCACATATTAATGCAGTAGCATCCTCTACCCCAAACACTAGCTCCCTACCACCGCCAATACATCTGGAGAACAGATTTGAAGTGTTAATGAATGTGGGTGAGGAATCGCCAGACTTGATGAATGTGGGCGAGGAATCCCCAAACATGATCGGACACCGATCAAATCAGCCAGCAGCTAACACCGATGCTAACTGCCGCTCAAGGTTGAACAGTCAGCGGCACTCAGCTCTTAGAGCAGCCGAGCCCAGGACTCTGATAGTGGGTGACTCTATTATCAGAAACATTAGCAGCAGGGATACAACTACATGCTGCCTTCCACAAGCAACAGTTTCTGATGTAAACAGGGAACTTAAGAGCATTCTGATGAAATATAAGACTGCAAATCGACTAATCATTCATGTGGGGAAGAATGATATTCGGAAGGAGCAGTCAGAACTCCTTAAGAGGGATTTCAATGAACTTTTTGCTTAAAAGACTAAAAGTTCAGTCGTTCATCAGTGGACCACTCCCAGCAAGAGGAACAAATAGATTTACACGGTTGCTTGGACTTAACACATGGCTGCAAAAAACCTGCAACTTAAAAGGACTGAACTTCATCGACAACTTCAATCTGTTCTGGAGTCAGAGACAATTGTTCACTCATGATGGCCTGCACCCAAACAAACTGGGCTCAAGAGTGCTAAAGGACAATATCTACTTCTGCCTCCATCATCCTTCAGCAGTGTGTGCAAATCCACTCAACCTGAATGGCACAAACACACCTGGACAGAGTACAACTGACCACAGGACTTCACTTCAGCAGCTGAATGGACATGCGGTTGACACTTCCCACAAGGTCAATGATAACACCATGCAGCCACAACAACCACTGCTCACGGACACAATCCTAACTGAGCCCTGCCCACAGAGCTCACCAAGAGACAGTGACGTGTTAGAACTGCTCCAAGATTCAGCACCCAAGGACGAATTTTGGGAAAACAGCCAGGGAAGCCAGGACAGCATATTACAGCCTCCGGTAACACCAGAGCAATAGCCCCTCTCACCGGACACGTTATCCCTCTCTCCAGCATCCCCTCTTCTGTGCTTTTCAGAGAAAATGGAGGAACTGGTGTATGCTGGAACCAAACTCTCCCACTCTTTTGCTGCGAGCCCCCAGATATCAACAAAAAAGCGTCAAGCCCCGAAACCACCAAAGCCTGTGGGCCCAGCTCGGCCACCCCCTCCTCCTGCGAGAGCTCTTCGGCCCCTGCCACAACGCCAGGGCCCTCACCCTCCTCCATCTGTTCTAGGTGAATCAAAAACAACCGATAACAGCTCTCAGTGATGTGTGTCGGGTCCCCGCTACGATAACAGTGACTTTATCAATTGTTTACAGAACAAGCGGGAACCCAGTGTGCCTGTAGCTTTCTCTATTTCTGTTTTATTACGTTATAGAAAGCCTAAGGCCTTTTCAAACCGTTTGGCAAACCCATTTAATCTGCTACCTATTACACGTCAAACTAAGATTACTGTAGAGACAGAAAGTAAGACTGTTAAGTTAGCACTTTTAAACATCCGCTCACTTAAAAATAAATCACTTCTAGTCAATGACTTAATAACCACAAACAACCTAGATTTTATGCTTCTAAATGAAACATGGCTTGAAGATAGCTGCAGTGCAACAATCCTGAATGAAACAGCCCCTCCTAACTTTACTTTTATGAGTGTCTGCAGAGCTGTTAGGAGAGGTGGAGGTGTTGCTGCTCTATTTAAAGATGTCTATCAATGCAAGCAAGTGTCATTTGGGGATTACTTGTCTTTCGAATATTTAGGTATTGTGTTAAAAGGTGCTCCTCGCATTCTACTTATAGTTATTTACAGGCCTCCAAAATACTCTCCAGCCTTTGTGGAGGATTTTACAGAAATGTTATCAGCAATTTCCTCAGAGTTTGTCTGTTTTTTTATTACTGGGGACTTTAACATCCACATAGAAAATGCAGAATCCAATATGGCAAAAGAAATCATAACTGTTCTGAATACTTTTGATCTGACTCAGCATGTACATGGACCTACACACAATCGTGGACACACTCTAGATTTAATTATTAGTAAGGGTCTAAACATTTCATCCATTGTCATTAAGGATGTAGCGCTATCTGATCATTTCTGTATTTTCTTTGAAATATTGATCTGTCCGACTGTTGAAGCTAGATCTGTCTCGTGCAAAAAGCGATGCTTAAATGAGAATACTAGTGCACTGTTTATGAAGGCTATATCTTTAACACCAAGCATATCTGCAGACTCTGTTGATTTTCTCCTTGATTCTTTTAACTCAAAAGTACAGAATGTTATTGATAACATTGCTCCTGTGAAAGTCAGGAAGAAAAGTGGCAGACAAAAAGCACCGTGGAGAAACTCAACAGCAGTGCAAAATATGAAAAGACAATGCAGAAAAGCTGAGCGCATGTGGCGAAAGACAAAACTTGAAATTCATTATAACATCTATAAAGATATTCTTCATGCTTTCAATGTGGAATTAGGCAAAGCTAGACAGACCTTCTTCTCAAATATAATAAACAGAAACTTAAACAACACCCGCACTCTTTTTGTTACTGTAGAGAGACTAACAAACCCCCCAAGTCAGATTCCTAGTGAAATGCTCTCAGACAGCAAATGTTGTGAGTTTGCTTCCTCCTTCTCTGAGAAAATTAATAATATCAGAAAGGCGATCAGCACATCCTTGAGCTGCACTGGGGTAAAACAGATCAGATCACAACCTCAGAAAGTAGCTATTATGTCTGATTTCGAAGCAATTGATGGTAAAATTTTGGAAGAAACAGTACAGCACCTTAAAACATCAACCTGCGCCCTTGACACACTTCCCACATCTTTTTTCAAAAGAGTGTTTAACTGTTTAGAAGCAGATCTCCTAGAAGTGGTAAATGCCTCACTTCTCTCTGGGACTTTTCCAAAATCCCTGAAAACTGCAGTTGTTAAGCCCCTCCTGAAAAAGAGCAATCTGGATAACACCATATTGAGCAACTACAGGCCAATCTCAAATCTTCCTTTCATAGGCAAGATTATTGAAAAAGTTGTTTTCAATCAGCTGAACAAGTTCTTAAGCTTGAATGGATACTTTGACAACTTTCAATCTGGTTTCCGACCGCATCACAGCACAGAGACAGCACTCATAAAGATTATAAATGATATTCGCCTAAACACAGATTCAGGTAAATTATCAGTGCTGGTTTTACTCGACCTCAGTGCTGCGTTTGACACTGTTGATCACAACATTCTTCTTGACAGGCTCGAAAACTGGGTTGGGCTTTCTGGGATGGTCCTTAAATGGTTCAGGTCATACTTAGAAGGGAGAGGTTATTATGTGAGTATCGGTGACTATAAGTCTGAGTGGACATCCATGACATGCGGAGTCCCTCAAGGTTCAATACTTGCACCCCTCCTGTTCAACCTATATATGCTGCCACTGAGCCAAATAATGAGAAAGAACCAAATTGCATATCACAGCAATGCAGATGACACCCAGCTTTACCTAGCCCTCTCACCTAACGACTACAGCACCATTGACTCCCTGTGCCAATGCATTGATGAAATTAAAAATTGGATGTGCCTAAACTTCCTTCAGTTAAACAAAGACAAAACTGAAGTCATTGCTTTTGGAAACAAAGATGAAGTTCTCAAAGTGAACACGTACCTTCACTCTAGGGGTCAAACAACTAAAAATCAAGTCAGGAATCTTGGTGTGATTCTGGAGTCAGACCTGAGTTTCAGTAGCCATGTAAAGACAATAACTAAATCAGCATATTATCATCTTAAAAATATTGCAAGAATTAGATGCTTTATCTCCAGTCAAGACTTAGAGAAACTTGTTCATGCTTTCATCACCAGCAGGGTGGATTACTGTAATGGGTTCCTCACTGGCCTTCCCAAAAAGACCATAAGACAACTGCAGCTCGTACAGAACGCTGCTGCCAGGATACTGAGCAGAACCCGAAAACATGAACACATCACACCAGTCCTCAAGTCCTTGCACTGGCTTCCAGTTGCATTTAGAATTGATTTTAAAGTACTGTTACTCGTTTATAAATCACTCAATGGCCTAGGACCCCAATACATTGCAGATATGCTCATAGAATATAAACCTAACAGATCACTCAGATCATCAGGATCAACACACTTAAAAATACCAAGGGTTCACTCAAAGCAGGGAGAGTCTGCTTTTAGCTGTTACGCCAGCCGCAGCTGGAACCAGCTTCCAGAAGAGATCAGGTGTGCTCCTACAGTAGCCACATTCAAATCCAGACTCAAAACACATCTTTTTATCTATGCATTTGCTGATTGAGCACTGTGCTATGTCCAAACTGTTTGCACTTTATTTTATACGTATTATCTTTTTATTCTTTAAATTCCTTTTCCTGTTTTTATTTCATTTTTAATGTATTTTATATCTTTTATGTATCATCTTGATTCTGACTTTTAAAGCATTTTAAATATTGCGGTAAAATTCTCTGTTTTTACTGTTATTTCTATTCCTTATGTTCTATTTTTATTATTATTCTTTATGTAAAGCACTTTGAATTACCATTGTGTATGAAATGTGCTATACAAATAAAATTGCCTTGCCTATGTAAAATCAGATATTGAGTGCACCCATATCTCGTTTCATAACACCTCTGCGTAGATTCGACTGTGAGATTGGTAGTCGAATCAGGCTCCTCCTATCGAAGCATCGACTATTCAGGGTCAGCCCTAATATATATATATATATATATATATATATATATATATATATATATATATATATATATATATATATATATAGCCTAGTGCTCTGCATAAATGAGTACACCCCCTTTGAAAAATAACATTTTAAATGAAACTATCTCAATGAACACAAAAACAATTTACAAAATGTTGACAAGACTACATTTCATATAGCATCTGTTTAACTTATAACACGAAAGTAAGGTTAATAATATAACTTAGAATACACATTTCAGTTTTACACAAATTAGGGTGATGCAAAAATGGGTACACCACACAACAAAAACTACTACATCCAGGGGCGGAGCCAGGGGTGGCCGTGGCCACCCTTGGCCTAAGCTTGGCCACCCCATCTTATTTCCACTGATAGCTTCATCCTTTTTCTTGACTATCACAAAGCATTTGATTGTTTAGAACATGAATTTATGTTACAATCCCTACACAGAATGGGTTTCGGTAATTTTTTTGCAAATGTATTAAAATGCTCTACTGTAATGGGAATAGCTCTATCCGACTCAATGGCACTTCTCCTAGATTTTCTTTAAAGCGTGGTGTAAGGCAAGGTTGCCCCATCTCCCCATATCTTTTTCTAATAGCTACACAATTTTTAAATTTACATAGAGAGTCCTGTGAAGGGAATTTCTATTGCTGGAGCGGAATTGATTATTAGCCAACTGGCAGATGATACAGCGTTGTTTCTAAGAGATATCTCTCAGATCCCCATTGCTTTAACCTCTCTTCAGTCTTTTTCTAATGCATCTGGCCTTTTGCTTAATATTAATAAATGTGAGTTACTTACTCCCGATAAAAAAATGTGCTGCATCCTCTATCTGTAACATTCCCATCAAAGATAGTGTCACATATTTAGGAATCAAAATAATAAGATACTAACCTAAGATGTCAGATGAATTTTAGTCCAGTTGTGGAGAAAACGCAAAAAAAAAAAATTAACGTTTGGTTGTTAAGAGATCTATCTTTGAAAGGCAGAACTCTGCTTACTAAAGCAGAAGGGATCTCCCGGTTATCCTACGCTGCTCAGTCTTTATTTGTGGATAAATCTACTTGCAAGTTGATTGATGTAATGTTACTAAAATTTCTTTGGAATAATAAAACTCATTATTAGAAAATCAGTCATTTTGAACTCCTATAATAAAGGCGGCTTAAATTTAATTGATTTTGATTCTCTTAACAATACCTTAAAGATTAATTGGCTTAAACGTTTCCTTCACAATCAATCTTCTATTTGGAGTATAATCCCAAGATATGTCTTTTCTCAATTAGGAGGTATACATTTCCTTTTAATGTGCAATTATTCTGTTAGTAAACTTCCCATCAAACTTTCCAATTATCATCAGCAAATGCTTCTGGCTTGGAGACTTATTTACAAGCATAACTTCTCGCCACACAATTTTTTTATTTGGAACAACTGTAATATTTTACATAAGAGGAAATCTTTGTTTCTTGAAAATTGGTTCACTAATGGAGTGATGTTAGTAAACCAGCTGTTTGATAGTGATGGTAATTTATTTAGTTATTCCGATTTTATTTCAAGATATCAATTCCCAGTATCTAGTAAAGAATTTAATATAGTTTTCAAAGCCATCTCTTTAGAAATCTGTATGCTGTTTAGAAACAATAATAGTGCCACAGTGATTTCTGTTTGTCCCCCTATAGCCCTGAATCCACTGTGGTTGGTTCTATTTGTTTTTCAGGGCATAAATCAAATTACAAAATCAGGTCATTATTTTTGGACATCGTCACTTTTATTCCTTCCTCCATTTCTTATTGGAATAACCTTTTTGATGATATTAAGTGGTGTTATGTTTGGTCACTCCCTCAGAAATTCTTTCTAACAAATAAAGTTAAAGAAATATCCTATAAAATTAATTCAAAGATTTTATTCAGTTAAGTACTTTTTACAGAAATTTAGAAGTGACATTGATACATCCTGCTCTTTTTGTGAAGCCTCCACTGAAACTGTTGATCATTTGTTTTGGGAATGTCCCATTACTTTGTCTTTCTGGAATAATATTGATGCTCTGATTGTCCAAAATGTTTTTTGTAACTTTTCTTTATCATATAGACACATTCTTTTTGGGTTTATTGTTAAAGACAAGAATCTACTTAATGCAAGTTTTTGTATAAACCTTCTTTTATTTATTGGAAAGTTTTATATCCATAAGTGTAAATACATGAAAAGTAAACCCCACTTTAACTTTTTTTGAAGATGTATTTAAATACAATTTCAACCTCTGTTAACAAGAAAGCAATGAAAACATCCAGAATTTGTGCCATGTTTAATATTCTTCCTTAATATATTTATCTATTTGCCCTCTTTTTTTCCCTTCTTTTTCTCTTCTCTAATTTTTGAAATATTGTTTATTTTTTGCATGTACCAATTTGTTCGGTTTGTTAATATTGCAATATAAAAAAACGGTTATTTAAACGCAGAACCGTCTCTTTAAGACCACAAAACGGGAGAGTTTTCAGACGCGCACTCCAACTTCGCCTCAGTGCCAGGCGCAAATCAAACACGTGCGGAAATTATACAGATGTTGAATGAGCTTCAGCAGAACAACAGTGAACGGCGGACATTATAGCTTACGTTAATGTTTCTCAACTGGTGGGTTGCAAGACCGCGCACTTTTCAATCACACGCGAATACGGCGCGCTGTATATTACTACTCACTATAAATAAAGCGCAAAAGAAATTACGAACATGCAACGTCGTAGTTCTGTCGTCTATTAAGTCATTAAATAACCAAAAGGGCGACTAAAGCTGCGTTAAAAACTGTGCATGCATGTATGTAGGCCTATTTGATATATGTGTGTGTGTAATATATATATATATATATATATATATATATATATATATATATATATATATATATATATATATATATATATATATATATATATATATATATATAATAATGAGTTTTACATTCTGTAATTTGTGTGCTGTTTAATTTAGGTATGATAGAACTGTTGCAACATACAAACACAGAATTATTCATTGATTGTACATAAAATTCAATGAAGGTTGAATAATCTTTGAACTACAGTATGTAGTTATCTGCATGTCTCGTCCATGGAGATGCAGCAATGAAGAACAAGCTGTTGGGGGTTTTGAGAACAAGAACTGACTGAACAAGTTCAATTTTAGCTATAGTGTGAGCCCCATATATTATATATATATATATATATATATATATATATATATATATATATATATATATATATATATATATATATATATATATATACACTGTAAAAAAAAATCCCGTTGTTTCTACGGAAAAATACCGGCAGCTGTGGTTACCAGAACAATACTGTAAAAATGACATCAAACCGTAAACATACTTACGGAGTTACATGTGAATTTTACATTTTAAATCTGTTAAATTTACGGTAAAGTAATGTATTTCATTAACTGATATAATGTTAATTTACTAACCTAATGAAGTACTAATATCTGTTTTGTACCTTTATAATACACTGACAGTCACCAAACACAGTGGTGATAAGAGTCACATGATGAATCAAAGTTCATCACAAGCAGCTTTTCCACAAGCTGAGAAGCACAATACTAATATATAGAAGGTGCACACAGTGTCATTCACACAAACACTAAACACCATCATGGTAACATGCATGAAATTTTAAAAATGCAATAAACATTAATTTAACAACATTAGATGTAACATAAAACCCTAATGTACATAACTGATTAGAAAAAAATGAGAAAAACTAAGAAGAAACAGAGTTATTTCAACGAAAATATATCAAATGTGAAGTATCACGCAGGGAATTGTGGGAATGTCAATATACGGTTTTTCACTGTAAATTTTACAATGAATTGTTATTTTTCACTTCCAAAAACTGTAAATTTAATGGTATTTTACCATAAAATTACATTAAATGTACCATTAGATCTATTACAGTTATTCACCGTATATAGTACGGAAACTTTCTGTAAACCAATCAACAGTTTTTCACCGCAGCATTTTTACAGTCTTTTACTGTTAAAATCACGGCCATTTTTTACAGTGTATATATATATATACACACTGTATATGAAGAGTTCAGATGGAAAAGCCTCTAAGTGCCATCTAAAATTTTCTTCTAAAATTAGCATTTTTATCAAGCTTGTATGTTTATGTTCAGTTATTTCACTTTAATGGCAATGAAAAGGACCCATTAATTGCCATTAAAGTGAAATTACTGAACATAAACATACAAGCTTGATAAAAATGCTAATTTTGGAAGAAAATTTCTGATGGCACTTAGAGGCTTTTGCATCTGCACTCTTCATATATTCGAATTTCGAATATTCGTCGAATTAAAAAAAAAAAAAAGGCACATTCGAATGTAAAACCCGTGCATTCGAATTTTTGCCGTGTCAAGAGGAGCGCAAGCCATGATGACGTAACTGACGCGGCTTGTTTGTGTTATCCAGTACAGCGCTGTGCAGGGTGCATTAATGTGATAAATATAATGGAGGAGTCAAAAAGTGAGCGCGCTGATGTTGATGCAAGAAAAAAAAAAAAGACTGCGCTGTCTGCTATGGCCAACCAGTTCGACGGCATATGCAGTCAGACCCTAAGCAGTGCTGAAGAAGGCATCAGGCCTTTGGAGCAGATGGATATGTATGAAAGAGAAGCTACGCTACCCGCTGACGAAAACCCTCTCAGTTGGTGGCAAAAACCGTGCGGTATGTTTGTTTCCACATATTGCGCAGCTGGCAAAGACATATTTGACCATACCTGCCACATCGGTCAGGGGTGTGTTTCCCAAAGCGAACTATGGTCGCAAGTTCCGTCGTTACCAAGAGAGTTCAGTGGGACTTACGGCCATAGTTGACTAACTATGCTTTCGGGAAACACACCCCCAGAGCTGAGCGCGTGTTTTCATCAGCTGGAAACATTGTCCAAGAAAAAAAACACCTTCAGTTGTTTTGACGAGCAACATGTGTAGTGAGCGGATTTTTTCTGAATGGCAGGTCGCTATTTTGTGTTCATGTAGTACAAACATTACGCTGTCTGTTGAAGCGTGTTTTCTCAGGTTAGTGTCGTGATGTACTTACAGTTTTTATGCACTTTTTGTTACCTTGCATGCACATTAATGACATCTTTTATTTAAAAACAGTTGTTTGAAAAAAAAAAAGTGAATGTCATTTCATTTCAATAAAAGATGCGATGCTTGATTTGGTGTATTTTGCTTATTGCGCTCTCTTGTGGGCATAGACAATAAAGCAGTTTTTTCCTCTTTTTCTGCCTTTAGAATTCGAATATAATTCGAATTTTGCAAATCTTTCAGAAAGAATTTCGAATTTACCTTTTCAGCCATTTTGACAGCCCTAATATATATATATAAGGTCAAATTCACTCAGCGTTCCATGATCTAATTCACTATCTCAATAACAATTAAGTACAAATGAACTGTATTCAGTTGTGTTGTAGGCACATTCCAGTACATTATAGTCAGACTCATTTTTATGTTGAAATAATGAAGATTTCTGTGCCACCCCAGACTGGCTGCTGGCCCCTGCCTGGCCACCCCTATGAAAAAATCCTGGCTCCGCCACTGACTACATCTAGTACTTTGTATGGCCTCCATGAATTTTAATGACAGTACCAAGTCTTCTACAGGGTATCTGCAGATATGAACAAGTAAAATTTAAGACTTTTTAAGACCTTTTTAATACCACCTTACATGAAATTTAAGACCAAACCTGCAATGGAAACACACACACACACACACACACACACACACACACACACACACACTATATATATCAGGATTGTGATCAGCTAGAGATAAAAAAAAGCAGGAAAGTCTGACCCTGCACCCAAGCCACGCCCCGGCACCTTTTATTAAAATAATATATATTTATCACATTAAAAGATATGTCATATATTGTAATAATGCATATTATTGTTCTGTAAAATTAAAAAGCAGCATTTAATAATCATGATAATAATTAATATAATATAATGTATTAATATAATTGTTATTATTAAAGTACCTGCGAAAAGTTTGGAAACAATTATTGATTTTAAAATCAAAAAGTCCCTTCTGCTCACCAGGGCCGCATTTATTTGATCAAAAATACAGTACAAACAGCAACATTGTGAAATATTCTTACAAATATATATAAAAAAAAAAAATCTATATTTTATAAAAAATTTTTTAAATAAAATGTAATTTATTCCTGTGATCATTTTCAGTATCATTACTCCAGTCTTCAGTGTCACATGCTCAAGAAACATTTCTAATTATTACCAATGTTGAAAACAGTTGTGCTGCTTCATATTTTTGTGCAAATGGTGATATTTGTTAGTTTTCTTTGAAAAATAGAAAGTTCAATGAACAGCATTTATTTGAAATTATTACATGTATTTATCAAATATATTATTTATTAAAGCATTTATTAAACAGAAATATTATAATATTTTTAATGTCTTCACTCCACTCACTTTAATCACTTTAAAAGTATGACGAATTAAAGTATTAATTTTTTTATGTTTTTAAATCCTACCACAAATGTTTAAATTGGATTTCCACAAAAATTAAGCAGCAAAAACTGCATTTTAACACTGATAATATAAATAGTGAATGTTTCTTGAGCAGCAAATCAACAATTCTGAAGAATCATGTGACACTGAAACTTCTCTTTGTAAACAACAGTAGCCTATTATAAACAATTCTAATGACGAATGTTGCATTCCCAAATTTAAACGTCACAAAGTAGCACTTACAGTGAATCGAAAATGAAAACACAGCACTGTTACAGCAAACATGCAGCGCGTCAGACTTTTATTAATTACATCACAGCCGTTGCAAATTATATAGCCTATTAAATTCTCATCACCATTCATAAAAAAAGTTACCGAACAAGTAACGTTTCAGCGCTGATTCTACTCGCATTTGGCGCGTTGACCCATTTGAACACTTTTAGGGACCGTTCATATGTCGCGTCTAAAAACGCATGGAAGACGCGTCGGCGCCGCTTTCTCCTTTCCAAAGCGCTCGGGCGCTGCCGTAGCGTCTGCCGTTACTAAGCAACCATGAGCTGCGCTGTCCATGACGAGCTTGTTTCAGCAAATGATATAGATTTCCAGCACCGAAAATCACTTGCAGTAGCTTTGCCACAGCAGATTTATTTAAAAATGTGTATCAGTGTACAGCTCTGATCAGATATTCCTACATCTTTGCTGACCTTTGTCCTGCAGATGGCGCCGCGCGGCACTGGACCATTCCGTCGTTGACGTATTAGAAAACATAAAACAACATACATAAAACATATAAAACATCTTACTGATCTGCATGATTCACATGCGTCATGATTTTAGACCTAAAAACCGGAATTCCGGATATATTCCGTCGCATTACCGCAAAAGATCCATTCAGATGCTCGGCGTGTGCGTACCGCTTTGATGCCCATTGTACCCAGTTTAAAACATTTTCTACAAACGGCGCAGTTTGCCTCGTAGACATTTACCGGCACCGGCCTTAACCACCAGAATTCATCTTTCTCGACCCATAAATCATTACATTTGCGCTTACCTAATAAGGCTACCTGTTAACTCAATTCTCTGATGACGCAACGCAATAACTACCGCGAGAAAAAAAATCTTCTGTCCAATGATCAGCCAGTCATTGGGTCTGTCAGACTATAGAAAGTAATGCAACGAAAAATATTTAAGACCCCAAGGTACGCTGGTCAGTTATAAAATTGCATCTAAAAAATACACGAAACCGGACGGAGACATTTCACTCGCTCGGTCCCATACGGAATTTAATACCTCCCTTGCGAAAAGTCAAGACATTCCATACAATTTAAGACTTTTTTTAGGCCTTAAAAACCGAAATTTGTATTTTAAGGATCCGCGGGGACCCTGCTTCTAGGCATGGAATGAACAAGTTGGCGACATCTTTTTCCATTCTTCAAGAATGACCTCTTCAGAATTCCCCATAGGTGTTCGATTGGGTTCAGATCAGGAGCCACTGGATCACTTTCACCCTGTTCTAGCTGGAAGAAAACAAAACTAGAAGTATTTCGCATTTCGTGGAGAGAGAAAATGATTGAGTACAGAAAGGCCTTAAAAACTGCCAGATCTGCCTATTTTTCAAAACTCTTAGAAGAAAATAAACACAACCCTAGGTATTTATTTGATACAGTGGCTAAATTAACAAGAAATAAAGCTTCAACTTCTGATGTTCCCAAAGAGCACAGCAGTAATGACTTTATGAACTTCTTTACTTGCAAGATTGATAATATTAGAGAGAAAATTATAACCATGCAACCGTCTACTACAGTATCGTGTCAGACAGTGCATTGTAGTGTCCCTGAGGAAAAATTCATTTCATTTACTGCTTTAGGAGAGGAAGAATTGTCTAAACTTGTTAAATCATCAAAATCAACAACATGTATGTTAGACCCTATACCAACTAAGCTATTGAAAGATGCTTCCAGAAGTCATAGATCCCCTTCTTAATATTGTTAATTCATCTTTGTCATTAGGATACGTACCAAAAACTTTTAAGCTGGCTATTATTAAACCTCTTATTAAAAAAAACACAACTTGATCCTAAAGAATTAGTCAATTACAGGCCGATTTCAAATCTTACTTTTCTGTCAAAAATACTAGAAAAGGCAGTTTCATCGCAACTATGTTCCTTTTTAGAAAGAAATAATATCTGTGAGGATTTCCAGTCAGGATTTAGACCGTACCATAGTACTGAGACTGCTCTCATTAGAGTTACTAATGATTTACTCTTATCATCAGATCGTGGTTGTATCTCTCTATTAGTGTTACTGGATCTTAGTGCTGCATTTGACACTATCGATCACAAAATTCTCTTAAATAGACTTGAAAATTATGTTGGCATTAGTGGAATTGCATTGGCATGGTTCAAATCATACTTATCTGACCGTTATCAGTTTGTAGTAGTAAACGATGAGATATCATATCGATCACAAGTTAAATATGGAGTACCGCAAGGCTCAGTACTAGGACCATTGCTTTTCACTCTGTACATGCTACCCTTGGGAGATATCATTAGGAAGCATGGCGTTAGTTTTCATTGTTACGCTGATGATACTCAGCTCTATATTTCTTCACGCCCTGACCAAACTTACCAATTCACAAAATTAACAGAATGCATAGCTGATATAAAAAACTGGATGACCAGTAATTTCCTACTACTAAATTCAGAAAAAACAGAGATTCTAATTTTTGGACCAAAAACTTCTTCACGTAATAACCTAGAATATTGTCCAACACTTGATGGCTGCTCTGTTAAGTCTTCGTCGTCAGTTAGGAACCTGGGTGTGCTCTTTGATACCAATCTTTCATTTGAAGGCCATGTTACTAGCATCTGTAAAACCGCTTTCTTCCATCTTAAAAATATATCTAAACTACGACATATGCTCTCAATGAAGAATGCAGAACAGTTAGTTCATGCGTTCATGACCTCAAGGTTAGACTACTGTATCGCTCTACTGGGTGGTTGTTCCTCCCGCTTGATAAATAAACTACAACTCGTACAAAATGCAGCAGCTAGAGTCCTTACTAGAACTAGGAAGTATGACCATATTAGCCCAGTTCTGTCGTCACTGCATTGGCTTCCTGTTAAACATCGTATAGATTTTAAAATCTTGCTAATTACTTACAAAGCACTAAATGGTTTAGCCCCCAGTACCTAAGCGAGCTCTTAATGCATTATAGTCCTTCACGTTTATTGCGATCTCAGAATTCAGGCCAGCTGATAATACCTAGAATATCAAAATCAACCGCAGGCGGTAGATCCTTCTCCTATTTGGCACCTAAACTGTGGAACAACCTTCGTAGCATTGTTCGGGATGCAGACACACTCTGTCAGTTTAAATCTAGACAAAAAACGCATCTCTTTAACCTGGCATACACATAACACATTATATATTTATATTTTCAAATCCGTTAAAGGATTATTAGGCTGCATAAATTAGTTCAGCCGGAACCGGGAACACTTCCTATAACACCAGATGTACTTGTTACATCAGAAAAAGAATGGCATCTACGCTAATATTAGTCTTTCTGTTTATCCCGAGGTTTACCGTAGCCAACCGGATTCGGGGCCGTTTCCAGATGAGACCGAGGACCGGTGCCTTGACACGACCACAACGCAGCCCTGTATCAGCAGAGATCGAGTCGACTAGATCATCCATTGTGAAGACATCATCGACATGACAGCCAGTGCCACAGTTTCCTCAAAATTATAATCACGATTATTAATCATGTTTATTCTATAAAAAAAATAATGTAACTATGGCAATTTTGCAAGTTCTTTACCAACCTACACTTCACCCAAAAGGCCTGTAGGTGGCACAAAGACTTAAATTTAACCAACTATGATAACTTCGTTAGATGGTAAATCAATACAAAACATGGTTTTGGTGAGCGCTTTGTAATATGTATTCACATTAGATTTTAAAGCAACACAATTCGTTTGCAATAAGACAAACCAGATTCAAATTGCCCGGCAAATTCGTAAAGCAAAGAAAAATCATTTCTAGCTGATCAACATTATGAAAACTGGTAAAACCTTTAGGAACTTCAAAAGATAAAACAGCGAAATTCCTAATATTACTTCCAATATTTCCAAATTATGTTCATTTTCATAGAGCGGGCCAATATCGTGACGATTATTTAAAATCAATCGAGAGAAGCAGATATCGTTATCGTGATAAAATACGATTAATCGTGCAGCCCTAATTTAATTTAATTTGACTTGACATTTGATATTCAACAGTATCCTTGACATTTATTCAACAGTGCTTTTGATCTGCCTGCATTGACACTATTCTTTAAAAGGAAAAATTATATACCAATTATCAATGTAAAGCTGCTTTGACACAATCTGCATTGTAAAAAGCGCTATATAAATGAAGGTGACTTGACTTGACTTCTTCAGAAATCCAACAGTGGCCTTAGACGTGTGTTTGTCATGTTGGAAAAGTGCACGAAGACCAAGGGCATGGAGTGATGGTAGCATCTTCTCTTTCAGTATAGAGCAGTACATCTGTGAATTCATGATGCCATCAATCAAGTGCAGCTCTCTGACACCATCAGCAATCATGCAGCCCCACATAAGGACATTGCTACGACCATGTTTCACTGTAGGCACCATGCATTTCTCTAACCATTTTTCTAACATTCCTAACCTTTGCAACGGCATACAGTTTTGAAGCCATCAGTTCCAAAAACATTTATCTTGGTCTCAATACTCTAGAGTATAGGGTCCCAGTAGTCTTCATCTTTGTCAGCATGGGCCCTGGCAAACTCTAGGCACGCTTTTTTTGTGCCTGGGCTTTAGGAGAGGCTTCTTTCGTGGACGGCACCCATGCATGCCATTCCTCTGCAGTGTACGCTGTATTGTGTCACGGGAAATAGTCACCCCAGTTTGGCTTTCTACTTCTTTAGACAACTACAGTGAACTTGCATGCCGATTTTCTTCAACCCTTCTCATCAGAAGAGCTTCTGTCGAGGTGTTAACTTCCGTGGACGACCTGGACTTCTCTGTGAGATGGTTGCAAGTACCATCTTTTTTAAATTTGTGTACCACTTTTGCTACAGTATTCTGACTGATAAGTAAAGCTTTGCTGATCTTCTTGTAGCCTTCACCTTTCTGGTGTAAAGAAATTATTTTCTTTCTCAGGTCTTGTGACATTTCTCTTCCATGTGGTGCCATTGCTGACAGCATGAAATGGGAAGGGGTTTTAACACCCTTTTATAGTCAACTGTCTGCTGGACACCCGTCTAATGAATAATGAGACTCACCTGTGATTGAAATCTTGTTAAATTTGTAGTCTAAAATTTAGCTTTGCTCCAGAGACTTTCAGTGGGGTGTACTAATTTTTGCATCACTTTAAATTTGAGTAAAACAGAAAGTTAAGTTATATTAATAACCTTACTTTCATGTTATAAGTTAAACAGATGTTATATAAAACTTAGTCTTGTCAACATTTTGGAAATTGTTTTTGTGTTCATTGAGATATTGTTTAAAATGTAACTTTTCAAAGGGGGTGTACTCGTTTACACTGAGCACTATATATATATATATATATATATATATATATATATATATATATATATATATATATATATATATATATATATATATATATATATATATATATATATATATATATATATAGAGTGCTCAGCGTAAACGAGTACACCCCCTTTGAAAAGTAACATTTTAAACAATATCATGTATATACACACACACACACACACACACACACACACACACAGGGTTGGGAAGGTTACTTTTAGAATAAAAGTAACCTGTAACGTATTTCGTTACATTACTCAAGTTTAGTAACTTAATCTAAATACTTTGGAATACTTTGAAATACTTAACACAAGGGACCATATTAACTTGATGTTCTGTTTTAATTTTACAACCTGTAAATAAAAATGACCTCTAGCCACCAGGATTTGGTTTTCCACTACACTAAATTGTATTTTTAACATCAGTTACAAAATATATATCTGCAGTTTATTAGACATAACCTATGTGTTGGTAAAGAACTTCAATATCTTGATAAACAAATTAAGAAAATATTTGTTTGTTTTAACATCACATATATAAATTACTAGTGATATATCATTCCTAAATTATATTTTTATATTTGTAAAGATGTGCATCAGAAGGATAACAAAATATTAAATAACAACAATAAAATATTGTTAATAATATAGATTGTTTTATAGGTGTAGAGTCGAATTAACACAGTGGTTTAAATTGTTTTATTAACAAAGATTGTTTGTAACATTTAGAATGTTTATAAAGAAAATGAAATGAAATCATCTACCCAATAATCTTGAGAGAAGGCCTATATTCAAAGCTGACTCGGTTTCTCAACAGTTTTTTGCATCACACTTTTTACACATCACCACATTTTACAGGTTTGGAAAAAAAAATATGATCATTTTGTGTGAACTATCCCTAGTATAAATATGTTTATACTAATATTTAACCTTAGTGCACTGATACCTGCATTAATATTAACCATATAAACAACAAACAGCGAGGAAAAAAAAAAACTATTCAATTTTTTAAAAATAATCCTTTTTTTTTTTTTTTTTTTTAATTATTATTAGTGATGCACCTATTTTGATTTTTCATGGCCAACAGAAGCAAACTGGCAGATTCTGATACTGTTTGCAGATTTTTTTTAAAGTAAATTTATTTGTTGTTTGTTTGTTCAAAAAATATGTGTAGCTCTTTGATATTAGAAGCAAACACTGCATTTTTATCACAATCCCAACAAAGATGTTATGAACATGAGCATGATCAGTTGTTTTTAATTTAAATTATTGTATAATTTCAAGATTAACAGCAAAAACAGCCTGGTCTGACTTTAGCTTTGTGAAATTATGCTACATAAGACACCTGCACAAAACACAATCAGCAGACAGATTGAATGAAATGCAAATTCACTCTCTGACAGTAGGTGGCGCTTATGGAACAGCAGTGATATAGTGTTTCCATGGTTACCACTATATACACAGCAGCGCTGCGCTGGAGATAAGAGGAAAAGCCATCAAAACTTGTCTGAAGACCGTTCCCTTCAGAGATACATTCATATCAACTCAAATTTAATATTTATATTATTCTCCCTATATTTCGCAAACAGTGAGCTTGTGCATGGTGCAGTATTTCCTCTGCTGGCGCGTCTGTTCTCCTCTTTGTGTCTGTGTTCTGCGTGTGCCTGTGTTAACGTCCTGTTGACATGCTTAGTAAATATTTCCTGAAATTTTAGGAAAATATTACAAAGCAGTTTGTTTGCAAGCCCGGAATAAAGATAGACCAAAATAAAACTAAAAAACCTTTGGATTTATGACCAGTGGACTACTACATATTTTTGATCATGAACTCGAGTACGCGCCATATACCTAAACATTTGGAATGAATTATTAAGATTTAAAGTTTATCTGTAAACTACACCAAGAAATTGGCTTTATAAAACATTATTTAACGCATGATTAAGTGGATGTTAATTCTATGAGGATTTTGTGTTATTTTTCAAAGACCTAATAAATTCTTATTCTAAATATTAGGCTAATGATAACCATACAAAGCTCAATGTACGAGTAAATAGGAAAATAAGGAGTAAATAAGGAAAATAACATTTTTAAAGTCCAAGAACAGCTTAGGCCTACCTCAAGATGCTTTTTCAGATTAGATGTTGAATCCTTTGAAGCCGACAGAAGTTGTGTTGCAGGTAGACAAAGCTTGCATTGCACTGTGATGTTACTGTAAGTCCTTTTTCTTGTTTATAAGTAAAACTGTCTTTGAATTTCCACTAGAGAAATGCGTTATGCCCTGTTTTCCCGTCCATTTTTTGCGTGCGATCTCATGTCTGCACTCTGCAGGTTGCTAATATCTGAACAGGCTGCGCGCGTTTTTTTTATTTATTTATTATTTTTTTTATTTTTTTTAACAGAGTCGGAGAATCATCAACAATTGGCTCGTTGGTTAAAAATCCTCAAACAGCTTAAGTTAATAGCATATTAAATGAAATAAATGACATTAAAATTCAAAGTTATCACTTTGTTAATCTAAAATACTTTCTGAATGTAACTGTAATTTGATTACCATTTAAAATGTAACTAACGAAATACAGTTACCCAAATTTTGTATTTTAAATACGTAACTTTGTTACTTGCAGGCTATTTCGTTACTCCCCAGCCCTGCACACACACACACACATATATATACACAGTGGTGTAGTCTACGTGAAACGTACTCGGTTACTAACGTAACCTCGGTTCCCTGAGATACGGAACGAGTATGGGGAAAAGTCTCCCTTTTCCCCCGTTACTGAAGCCTTTTTCAATAACGCAGTATAACTGCACAGTCATTGGTTCACTCATAGACAAGTTGTTGAACCAATGACGGCGCGGCATAGCTGCGCGACCTATGGCGACAAAGCTGCAAACTTTTCCCGCTGAGGTTTATCCCGGCGGGGTAAAGGGCTATATAAGCAGGCGTTTCGCCATAGGATTTCAGGCCATATCGACTGAAGCGACGACACTGAAGCCGCAGCCTCAGCCTCATGGCACGGCAAGTAACGCAGTACTCGTTCCGTATCTCAGGGAACCGAGGTTACGTTAGTAACGCGTATGGGGAACGAATTCAACCGCGCCGTGCCACGGCAGGGAACGACACAACTTGTTTTGGACACCGAGAGGGGACCATGAGAACAAGTAAGAAGGCCGAAGCCGCCATTAACCCTTGTTACACTACAAGAGGAGATAACTCCTGAACTGGCGTGAGGCGGAGCTCGAGAGAGGCCGCCTGGACACACCGAGAGAACCCGAGCTTGTAAGGTCGGAACGTCCAAATGATAGAACCTGACAAAAGTGGACGGCGAAGACCAGCCGGCCGCCTCACAGAAGTCTTTAATGGAAACTCCATTGGACCAGGCCCAGGAGGAAGCCATTCCTCTAGTGGAATGGGCCCTGACTCCTATGGGGCATTCAACACCCAAGGAGGAGTAACAGAGATTAATAGCGTTGACTATCCAACGCGAGAGACGTTGCTTTGAGACCAAAGACCCCTTGGTGCGGCCACCAAAACAAACAAAGAGCTGATCTGACTGCCTGAAGGGCTGTGATCGCTCCACATAGGTCCTCAATGCCCTGACAGGGCAGAGCAACTCCAGCTCTTGTTCGTGCGCAGAAGAAGGAAGAGCAGAGAGCGAGATGACCTGTGCTCTAAACGGAGTAGAGAGCACCTTGGGAACGTAGCCATGCCTGGGTTTCAGTACGACCTTAGAGTCATTAGGCCCAAATTCGAGGCATGCAGGGCTTACAGAGAGGGCCTGCAAATCGCCAACACGCTTGACCGATGCTAGTGCGAGTAGCAGAGCGGTTTTTAGCGTCAGAGGCCTGAGGTCAGCTGAACGCAGCGGCTCAAAGGGGTTTCCCTTAAGAGCCCAGAGGACCAGTGAAAGGTCCCAAGTGGGAACAGTGAGGGGGACGAGGTGGATTTAATCGCATAGAACCCCTTAAGAAACGCACCACAAGGCTGTTTCGACCCACTGACTGACCAGCGATAGGAGCATGAAAACGATGGCTGCTACGTATACTTTGAGCGTTGAAGGGGCGCACCCCAAATCAAAACGCTCTTGGACAGTATCGGAGATACGTCACACTCCACAGGGTCTATGTTGCGTGAAGAGCACCAATCAATAAAGACCGACCATTTCTGGGCGTAGAGGCGTCTCATGGACGGGGCTCTCGCCTGAGAGATGGTATTTAGTACGTCCCCGGGGAGGTCTGCCAGCTCCCATCGAGGGACCAGAGGTGTAGAGCCCAGAGCTCTGGCTGTGGGTGCCAGATCGTTCTGTTCGCCTGAGAGAGGAGGTCCCGTCTCAGGGGGATGGGCCACGGGGCTTTCGTGGAAAGCCTGAACAGCTCTGAGGACCAAACCTGGCTCCTCCAGAGCGGGGCCACTAGAAGGACTCTGTGTCTGTCTTCCCTGACTCGCCTGATGACCTGCGGGATCAGCGCGATCGGGGGAAATGCGTAAAGGAGCGTGCTGGGCCAGGTGTAGGCCAGTGCATCGACCTCCTTCGAGAAATAGGTTGGGCAATGAGAGTTGTCTTCTGAAGAGAAGAGGTCCACCTCTGCCTCCCCGAAGAACTCCCAAATTCTGAGAACCGTCTGGGGATAGAGCATCCACTCGTCTGAGGGGACGTTGCTCCGAGATAGCATGTCTGCACCCAGATTGGTCTTGCCAGGTATGTGAGTCGCACTGAGCGACTGAAGCCTTGGCAGTGCCCGTTCCAGAAGACGTTTCGCCAGAGCGCATAAGCGGCTGGACGAAAGACCGCCCTGGTGATTTATGTACGACAACACTGTCATGCTGTCCGATTGGATTAGGACGTGGCGTCCCGTCAAATGAGCCTGAAACGACTGAAGGGCTTTCATCACTGCTAGCATTTCGAGGCAGTTGATATGGAGATGGCTCTCTTCATGGGACCACGAGCTGAAGGCCGGTCTGCCCTCGCAAAGAGTGCCCCAACCCGAGTTGGATGCGTCCATCGAGAGCACCATCCTTCGTGATACCGCCTGTAGGGGTACTCCAAGACTGAACCAAGCAGGGTTCATCCAAGGTTTCAGGGCTGACAGACAGGCCCGATTGACCTTGAGACACAAGCGGCCATGCCGCCAGGCGTGTGGAGGGACACGGAACTTCAGCCAGTACTGTAGAGGCCGCATCCGAAGAAGGCCGAGCTGCAGAACTGGGGAGGCGGAAGCCATCAGCCCTAACAGCCTCTGGAAAAGCTTCAGAGGAAGATAGGCTTTGTTCTTGACAGAAGCCGCGAGCTGCTGAATTGAGAGCAATTGCCAGAGTCGAAAACTGCCCCCAGAAACGATATACGTTGGCTGGGGAGCAGCAAGCTCTTGGCTAGGTTGATCCTGAGACCCAGGCATTGTAGATGGCTGAGGAGCACGGATCTGTGGTGTTCCAGCTCGACTCGCGAATGGGCCAATATGAGCCAACCTTCGAGATGATTCAGAACCCGGATTCCCATCTGTCTCAGAGGGGAAAGCGCCGCGTTCATGCACTTGGTAAAGAGTGCGGGGAGCCAGAGATAGCCCGAAGGGCAGGACCGTATATTGGTATGCCACCCCCTCGAACGCGAATCTCAAGAATCGTCTGTGATGGGGGGCTATCTGGATGTGAAAATATGCATCTTTCAGATCCAGTGAGCAGAACCAGTCCTCGTGACAAATCTGTGCGAGAATCTGCTTCAGTGTCAGCATTTTGAACTTCCGTCTCATGAGGGATCGATTCAAAAGCCTGAGATCTAGGATGGGTCTGAGACCGCCATCCTTCTTGGGGACCAGAAAGTAATGGCTGTAAAAGCCTGACTTGCTCTCTGAAGGGGGAACTATTTCTATAGCCCCTTTCTTCAGTAAAGCCATGACCTCGGTCCGGAGGACGTGAGCGTCGTCCGAGTTCACTAAGGTTTGAAGCACCCCGCCGTAGAGAGGGGGCCTTCGTGCAAACTGGAGCGAGTAGCCCTGCGTTATGATCCCTAGGATCCAACTTGACACGCCGGGGATGGCCTGCCAGGCCTCGGCCCGAGTGACAAGGGGTTGAATAATGTCGGATGACAGGCCGCCGGGTAGGGGGCCATACACCGAGGGGGATGGAAGAGGAAATTTGCTCTCTTTTTGAGGAAATAAAATAGTGTTCGCGTTTTGTGTGGGTGCAACATGTGTGGGCCCAGCTGCAACACAGAGCATTTCTCCCACGCCCGGAATTAAACGAGGCGGAGGGGAGACTGCACGAGGGAGCTTTTGGGGTGGACCGGTCGCAACGAGACATTCCCCAACCCTCTTCCTTCCTGCTAGATCAGGACGTCTTCGGAGTCACCGGGTCCAGCACAATCTTGGGCCGGGGTCCCTGGCGTCTCGGGAAGGAAGGGCGCTTTGCAGGGCGCGAGCGCTGGCGATGCTCCTTAGGTGGCGCTGCTTGAGAGGTGGATGGAGCTGGCTTGTTCTGCTGAGCCGGCGCAGGCCTGGGGCGGCTTGAAGCAGAAGCAGAGCTGGAGCGCTTGGGCAGAAAGTGTCTCATGGCCTGAGACGACTTCTGCGCCGCAGTGAAGCGCTTGGTGAAGCCTTCCATCGCTGGCCCAAAAAGACCGGAAGGAGAGACCGGGGCGTCCAGAAAGGCCGTCTTATCCAGATCCTTTATCTCAGTCAAGTTGAGCCAAAGATGGCACTCGAGCACAACCAGGCTGGCCATGGACCGACCGATGGTCTGGGCTGTGGCCTTCGTGGCCCGCAGGGCTAGATCAGTGGCGCTGCGCAGATCCTTGGAACACCTGGAAGATCGCCATGGTGTGGAGCGCCGAAGCAGCTTGGCCTGCAGAGGTGTAGGCTCTTCCAGCCAGGGTGGAGGTGGTCCTGCAGGGCTTAGAAGGTAGAGCTCTCTTAGTTTTCCATCCCACAGCCACGGGAGGACAGAGGTGAGCTGCCACTGCTTCATCCAGGGGCGGCAGATGCTCATAGCCCTTCTCTTCTGAGCCGTCCACAGCAGTGAGGACTGAACGGTGAGTCGTGTGGAGGCAGGCAGAGTACGGGGCGCGCCACGACTTCGTAAGCTCCTCGTGCACCTTGGGAAAAAAACAGAGCAGAGCGCTGGCGAGGGGCCTGGTGGCGGCCGGGCAGGAACCACTTGTCCAGGCGGCTACACGATGGATCCTCCGGCGGGGCCCACTCGAGGTCTAGCTCTTCCACTGCCTTGGATAGGATGCGGAAGAGCTCGGCATCCATACCCTGGCCATGTTCAATGGGCTCCAGAGGAGGTGGGGGGGCGGGGTCGTCCGACTCGCCAACCCATCCTTCCGTTTCAGAAGCCGCGAGGGACATGGAGTCGGAGAGCGGCTCTTCGTCAGATCCACCAAACGAGACGAGGTCGCTTGCATCTGCAGAGGGACGCTGGTCAGGTCGGGAGAACATGACGGGAGAATGTTCTCTGGTGGGAGAAGGCGAGGCACGCGGGGGCTGGGCCGACGTGAGCTCGCACAACTCCGGGCGCTGGGTCGCTCTACCCCGCTGACTCTTCCTAGCCGGCTCGTGGGAGGAAGGAGACGGGAGGGCGCGCGAGCGGCGAGATCGCCTTCAGTGAAGAAGGCGACCCGCGAGCGCAGAGAACCGAGGCTCATGCACTCGCAGTGCGGGCATGAGGCTCCAGCGAGCACACTCTCGGCGTGGGACTTGCTCAGGCACGCGACGCACTCGCTGTGTCCGTCGTTGTCATGCAGAGGGGCTCTGCACGTGCCACAAGAGTGGCGTGGCATTTGCAACAATGCCGCCGCCGTTATAACGCCGCTTGAGGGGCTCTTTTAGAGCGGCGAGGGCAGCGGGAAGCTCTTTTAGAGCGGTAGAACTGCTGGAAATCGCTCTTCTAGAGTGGCAATAAACCGGGGGGAAAAGCTCTCTGAAGGCACGCCGGATGGTGGCAGGAGACACGCCGAGAAGGCATCCGGAAGCGGGAGGCGGGCATCTCGAGGAAGGCGCTCTGGGCGGAAACGCCTGCTTATATAGCCCTTTAAAGTTCGCGTGCTTTGTCGCCATAGGCCGCGCAGCTATGCCGCGCCGTCATTGGTCACTTGTCTATGAGTGAACCAATGACGGTGCAGTTACACTGCGTTATTGAAAAAGGCTTCAGTAACGGGGAAAAAGGGAGACTTTTCCCCATACGCAGTACGAGTGAAGTATCGAAAGGGAATGCAGCTATACGCCGTATACCCACTAGGAAAGGTCAAGGTTTTCCATATACCCACTTCAAAAAGCACGAGGATACGTAACCATCCAATAAATCACGATAAGATTTGTGGTTTGTTGCTTTTGACATGAAAAAGTCTCATATTTCAAATTCCGCCCATTTTGCTACGAAATAAAAAACATAAATACCGTTTTCGTACTCTTTAATGTGTCGTGACCGCTGTAGCGCCTCATCAGTTCAAGAGAAGCGGCAGCATGAAACGCACGCGAACTGACCCTTTCCTCCGCTTTAATACCAATTACAGCACGAAATAAACATGAATGAACTTCTTAACAAAATCCGTATCATGTCTCGTGTATTCGCGTAATCAGTGTTTCAACCGCGGAAAGACGTTAATAAAACAGCTTGTTGTAAGCAATGTCACGTAACGTCACATTTAGGCTAACCTACCTCGGAACAAACATATTCAGTGACCATAAAATCATTAGTCAGCTAGAAAAATGAACTCTCGAGAGGAGCATTTAGCTAAATATATGCAGCATACTACATATTAATTATAATTTTTAATGTTCTTCAATAGCCTATATAATGAATGTTTGAATAAATCCATCAAGTTAACAGCCACCATTTAAATGTTTATATTTCAAAAAAACAAACTGGAGTAGAAATACATTTTAAAGTTAGTAGGCCTATTATAACTTCATTATTACAAAAATTTCCTTAAGTTTAGTTTGTTTGTGTACAAATCAGTTCATTTTAACCTTCAATATTAATGTAGTACCAAGTGATTCCCATTTATATACAGCATTGAGATTTTTTTTCTTGAGAAAATTTGCCATGTACTGTACCTGATATACAGTATATCCAAAATAACTGATTTCGAATTTCAAGTTAGTGAATTAAAATGCATAACTATGACGACAGATTGGGAGGAAATGGTGCAAAACAGAAAACAAAGTCCAAACGGGCTGATATTGTGACATACTGATAAGCCTTTCCATTATTGTTACACTATTGTTACATTATTGTTTTAACCCACCAGTTGGGTTAAATGTTTGCCCAACCTGCTGGGTAGTTTTATTTAATTCAGCTATTGTTTAAAAAATGACTATATGGCTGGCTTAAAATGAACCCAAAATAGGCTGGAAATTAAAAATCAGACAATTACTAGAGGCAACAATAATAATCAAAAAGTGATCATTTATTAATAAACCATTTAATAAATGTTTATTGTTTAATTATATTTAATATGAATAAATGAAAACATATTTTGGGTTCATTTTAAGCTAGCAATACAGCAATTTTTACACAATAGTTGGGTTAAATAAAACTGCCCAGCATGGTTGGCAAACATTTAACCCAACCACTGGGTTAAAACAACCCAATTGCTGGGTTTGTCAATTTTCAACCCAACTTGGGTTGTTTTTAACCCAGCATTTTGTAATAATAGTTGCACTCTTAAATGTGCATTGAAACTTGCCAGCTGATAAAACTTATGCTCCAGGGACCATATTCATATAACATAAGGCTATCTTAACTGGGTTAGGTGGTGATTGACACTAAACAGTAGAAAATCAGTCCAGTCTCTTCAGCTGCAAATGTCATTGGCAGTCTTGTGTTGCCCAGATTTAAGTCTTTCAGAATGCTCTCAATTACACGTAGCCTAGATCAGTTGCATACTATATGTATTATGTACAAGTGTGGCGGTGCTTATGGGGTGTCGCTCTGGGATGGGTCAGTATATATATATATATATATATATATATATATATATATATATATATATATATATATATATATATATGATGTTTTTTCTGTAATTAATCATGATTAAAATCATTGGAATTTTAAAAAAATTTTTAGGGCTGTCAATGCTTCTCTTGAATTGGACTTGAAGCGCCTCTGCACAGACCGATTGGTTTATGACATCAAAGTACCATGAGAGTGATTAGAGAGCAGACGGCTCCATATGTTTTTGAATCGCTCTCGTGGTACTTTGATGTCATATGCCGATCGCTCTGTGCAGCGCTGCAAGGTTCCCCCATGGGTTCACCTGATTTGTTTAAAACACGGATTCAGAAGTGACAGAATTTTCATCCTATAAGTATGATATCTTGAGTAATCTAATGATCTCATCAAGTATATTTGTAAGACATTGCTGCAATTAATAAAATATTACTGGTTGGTTTTATTATGGTGTAATAATTGACATGTTTCTGGGTACAAAAATTGGTACAACTGTGTTTACCTTGCTATGATACATCTGGAAAAATGGATATTGTTATGACTCCTCATAGTTGTTTATGTCTTATAATGTCAAATGTTGTTTAAAGGAAAGGTACACAAATTGAGTCTTTTTAAGTCCTTAAGTCCTTTAAGTCCTTTTTTTTTTTTTAAAGATCCAGCAGACTACTGGAGATTTGGAGGACGATTGCTCTTTATGTGTCTGTCACTTCTGGTGCAGAACCATGGACCTTTTGATGTATGTTTTGATTTTACTTATTACACTTATATAGCTATAGAATTCTGAATTAAAAGACAATGTAATGTTTGACCACATGTATTATCAGAGCTACATAGCCCACAGGGATCAGTCAAATATTGAGGAAAACAATATAAAACTGATTTGGAAAACACTAGCTAAAATACAAAGTTAACAGTAAACAGCAAAAAATTTTTCTTTCTCCGTTTCAAAAGTAAAATCATGATTTAATCATGATAGTAACCATAACTTATAAGATAAAAATGCAATTTTTATTTTTTTCAAATTCCTCCTGGGGGCTCTGAAGAACTGTTTGTGAAGAATTTGTTTACATAAAGTTACATCTGAATAATGAAACTGTTTTAGAATCAATAGTGGTGTTATGTGTGAAACAGTGACAATCTTGTAGATATATCATTTTATATTTCTTTAATTTGAAGTTGAGAATATTTAATTAAACTTTTTATTAAATTTAGATTAAACTATTCTACTGTTAACTGGTACGGCAATGTATTTCATTTAAAATTTGTACTGCATTTCTTCAAAAACTGAATTATTAAAGCTGCAGTCCGGCATTTTTCCTCTTTGTTGCCATCTCTTTTTGAAACCTGCAATTGCAGTCATATGCGGAATTGTTATCGTTACGTGCATTGTGCCTCGGCACGGCTCAGCGCGGATGAATCTAAAGTTTGCTATCAGTCACCGTACCGGTGTGGATACTGTACTTCAGAATCACAGATTCTATGTCTTGAAAGTATGACCAATATAAGAATTTTCACCGGAAAATGTCATCTGAACAAGTAAGTAACATTTCTGCCACTTTTGTTCTGACTAACTGAGCATTAGGCCTACAATAAATCATGCTGCCAATGATGATTAAATCTAACGATCGCTTAGCCTGGATTATTATTACTGCGCTACAAATTATTATTACTGTTATACTTTGTTCTCATATTGTTAATGTTAACAACATCAGCATTGTGTGACTATGTATTTAGTGTATATTGAAATCTACAGGTAACTCTAATTTCTGTAACCACTCTGCCGTCTGAAGTCTTTTGCTTTTGACTACGGGTGAATCTCCAGTTGTCACTGATGATTATCAGTGTCAGACTGACGTTTAATTTTTTCAGCTGCTGTGAGAACAGGCTATAAATGATCTGCTACAAGCAGCATCCTCACATGATAAAACCGACCAGCCTGGACTCCTTTTTTCTGTTTACAGACGTGACGTAATGACGCAAAGATGAACTGCTGCATGCTCGAATTTCCCACGGAAACCCACCAGGTCGCTCTTATTATAAAACATTATTATGATAATGCTTTGGCTCAAACCAGTATTATTTCTAGACTGCCAACACCGATTATCACTTGTGTAAATAGTTACGTTTAGTTTGTTGCTATGTAAAGGACAAAACAAAAGCATTAATAATCATATGATTATTATATAGAATTCATCTATTTAAAAAGAATTCATTACAAACAGATTTCCAGGCATTTCTTTTTTTTTTCTTCTTTCTTTTTTTTTTCCACAGCTGATGTATTTTGCTTGCTTTAAAATAAATGTCTCTTGTTTAGTTAAGTTTTTATATTGGTGTCTCTTTTGCTGCCAGTTTTCCTTGGATTTGCTTCTCAGTTCCATGCAATTTTAAGATTTTCTTGGTTCATTCCATGTTTTAAAGGCAACCTCTCTCATGCTAATTCAGATGTGCACAGTTGGTTTTAAATTAATCTGGTTTATTTTAATTCAAGACTCCATAGTCCAGGTTTTAGTAATCTGTACTTAATCTGTGTTTCACAAAACCATTTTTTAAACCACGATTAACTATTCTAGATTAAGGCCTATCCTGGATTAATTTAAACCCTGTCCGGGAAACCGCCCCTGTATGTACAAAGAAGACTTGTTTGATCATAATAATCTAGAACAAATCTGTAAAATAACAGTGTTTCTCTGTAGAACTTTTAGTAGTGTCACTTTATTGATCACTTTATAATCTGGGGAAAAAATCCAAAAAATAACAGTTTTACACTGTAAAACAATAATAAAAAAAATGGTCAAATGACGTTTGACAGTGTACGGTGCTTTGCAGTTCGGATACTTGATCCTCTGTGTTGCTGATACGTTGTTCCACTGTAGAGAAAAAAGAAAATTCCTTGACGTCTTGTTTAACCTTCTGTATGGCCGAGAGGATTCCTGTAAATTTGACTGAAAAGTCTTCTCTCATGCTTGCGATTGCACTCATAGGATCCTATTTTAATGGTCTAAGTGCATGGTCTAAAGCGCATGGAGCAGGTGCACTTAGGGCGTGTCCGAATGCACTTTTGCTAGTTTAACAATAGGAAAAATGGTTGGTGCATGGTCTTAAATGGTTGTCTTAATGAGTAATGGGTGCGTTTTGGGCATAACGGCAGTTGCGCTCATGCCATGCCAGATTCGCTATTTACATGGCAGAATTTGCAAGCAGAAAAACTGAATGCTTCTCTAGTGAAGAAACGGATCTGCTCATGCATAAGGTTAAAGTGTGCGAGCAGATTATTTACAGAACAAGCCGGACTCCACCAAAGCATTTTTATCTTTATGCACACAATAATAATCTTTTACATTGTAATCCTTTTATTTTTAATACTTGGCATGTTTGTGCACTGCTGCGCATCCCTGTGTGTAATAAGCAGAGTGTACACGCATTGTGCACCTGCCTATAGGCGCATATTACTAACGCACTCTTTAAAGGTGCCCTAGAACGTTTTTTCACAAGTTGTAATATAAGTGTCCCCTGAATGTGTCTGTGAAGTTTCAGCTCAAAATACCCCATAGATTTTTTTTAATTAATTTTTTTAACTGCCTATTTTGGGGCATCATTAAAGGTGCCCTCGAATCAAAAATTGAATTTTCCTTAGCATAGTTGAATAACAAGAGTTCAGTACATGGAAAAGACATGCACTGAGTTTCAAACCCCATTGTTTCCTCCTTCTTATATAAACCTCATTTGTTTAAAATACATCCGGAGAACAGGCGAATCTCAACATAACACCGACTGTTACGTAACAGTCGGGGACTCCGCCCCCAATATTTGCATATGCTCATGATCCAGGCCAGGCGGAACCGCCCAGCGGAATCATCGGAAGTTCTGCAAGCAGAGTGAAGAAACAAGCCAAGCGAGGATAACAGCGAAAATGGCAGATCATGGAAATAAATGTTATGTTCCATGCTGTGAAGGGGATGTGAAAACTTTTCATAGTCTTCCTCCAGAAAAAAACTGTCAAAAGGCATGGCTGATGTTTATCTATAACCGGATACCGGAACAATTTAACTCAAAGTTGTTAGTTTGCTCTGCCCATTTCACCACGGACAGCTTTTCTAACCTGGGACAATATCAAGCAGGCTTCGCTCAGCGTTTGACACTGAAGAAAGGGTAATTCCAACTATATTCCCGCAAGCAGTAAGTAGTGCTTTTATCCACATCTTGGCTGTAGAAACTATTTCTGATTAAATGTAAAGTTTCTTAGTGAGCTAACAACATTAACGACCATGTACCCAGTGTTGTCTAGATCTAATGCAAGATGCTAGTACAGTAACAAATAGCAAAGTTTACGTAACTACTATTAACGGTGAGGTTAAAATTTATTACTGTCTTTGTTATATAAATCTATAACATAACCGTAGATACATATGCCAATTCTCTTTTGTCGGATATAATTATAATTTGACCTATATTTAACCAACAACACATTACACCGAAGCTAACTATGTTAGTTTATTTGCTTACAGATAGCTACAGATACTCGATCCTTCTAGCTAACTTTCTACACCGTTCAAACTGAAACGATAGTCATTTGACAAGACATTTAGTCACTTTTTTTCAAATATTTTTATTTTTGAGAACTTGTATGACTTGTATGCGTACACCTGTGGAAAAAGATATTTATAGACGATGTAAGTTTTTGTTACTAATAGCTAAATCGTAATCACACTACGGCAGCTGAGTAGTAAACATGACACTGCTTTTTTGGAATGTCTTCTATGCTTTACTTTGGTTGGCTAAATAAATCAAATTTAAAATCATATCGGTAATGTCAATATATTAGAAACAAATTTTCGTTCGTTGTTTAGAGTTGTTATTGCAAAGTGAAGAAGCTATCATTGTAAAACCATACAGCGACACATTATTACAATTATTTTTTTTTACAATGCTAAAAACAAAGTTGCAAATACTGACGTTATGAGTTATAGTGTAAAGTTAACGCTATATGCTAGTTCCATTGACGTAACAGTTACGTTTTGCAGGTGCATACTGAAAATAAAGACTAACTTACCACTCAGAAACGTCTATGGCCAATCGCAACAAAATTGGTTGTTCCTCTACATCTGCATCTTCGTCAGAAACAGGCTCAAACATATAAGGTTGAATACCAAAACTCTCCATCGTTCACGCCGTACAGTACAGATTTGTTCGCTATCAGTGTGAGCTACTGGAAGGAGCCGAACAGTGAAACAGCCAATCAGAGCGGAGCACCATATTACTATTCATGAGCCTTCCAAATAAGGCAAAAACAGACCTTTTCATTCTAGGGGCTATTTGTGGGGTTATAAATGGAGCTGTAAAACCATATCTGGACAATTTTCGGCCATAAAAAAGCCACATACCCTCTATGTAGATATCAGGGAACAATTTAAAATGTTTTTTTTTCAAATCACTCAAGGGCACCTTTAAATATGCACCGATTCAGGCTGCCTCCCCTTTAAATCGTCGCCCCCGAGCTCGTGACTCTAATACATTGCATAAAGTTCACACAGCTAATATAAACCTCAAAACCTTTACAAAGTGTTTGTCATGCATGCTGCATGCATGCATCAGATCATGCGAGTAAAGTATTTATTTGGATGTTTACATTTGATTCTGAATGAGCTTGAGGCTGTGCTCCGTGGCTAATGGGCTAACATTACACACTGTTGGAGAGATTTATAAAGAATGAAGTTGTGTTTATGAATTATACATACTGCAAGTGTTTAATAATGAAAATAACGATGGCTCTTGTCTCCGTGAATACAGTAAGAAACAATGGTAACTTTAACCACATTTAACAGTAACGAAACATTTAGAAAGACAAGTTACAAATAACACTAAAATTATCATGATATCATGGATCATATCAGTTATTATTGCTCCATCTACCATTTTTCGCTATTGTCCTTGCTTGCTTACCTAGTCTGATGATTCTGCTGTGCACATCCAGACGTCTTGCCCTTGTCTAATGCCTTGAACATGGGCTGGCATATGCAAATATTGGGGGCGTACATATTAATGATCCCGACTGTTACGTAACAGTCGGTGTTATGTTGAGATTTGCCTGTTCTTCGGAGGTCTTTTAAACAAATGAGATTTACATAAGGAGGAAACAATGGTGTTTGAGACTCACTGTATGTCATTTCCATGTACTGAACTCTTGTTATTCAACTATTCCAAGTTAAATTCAATTATCAATTCTATGGCACCTTTAAATAACAAAAAAATATTGTGCCAGGTTTCAGTTGGTCAATGGCGCAGTCTATTTTAGTTGCCTCAAAATAGCATTGCGCCAACAATGCACCTGAACACACCTCGTTTTCAGACCATGCTATTTAAACAAAGCGGCACAGGGCGTGAAAATGATAACTGCGTCTAGCTGAAACTAGCAAAAAACACTTGCGTTGTGCCTGGCGCCACATTGCACCGGGTGTATGATAGGGCCCATAATGTTGCTCTCTTGATTTTTGTCTGTATTTGCACTGGCTTCTTTGCCCTCGGGTGTCATGCTAGCTTGATGATTAGCAGCCTCAGCGTTGGAGTAGTCTTGGTTTCCATGTTTTTTCTTTGTTGTACACAATGTCATTTTGTCATAATGTGGTTTACAGTGATTTATGTAGTTGTTCAGTTTCAGAAAGATAGTGAGGCTGTTTGACAAAAGAAATAGCCGAATGTTGTAGGAACATGAATAAACATGTTCGATTAATGCGCCGCCATATAGAGACCCCCAAATCACACTTTTAAGATAATCTCAAATACTGTCACTTTACTTTATGATGGAATAACACCTGCAAATATAAAAACATACCTAACATCTTATATAAAAATGTTATAAAACATTTAAATTATATTTGTTATAAATAATATATTTGAGGGAGTGCATCTGCTAAATTTTCTAAGACACTTTTGGTCAAGAAACACAGTATGCATGGAGGCGTGAATCCTCATGTATAATGGGTGATTCTCACCTGAGAAGACAAAAGAATTGAATAATAATGACCTGAAATGACTTGCATATTAATGAGGCCTTTCAGTCAGGTAGGCTGTGAAAAAACCCTCTGTGATCATGCTGATAACAGGATTAAAGTCCACTCAGGACAAAAAAAAAAACATCATTTTTGTGATCTCATGCATGCACGTATTATTGCACATGACATGAAGAAAATTTTGTATAGGCCTATGTTAAATTACACTACCAGTCAAAAGATTGAACACATTGCCATTATAATGTTTTTAAAAGAAGTCTCAAGTCTCTAACCAAATAATGGTTTTCTATTTTAATATACTTTAAAATATAATGTATTTCTGTGATGCAAAGCGTCTGAACATTCCTACCTCTAGGGCATTTCATATAGGCTACTATATTTGTTATATTATAGAGCCTAAATGTTGATGTGCAGTTGACAAACAACATTTTGTTTTTACTCTGAGTGTACACAAATGAAAGAAGATATTCCACAGATTAAAATGGTGTATAACTCTTAATTGTATGTGCAACATTGACGGAGTATTTTGAGTCTCTTTCACACTGATAAGAAAAAAACCACGGTGGTATCGCCGGCGATACCCTCAGACCTCAGAGTGTTAAACAGAGAGGGAAGATAAATGGGAGGGCAAAGACAAAAGAATGACAATGATCTCATCAGATGAGAAAGACAGGGGTGACAGTATCCAATGACCTGCTGCATATCACAGCAGCCTCTTCAGAACTTGCCATTTAACATCAAAAAGGAGAAAGAGACCCTCATGGCCCTAATTCTTACCCGTGCCTTTGAGATCCCCTTGACCGGCCTGAGTAGTACGAGTAGCCAGAGTAGGTGGACTCTGTATCCATGGTGATGCTGTTTTGCCCCAGCGAGTGGCTGAGGGCTTTTTGGATGTTGACAGGTTGGAGAGCAGGAGTCTTTGGGCAGTCTTATCTGAAGGAGGAACTTACTCAGCAGAACAACAAAGAGGTCAGCCGGCTATCAATCCTGGATGTGTGCAAGAGGGCTTTAAGCCAGCAAAATTCAATCTGAAAAGACAAAGAGTTTAGTTTTGGGACCAAGTCAAATGAGCCAACCCTCAAGAGCAGCAGATAAAGGCTGTCTTTCCTATAGTATATTTCAAATAGCAGATCTCCTTTGGAAGTCACAGTTAACTTTCACAGATTTGTATTTGTTTCCTTGTTTCTGGTGTCTAAATGTGTGTGTGTGGGTGCTTCTCATTTCTTATTTGTGCATCCTCGTTTCCTTTCCTTGCTTCCTTTCCTCACATCTCCGTTCCATCCATGTAAGATGTGAGGGAAGGATGCAATTAAAGAAAATGAGGACAGAGGAATCGAAGTAAATGTTATCTGTATATTGGAATCAATGTTCTTGATCACTCGAGCGTCACTTCAAAGCATCATCCGCTTCGCTCGAGGGATCATCCCTCAAGTTATTAAAGTTTGGTTATTTAAAAAAAAAAAATCATAAATATTAATAATGCAAGTTGTCCCGTTGAAATATGTGAAATGTACAGTTTATTGAAACTGCAAAAGTAAAGAATACATTTAAATTATTGCTGACAAATGTGACGGGGAGGAGAATATATATACAGTATGTGTGTCAGGTTTCTCGACGAGAAAGACTTCCAACTACACTTATGGAAACACCTTTATAATACAACAATAACTCGCAAAACTAACTCTCTTTAATACTGCAAATACCATGTAGAGCCATATGATTTCCGCGATGCAGAAAACACGGATGAAATCACGGAATCCAGTCACAAAAACTTACTGTATAAAGCCGAAAGTCACAGAATTTGGCCATTTCTGATTGAATAAATCATAAGTATAGCTGTACAACGAATCAGATATCGATACGGATTAGTGTCTATAAATATTAAAGCTAAAAATGACTAATTGAAAAAGGCTATTGAAATCAGAAGTCTGTATGCAAGTCTCCAGACAAAAAAATTCATTAAGGAGCCATTGAATCCTATAGGCGGAAAAAACAGGCGCCAAATAATTTTTTTGAGAGCCACACAACAATGAACTTAAAATTGTAAAAAAATCACTTACTTTTAGTCATCCTGTTGTGTTTATATATGTCCCCTTTACAGTTTCAGCTTTTTCATCTTGTGACTTTTCTGGGAAATGGATGTCACTATTTTTACTTAATACTATTATAGTTTTTGTTAATATTTTAAAGGCAGGGTAGGTAAAAAAATGTATAAAAAACTTTTTTTTCAAAATTTGTTTAAACTTTATTTATATATCAATACATAATTAAAATGTAAGTACTCTGAAAAAGAAAGTATAAAAATCGAGTGTCTGTAGACCTCTCACGACTGTTTTAAAGACAGCTCATTATTTCCATTCACTTCACCCCCTCCCTTCTGGGCTCCTTCCAAAGCCACACCCCCAAAACGCATGAACGTGCGACTCCGACCACTGAGCTGGAAGACGCATTATTTACCTGAGACGAGCGGAGAGGAAGGAGCACAGTGCATGTAGTGACATCATGTCAGAATCACATGTAATAAAAATAACTTTATAATTATGAAGATAAACAAACAAGATGTATTTTAGTACTCACTATCAAGCTAGCATATTGATATTGGTAAAGTTTAAAATATATATTTTTTGATTCGCTAACGAGCTAGTTATCTATAAGGCAAAGCTAAAAACAGGTTGCATGATACACGTTTTTCCATTACCATCATTTACACTGTGATGAAGATGAATTTCGTGTAAGATTCATAACATATACGTTTTTCTACAGATAAACAGAGTAACATACACTCAAATATCAACTCACAACTGCAATGCAGACACAAAATAATAACACACACATACAACAAAGTGTGTACGACACACGCAGATACAAGATAAAGACATCAGTAAACATAGGTAGAGAATATAAAAACAAAACAAAGGCGAAAAAAAACGTGCAGGTAAACTTACAGGTGAACATGGTAAAAGAGTTAGACAGAGGGTAAATATAGTTCTAAGAAAAGTTCCTAGATGCGGAGTAACGTTAGGCCTACTATCTGTTAAACATGTATTTAGTTATCTAAAGCAAAATTATGCACAATTCAACACTATAGCTATCATCTTGAGCTAGGCCTATAGATTATTTATTTATCATCTCTACTACGGCTCGCTAAGTAATGTTATGTTAGCTATATTACGCAGTTATGTGTGCTAATGACACATGCTTCATGAACAAATAAACAAAAAAATATGTATGATCAAAATACAAAAAGAAAGATTTACCTGTCCAGCAGAAATAAAGCCATCAAGGAGTCACTTTTGACTTTGAGTTGCCCTTTGAGTTCCCTCAGTTCTCGCCATCGCTGGAAAGCCATGCCGATATTAACTCGCGTTTTATTTCTTTGTTTATCCAAAGACTTTTTGTTCATTGCCTTTTCTTGTACTGTTACTGTCTTCCTTTTTTTGCCTGGTTTGCCTTCACTAACTGCATAGGCCGGTACTGTGAATTTTGCTTGCTGTTTCTCTGCCATTGTTTTGGTATTCCTAGGATCCATGCCTCTTGAATTCCCCAAATCAAACGTGCGCGCGCAAGTGGGCAGGTCATGTGTGGCAAAAGGGTGGTTGCCATGGTTGCGAGAGAGTGACAGTCGCCTAAGCCAATCCTATGTTTCGTCCCGGATGGAAATAATGAGCTGTGTTTAATACAGATTAAACGGTATAGAGTCACTCGATTTTTATACTCTTTTTATCAGAGTTCTTACATTTTAATTATGCATGGATATATATATAGAAAGTTTAAACAAATTTGGAACAAAAATGTTTACCTACCCTGCCTTTAAGTTATAATTTTTTTGTTGTTTTTAGTTTTTTTTTTTTTTTTTTTTTTTTTAAACAAAACTTGTTTAGTTTGTATAGATTTTTATTAAGATTAAGATTTTATTTTATTAAGATTTTTATTTTTATATTAACATTTATTTCAAGCAATAAAAAATGGTTTTAATGGTTTTAGTTGCCTATAATAACCCTGATGCTAGTAAAATCTTTATATTGATTTTTACTTTCGCTTTGTCTGGCAGCGCAAAATCAAACATAGCCTGAATGTCTAAAGATAAACCTCGCTCTTCAGACCTTTTACAACAAGTGTCAGTTGCTTGTAACATCAGGAGAACATCAAGATATTATTAAAGAGAAATGGTCTCTTTCTTGCTCGTGTCCCACATCCCTCTCAAAGCGTAGAGCGGTAGGCTATATCAAAGACTATAATAACGGGACTTTGGCTATATGACGCATCTTTGTGTGGAAATAAAAAAAAAAACGAATGCTTTTTGAAATAATATTTAGCTTTCTTATTATTTAGGTTACCATTATTTATCTATATTTATTTCATAGTTTTACAGGCTGTAGTGTGTTGTTTCACTGACGAAATAGCTAAAATAAACACGTACTTCTGTTACCCCTGTTGAAAAAATGAGCATATGCTGGTAAGATAGGTTTTGAAGCTGGTATGGTGGTTTGAGCTGGTTTATGCTGGTCCAGGACCAGCTTAGGACTAGCATGGACCAGTTTAGGACCAGCACTTGACCAGCATACAGCTTCAAAACCTACCTTACCAGCATATGCTGGTTTTTTCAACAGTACAAAATGGATGTTTGAGCATTTATTTATTAATTTTGTTTCCTTTTTAAAATTTATTTCATTGAGGTAGCATTATATATATATATATATATATATATATATATATATATATATATATATATATATATATATATATATATATATATACATACATATATACACACACACACACACACACACTCCAAATCATATTTAATGTTTTTAAAATAGGCCATATAAAATAGTTAAATAGTTCCAATAGATTTTGCTGTGGTACCGAAATAGGTACCGAGAATCGTAAAATTAGTCGGTACCGACTATAGACTGTAAAAACAGATGGACGACGCAACGCCGCTTCCTTCCATTGTAATGAACTGAAGCCAAAATGGGCCGACGAATGGGCGCTGACATGTTACGCAATACGCCAAAAAAAAAAAAAGTTTGGAGCCTGGGCATGCGCAGAAGGAATCGTCAGTGGAGCCCGCAGGCGGAGTCGCGGTATCAAACTTCCGCCCAGACGACTGCGTCATCATTGATGTATTTTAAATAGACTATAAAAATTATACACAATTTAAAATTCTACCTATAAAATAATAGGCTATTCTGTTTCTAGAGCAATAATATTTTTGAAGCAGCAAATTCAGTAGATAAACTCAATATAATATATGCCACTAGAAACAACTCTAAATCGTCAGAAACGGTCCTGCCATTTTAAATCAAGTTCAACTAACGTTACAGGAGATCGATTGCTGTAATTAGAGTAGGCTATCATTAGTTTTGTCCTGCTAATTATTATTTTATACCCATAAAAATAATAAGTAACTGCCAGATAACGATTACCTGCTTTTTCCCGACATGGTTAACATTAGGTGTGTTATCTTAACTAATAACATTTATTAAATGGCTTATGAAGCCCACATTTAATGTTACAGAAAAAAAGTTCAGTGATCCGTCAGATCCCGTAGGTCAGTTAGGAGAGTTTACTGCTGAACAGCTCATTTTGTTGGTGTTAAATAACAAAGAAATCGAAAATTAATAGTTAGTTATACATCTTCAATCTCCCCTCAAAGCTCCGACAGCCCTCAGACAAGCTGTCAATCAACTGCGAATCATGACGACATGACCTGTTTTTATAGCATCAAATTGCTAGCTAAAATCTAAATTATCACAAAAACAAACAATTGAATATATATCAGCGTGATAACTACCTTAAATGACCAAAACCATCTTTTGGAAAATTTTATTTGAAGCAGAATTTATTTTTAAGTTTTCACTGAAGTCTCATTCGACTGCATTGAGAGGGCGGGGTTTATGACCTGTACTGCATCCAGCCACCAGGGGGCGATCAGAGAGCCCGCAGCTTCACTTTTCAGGACGTATGAGACACACCCGGTACCGACTACTGGAATTTTGGTACCGTGACAACACTACTGCTTGACTTTGATTACATTGAAATACAATGCTACACAAGCTACGCAATATCGCGTTCATAATCGCAGATGAATCGCCTTCGATTATGAACGCGATATTGCGTAGCTTGTCCACGAACTACGGCTCTGTATATTAAGTGCCGCTCCATTTGAAAGCAGGTGATGGACATTTACCGCTAATCACAGAACCGGCTTTACTGACGAGACACGCATGGCAATCTCATGCGATTAATCGTGCAGCCCTAACAGAAAGTCAAAGGTCTTCACGACCGTCAAAATAAAAGTTTGGTATAACTTGAAATAACAGAATATTACTATTGTACAATAAAGTGTACTTTGATTAATAGAGATAATAACAATACCTATTTTAATTTATTAAAATAGACAAACTCAAAGGTCTTCACTGAAATTACAGAAATTGCACAATAAAAACATAGCCTACTTATTAATTAAATTAAATTGACTTAATTACATTTTAAACTAAATTGTTAGCAATTATGTAATATATATTCACTGTACTCCTGACAGTAAAATATGCCAAAATAAATGTGAAATACAGTGAAACCCCAAGAATCTTAGAAAGATTTTTGGTCAAACTGCCCAGCACTACTCGGAATTTATGCTCTGCATTTAACCCATCCAAGTGCACACACCCACACACACACACACACACACACACACACAGTAGTGAACACACACACACACACACAGTAGAACACACACACACACACACAGTAGAACACACACACACACACACAGTAGAACACACACACACACACACAGTAGAACACACACACACACACACACACACACACACACACACACAGTAGAACACACACACACACACACACAGTAGAACACACTGTAGGAACTGTGGATGAACCAGACAATTGAATCATTCAGATGATTCTTTTAAACATAATCCTAATTCAGAATCAAGTTCCGACTCCAGCTCGTCTGCGGAGTAAACCCAGGCGGATTCATTTTATGACACCCCACGCTCCTGATAGCAGGAGGAGTGACAAACCAAATGGTCACCAGGAAGATAAGATTCTTTGATCACCCAGATCAAAGAAACAGAGGAAACAATGCAGGCCCCATTTGTTCTCTAAAAGACCTAACCTCACAGAAAACTCAACAGAGACTGTTCTACAAATAAAACTGCTTCGAAATTGTTCCAACAATTTTAATGGACTTATCAAACATCTTTTAACTACATACATTTTGCATTATGTGTCCACAAGTACTACCTGTAAACAGTTAGGCTTTAGAACACTCACAATTCATGTAAATATGTTAACTCTTGACTGAATGACTGAAAGTATGCCTTATTTGGACTTGATTTATTTCTTTTCATCTTTCCTCTATCCTGACTTGAATGAAATCTGTTTAAAATGTATTGTATTCCATTTAATAGAAATTATGTTAAAATGACACTCTGCTGAAGCAGAAACAGGATGTAACACCTATGTGTTATTGGGGGCAGAGAAAGGCCCTTTTGAAACAGGACGATGTCTGATTGGCCAAAACTCCTCAGAGGTGTGACAAACAACTAAGTTTAAATTGTCATTGCCAGATAGAAGGAGTGGGTTAGTTCTGGTCAAGGAAAACAGAGCAACAGAAGAAAGAACCGGTCAGCCATGACCAGAGTACCAAGAACAATGGAGTAACAAGAAGAACAGAAAAGCAGCTCATTTCAAGCCATCCAACTTCCACTCACTTTTCTTTTCTTTCTTTAATTTTCTTTTCCGTTGAAAGTCTCGTGTTCTAAGTTTCGCACAAAGTTCAACCAACGACTTCTGCCGCTTCAACTTTAACTCCAGCGACAAAGAGACTTCCCTTTAAATTTTCAGCAAGCTCAAACGTGATTGGGTTCTACCGAACGCAACACGGACCTTGAATACCCTGCGACAACTCATCGACTTGGAAAACTCTTCTTTACACGCCAACGAGGGATATTCACATTCAAAGTCGACGCAAGCAAGTACCTCCAGATTAAAACTGAACTGGTGCATTTAATGATTCATGGTTCGTTCAGGTCAGATCTTCTGAAAAGCATAACTTTGCTAGGAATTCATCATATCACACTCTCTCTCTCTCTCTCTCCTAAACTCTTTCTCTCTCACTTCCTGTCTTACTGCAACGCGTATGAATGTATGTATGTATGTATGTATGTATGTGTGTGTTCGTGGTAGATTAGCTTGTGTTAGAATAAATAAAATCTCTTGTAGATTTTAAAAGAAAGTGTCTTGTATTATGTGCTTTATGATTTAATGTCTTAAACTGTGATCTTAAAAGGTTACCGTGCTTAATCAGTGTTTTCACGATACAAGAGCTTATTACGGCTCGAGCAAATGAACGCTGGACGACTCAGTTGCTCGGTCGTAATCTAAACAACTCTTTATAATTCCCTATAAATATTTCATTTGAGCTAATTTTACTTCCTAGGGTGTTTTCCCTACAACACACACACACACACACACACAGTAGAACACACACACACACACACACACACACACACACACACAGTAGAGCACACACACACACACACAGTAGTGCACACACACACACACACACACACACACACACACACACACACACACACAGTAGTGAACACACACACACAGTAGTGAACACACACACACAGTAGTGCACACACAGTAGTGAACACACACAGACAGTAGTGAACACACACAGACACACAGTAGTGAACACACACAGACACACAGTAGTGAACACACACAGACACACAGTAGTGAACACACACACACACACAGTAGTGAACACACACACACACACACACACACACACAGTAGTGAACACACACACACACACAGTAGTGAACACACACACACACACACACACACAGTAGTGAACACACACACACACACACACAGTAGTGAACACACACACACACACACACAGTAGTGAACACACACACACACACAGTAGTGAACACACACACACACAGTAGTGAACACACACACACACACACACACACACACACACACACACACACACACACACACAGTAGTGAACACACACACACACACAGTAGTGAACACACACACACACACACACACACAGTAGTGAACACACACACACACACACAGTAGTGAACACACACACACACAGTAGTGAACACACACACACAGTAGTGAACACACACACACACACACACACACAGTAGTGAACACACACACACACACACACACACACACACACACACACACACACACACACACACACAGTAGTGAACACACACACACACACACACACACACACACACACAGTAGTGAACACACACACACACACACACACACAGTAGTGAACGACACACACACACACACACACACACACACACACACACAGTAGTGAACACACACACACACACACACACACACACACACACACACAGTAGTGAACACACACACACACACACACAGTAGTGAACACACACACACACACACACACACACACACACACAGTAGTGAACACACACACACACACACACACACACACACACACACACACACACACAGTAGTGAACACACACACACACACACACACACACACACACACACACACACACACACACACACACACACACACACACAGTAGTGAACACACACACACACACACACACACACACACACACACACACACAGTAGTGAACACACACACACACACACACACACACACACACACACACAGTAGTGAACACACACACACACACACACAGTAGTGAACACACACACACACACACACAGTAGTGAACACACACACACACAGTAGTGAACACACACACACACAGTAGTGAACACACACACACACACACACACACACACACACACACACACACAGTAGTGAACACACACACACACACACACAGTAGTGAACACACACACACACACACAGTAGTGAACACACACACACACAGTAGTGAACACACACACACACAGTAGTGAACACACACACACACACACACACACACACACACACACACACACACACACAGTAGTGAACACACACACACACACACACACACACACACACACACACACACACACACACACACACACACACACACACACACACACACACACACAGTAGTGAACACACACACACACACACACACACACACACACACACACACACACACACACACACACACACACACACACACACACACACACACACACACAGTAGTGAACACACACACACACACACACACACACACACACACACAGTAGTGAACACACACACACACACACACACACACACACACACACACACACACAGTAGTGAACACACACACACACACACACACACACACACACACACACACACACACACACACACACACACACACACACACACACACACACACACACACACAGTAGTGAACACACACACACACACACACACACACACACACACACACACACACACACACACACACACAGTAGTGAACACACACACACACACACACACACACACACACACACAGTAGTGAACACACACACACACACACACACACACACACACAGTAGTGAACACACACACACACACACACACACACACACACACACACACACAGTAGTGAACACACACACACAGTAGTGAACACACACACACAGTAGTGAACACACACACACACACACACACACACACACACACACACACACAGTAGTGAACACACACACACACACAGTAGTGAACACACACACACACACACACAGTAGTGAACACACACACACACACACACACAGTAGTGAACACACACACACACACACACACACACACACACAGTAGTGAACACACACACACACACACACACACACACACACAGTAGTGAACACACACACACACACACACACACACACACAGTAGTGAACACACACACACACACACACACACACAGTAGTGAACACACACACACACACACACACACACACACAGTAGTGAACACACACACACACACACACACACAGTAGTGAACACACACACACACACACACACACACACACACAGTAGTGAACACACACACACACACACACACACACACACAGTAGTGAACACACACACACACACACACAGTAGTGAACACACACACACAGTAGTGAACACACACACACACACACACACACACACACAGTAGTGAACACACACACACACACACACACACACACACACACACACACAGTAGTGAACACACACACACACACACACACACACACACACACACACAGTAGTGAACACACACACACACACACACACACACACACACACACACACACACACACACACACACAGTAGTGAACACACACACACACACACACACACACACACACACACACACACACAGTAGTGAACACACACACACACACAGTAGTGAACACACACACACACACACACACACACACACACACACACACACAGTAGTGAACACACACACACACACACACACACACACACACACACACAGTAGTGAACACACACACACACACACACACACACACACACAGTAGTGAACACACACACACACACACACACACACACACACACACACACACACACACAGTAGTGAACACACACACACACACACACACACACACACACACAGTAGTGAACACACACACACACACACACACACAGTAGTGAACACACACACACACACACAGTAGTGAACACACACACACACACACACACACACACAGTAGTGAACACACACACACACACACACACACACACACACACAGTAGTGAACACACACACACACACACACACACACACACACACACAGTAGTGAACACACACACACACACACACACACACAGTAGTGAACACAACACACACACACACACACACACACAGTGAACACACACTTTGACACACACACACACAGGACTTTGTGTGGTTTAGGGGGACACAGTAGGATTGTGGTTTAGGGGGACCTTTCCCGATGCCCTACAGTGATGATAAAACTATCAAAAATTTTGTTTTGATCTGCAGATCACAAATCTGGCTTTAAAGTTTCTTTACACACAACAGAATGGAAAATATGACAACCTGATATATCAGTGGTATACAAGGACATTCCCGCCCATCCTAAAATGTTCCCGCCTATGACATAATTGTGATTTTTGGGTACAACCTGATTTATGAGGACACCTATTGTACAATACACAAAACATGTCATTTCTCTGGATTACAGGGACTAGTGTGTTTTACAGGTACATGACCACACACAACACACAAACCTGACGATATGGTGTATTACTAAGACTGAGGTGATTAATGAGTACCTGATCTTAAACACAATACACACCTGACACACTCCAACATTATAAGGACGGATGTGTTTAATGGTACATGACCACACACAACACACAAACCTGACGACATGGTGTATTATTAAGACTGAGGTGATTAATGAGTACCGGTTCCTCAATACAATACACACCTGACACACTCCAACATTACAGGGACCAGTGTGTTTAATGGTACATGACCACACACAACACACAAACCTGACGACATGGTGTATTACCAAGACTGAGGTGATTAATGAGTACCTGATCTTAAACACAATACACAACTGACACACTCCAACATTACAGGGACTAGTGTGTTTAATGGTACATGACCACACACAACACACAAACCTGACGATATGGTGTATTAGCAAGACTGAGGTGATTAATGAGTACCTGATCCTCAATACAATACACACCTGACACACTCCAACATTACAGGGACCAGTGTGTATTAGAAGTACTTTAATTATGACTTAAAATAACAACATAAACATTGAGTTTTTCCGGTTTTAACCATGTAATACCATCATGGAATGCCATTTTAAGGGGAAAATGAAATCCACAACTAAAAAACTAGGTCGATAACACATGCACAACTGTGTAATTTTTCAGAAAGCATACAGCATCATTACTGTTTTGACATATTGAAATGGCAACCATTCAAAACTTTGAAAAAATGTGAACAGAATTGTTGAGTCAAGTCAAGTCACCTTTATTTATAAAGCGCTTTTTAAACTACATATTGTTTCAAAGCAGCCCTCATAACAGGAACATTGTTCAACAAAGATTGTTTGGGCTGTACAGCAGCTCTAGAAGAGTATCGTGTCATTGTTCAGCCCGAGTCAGTTCAGTGTTGATTCAATTACGTTGTAAAACTCATCAGTTATTAATTTAGTTCACTTCATCTATACAGCAGCAGCAGATCTGGAGACAACAGTCATGTCATCGTCCAGCTCAGTTCAGTTCTCATACAATAGTGTCAATGCAGTCAGATCAATAATAATGTTGAATATTAAATTGTCATGTTTTTGTGACAAACTACTGCTTTAAAGAACAGTTAAACTTTAGAGATTTACAGAGTGAAGTCTTAGTATATTCATGCTATAGAATGAAACTAACATAACCAACAACTAAAATAATAATCCTTACAGAACAGCATCAAATGAGACACAATGTAACATCACTTATTTTGTGCTTTTCTTTTCAAGCTAATTCCTTGATTTCTTACAAAATCTCTTGTGTTTTGTCCACAATTTTCCTTTGGTCATATGTGCCTTAAAATGATCAATTACAGCTGTAACTTCAGCATCTGACCAGCAAACCTTTTGTCCTTTTCCTTTCCGTTTTTTAATTTCTGCCGAACTCTCATTCTCTGTACAGATGAATACATACTTTATTAAGCTCCCACTCTTTGAGAGCTCATGTACTTACAATGATGGCCATACTCTAATTTAAACCTCAGGTACCTTGACAAACTCAGCAGTTTTCCAAATGGGCATCTTCTGAACATCTGCAAGAAATCAGTTATATACTGATCAGGAAACTAAGATTTAACTCTCAAATACCTAGAACTTAAAACTGGTTATACACCTGATATCTAAAAATAAAATTTCATGTGACACAAAATATTATTCTGGAGATTAAATGTTATCAGCCTGTTAAAGGGATAGTTCACCCAAAAATGAAAATGTGATGTTTATCTGCTTACCCCCAGCGCAGCCAAAATGTAGGTGACTTTGTTTCTTCAGTCGAACACAAATGATGATGATTTTTACCTCCAACCGTTGCAGTCTGACAGCTGTATAATGGGTGTCAATGGAAACACAATTTATAAGAGTCAAAACATATACATAGACAAATTCAAATGAAACCCTGCGGCTCGTGACGGAACATTTATGTCCTAAGACACGAAAAGATCGGTTTGTGCGAGAAACCGAACAGTATTTATATCATTTTTTACCTCTAATACACCAGTGAGGTCTGATCGCAGTCTAACAGCGGAAGTGAATGTCTAGGCACTCATTGAAGTATATGCTCGAGACATCACTGCTGTTGTCAGAGCGCGATCAGACCTCACTAACCGAGTGCTGAATGCAGTTGGACATGGTGTATTAGAGGTAAAAAATGATATAAATACTGTTCGGTTTCTCACACAAACCAATAGTTTCGTGTCTCAGGACATCAATGTGTCGTCACGAGCTGCAGGGTTTAATATGGATTTGTCTGTGCATGTTTTTTGACTCATAAATTGTGCTCCCATTGACACCCATTATACAGCTGTCAGACGGCAATGGTTGGAGTTAAAAATCATCATTTGTGTTCGACTGAAGAAACAAAGTCACCTACATCTTGGCTGTGCTGGGGGTAAGCAGATAAAGATCAAATTTTCATTTTTGGGTGAACTATCCCTTTAAACATCTCCAAGTGTTTTACCAACGAAAATGATAAACTCATTTGTATCAACCAGATTTACAATGTTGGTGCAACCCTGATTCCAATAATATTCTTATAGAAAAGTTGCACTATATAAGTGCAAAAATCTCTGTATATAATAACTGATTATTGCTCATTAATTATTACAATTAATGGCAAAAGGAATGTTTGGAAATATAAACTGATATTTCCTACTGACACACTACAGCAATAGATATAAATAACTGGCTTAAAACCATTTTTCTTTCGTGAAAATACAAATGTAAAGTTGAACTATAAATATATAATTGTATCTATGCATTGTATTTATGGCAATAATCTAAAATAATAATGGGTTAAAATAATAATAAACATAAACCTGTTAGTTAACACATACCAGCATTACTGGAGACGCCTGCGCAGCTCCAGCAGGAACAACATCCTGAGAAACGCTTTCATCAGGATCCATCATACTGATCTCATCTTGAAGAAAAACAGAATTTTAAAACACAAGAACGTCTTTGGTTTAACCTGTTTTCAAAAGTAATTTATGAAACTTTATGCTGTTTAATAATAAATAAAAATAATAATAATAATAATAATAACTAATACTTTTAGATGACTATTATTAGAATTATTGCCAAGACAGAAATATACTACTACTGTAAATGAAAAATTATTTTACAATACGACATTACAATACTTTTGTCTTCATTTCTTCGCTTAAGCTGTTTCAGTGAAAACAGGTTTATAAATGCATCTTATTCAGATGAAATCAGGTGAAATACTTGAAACAACTGGCCACACAAATTTTGTAAATAATGCGAATGTGAAATGTGTAACTGGTGCTCGTTGCGTTCCCAAATGCATGTTAAACTCAAGGCACATGCTGAGATAGAGTTCACTACATTCATTCCCTGTGAACTGAGACGTGGAAAACACCGGATCACGGGATGATCGAGTGAGCAAAGTGTGCTCTCCACTTTGAAACGGGGAGCGCAACGGACTACAGTCTTAATAAATTATCAGCTTTTGCAATTTGATAAGGGCACAAAGCCACATCGTGCTGTTGATTTTAGTTTGTTTGAAATGCTTTGCCAAAGCAATGAAACAAATCACAAAGACCAAAATTTATCTTATTATGAGGTAGTGCTGGGCACTATACTGGTTCATACCGAATACCGGTATTTATATTGTTATGATATGAATTTTGATGATACCGCAATACCGGTATGTGTCGCTTAACCAACGTTCAGAACGCGGCGCAGCGTCACTGTTTGAGAGGGTCCCGTTTCACTGTTGCACTGTAGTGAGAGCACAGCTGAGATCGCATCACAGCAAGTCCGAAATCACCCCCTAAAGCCTCATTCACTATTCCCTACGTTATCCACTTATATTATTCACTTGAAAGAGTGAATGAAAACGAGTGAGTGAATTCGGACAGCCGTTGTGTGTGCATCGGCTGTACACTCATTGTGGTGCATTGTGGGATTGATTGAGTGCACTCAATAACGTCCACTATGGTTTCGGACGCCACTACAAATGGCTGTCGCCTCAAATAATGCCCTATTTGAGGTTATAGGGGGCGATTTCGGATTCAGTCCTTGATTACAGCTGAGAATTCAACCAACACGCGACGCGCGAGATAGAGCGGTTTCTGCGCGGAGCGCCGTGATGAGATAAACAACTTTCTCCACATGGATCATATTATATAGACCGGAGCGAGCATGTTTACGTTTTTTATGGACCTATTTCATGTACTCTAGTGCTGTAAACATGAACCAGCAGCGTGTATGCGCACATATTTCATCACGTCTTCTTCAAATGAAATGTAACGTTATGCAAAGGACACTGAACTGTAGGCTATGTCTGATCACGACCGCGATGACACGATGGGTTATTCTGCTACACAGAAGACAATACAAAGAAGAATGGTCAAAAATTTAACTTTTGCTTTGCTTTATTCTTTCTGTGTTAAACTGACGTGTGTCATTTGTTCAGAGACTGTAGTGCTCTTAAATGTACTGAAAATATCCTTAGACAGTTTAAATGTTCTTCCGAGTTTCTCCCTATTTTTGGCAGTTTGTTGTTATATAGTGTTAGATTATTAAAATGCTTAAGGTGCCCTCAACATTTTTTTTTTCTATCTCCATGGTCATATTTTAATATTCATGTGTCTGTAATGAGTGTGTTGCAGGTCTGTGTTTTATTGGTTGTTGTCTCCCCACAGCATCATTTTGTGGGGTTTTGTAAACCTGTATTAACTCTAGTGTAGAATTTTTCTACAATATTCACTCATCATGACAGTAAAACAGGGCATTCTAGTCAATCTACTGCAGTATTTCCTCTCTCAACCAGTAGAAAATGTGGTTAACGCCCGGTCATGTATAGGGATTTATATATATACACACCGTCATATACCGTGAAACCGATATAATTTTGAAAAATACCGTGATATAAATTTTTGGTCATACCGCCCAGCACTATTATGAGGCATATAAAAATATTTTCAGCTCATTTGGTTCAAACGGTTTTTTTAAACCTGTTTACACCTGGTCACTTCATGCATTTTCTCTGAATGGATTGCTATGCAATCATGAAAAGACCAGGTGTAAATGCCCTCCGAAACGCATTCGAGATGGATTTAAATCCGATCGCTCAAATCACTTCTGGACGTAGTCTAAAACAATATATACATTTATACAATAATACATTTTACTCCTCCCAAAAATACTAAATAATAAACATGTGAGAATGTGTTATAGGCATGTTATAGAAAGATATGACAGCATTACTGCAGCATGCATTGGCGCAGATGAACAGATGAGTATCTCTTCAGTAAGCTGACGTGCAAAATACCTCAAATGAAACTTAAAAAGTCGAAAACGCTCAACACACAATCATCTTCATTAAAAGATGTGAGAATAAATTATTTGACCAGTGCTGATGTTGCTCATGATCAATAAAATGGAGCTCATAGTGGTAGCTTTTAATGATGTGAATACTGTTAAATCTGCGTAAAGCGCGGGAATTGAAGACAGATCGCTGTAGCGCCTCCGCTCAAGCGGCTCGTGAATCGATCATCTCTTCTACTAGTTCATTTATAGCATCAAATAAACATGAATGAACATCAGAAGGAATGTTGTTTAAAACACAGAAAGACATCAGTACACCATTTTTCAAGTTCAAGTCCACCGAGGTTAATCTTCTAACTCCTGACTGCTTTGTCGGACAAAATGGTGGATTTAGCGTTATAATTGGTTAGATTGTTTGTCAATCAAACTCCTGGCGAAGGGTCAATTAAACTAGTATACATTCAGCTAATTGTCAGCCTCTTACATGTCTGCATCTCGAGAGATTGCAGAATTCAAGCGTCAAATGATGTTTTATAAACAAAGTTTGGGAGGAGCGCGTTCAAGTGGTCTAATTGGCTCGAGAGGAGGTATATATACACTGACTAGAGCCGATCTCACCTATAGTTTCCTCGACCGTTTTCTGCATCCCGTCGCCACCCCGTTCCTCACTCTCAGTGGAGATATGAGGAAGAACTATGGATTTGGGCTAAATTTCAAACTCGGAGCCCTCGACCGCCTTGAACAGGACGCCAAATACACTTTTTACACTTGGTTTTTTACTCTATTCAATTATTTGTAAGTGTGAATTTGTGAAAACAACTGCTACAGGTAATTGGACTTTATTTATTTATTTATTTATTTATTATAGATTTATTTTTGGCATTTTTTCATAAATTCAAATCTATAAATCCAAATATTTATTACATGTATGAAGAAAAGGTTCAGGCTCTATCGCTATTGTCTCAATAGTGTTCAGTGTCTTTGGGCGGATTGGCATCAACGGCCATTAGGATTGTTTGTGATTTGGTCTTAGTGATTTAGGAGTCCTCTTGACTACTCCTAACTTTTTACAGATTTGGGAGCTAGTTTTAGCACTAAAATGTTTTGTGAAATACTCTTAAGAGCAAAAATTAGGACTGACACGCCGATTATAGAGTTTCTCATAAATCGGCATGTCAGGAGCTACTTTTAGCCTTAAGATGTTTTGTGAATATGGCCCCTGATTCTGTACAGACACATTTATGTGGCCAAGTGTAAATTAAATTGTTTGAACAAATCAGTAAAAAACACATGAAATGACCAGGTGTTAACAGGCCCAAAGATTATGTGAAAAAGTTCTCACTAGACTAGCATTTTCTAAAATGATGCAATGCTGTTTTTATTACCTTCTCCGTCTAACACCGTCTTGATGGTCCATTGATAACTGGTCCTTCTCAGGGCTCACCTGAAAGCAAGGTAAAGAAAGAAAAATAAACATTCTACTACAGACAAAGGATTCAGAGATGATCCAAATGAAGCAGTACAGATACTTAACACTGATTAACACTGACTGATCACTGTCAACTGAAAACATACAATGAAAACTATTTTACAATACAGGGTTTTTCCTGGGTCAGAAATGGTCTTTGGTGGTGGTGGATGAACACTGTATCCACAGTACAAAATACTGTACCCATGTGAACTGTGAGCACAGTACTGACAGTAAATCCACAATAAATCCAAAGAAAAATTTTGGAATATTAACATATCCTATTCATTCACAAATGAAATAATTAATTCTGTCAGGACAGATGACAAAAGAAAGAGCTTAGAACCATTTTATATTTAAATATCTGTACATTTAAAAGTAAAAAGTCACTGAGTGACCAGTTTGAACAAATGAACAAAGTAATACATTACATAGCAAAAGTGGGAGGTCTATTATTTTTTACATTTACACTCCAATACTTCATAAAAAGATCATTTGACACACAGCATCAAGATTATTTTGTTCCACCCATTGCTATGGTTATCAGCATCAATTGGATTTAATCGCACATATAAATACATTTGTCAATCCAGAAACTATGCAATGTGTAGTTAGCAGCATAAACAAATGTGTTATATAGGCCTACAGAAAGCAAAGATCGCTGCCATATTAGCCACTGAAGCTATCGATTACAACACGAGAAACAAAGCTGCACTTCTGCAGAAACGTCCGTTATAATAAATGAAGTTGTGTGTGTGTCTGTCTATGTTGTGCACTTTATCTCTTATTGGCATTGTGTCTATACTTTGTTGGTTATAATGAAAGGATTCAACATGCAGCACTCGCGCTAAACAAAAACTCATACAGACTAACAAACGCATCCGATTGGCTATTGTGTTCACGTGCTCAACACAAATGTCTTCAAGTATGATGGTACATTTTAAACCACTCAGTATTAATACTGATCAAACTAATGTGTTATAGTAGTGACCTACACATTTAAAACAGTGACATAAGTTAACGTTGGAATCATGCATATAGTTAAAACTCTATAAATACTGTATACTGCCATAACCAATCAGGGATTCGTGATATATCAGCCACCATATCTTACTGGCCGATAAATGCTCATTTTAATGTTATCATTCTCAGTCCGAACTAGGCCGATATTTTAACACTGATAAATAATGGATTATATGATGTGCGTTGTTCTCCATGATAGTATTGAACTGCTTGAAGGAAGATACAGTTAAGGTGAATCACAAATCTGTGAAATCAGAGCGTTGTTACACGAAGAGCGCATCTGCGGAGTTACACCTTTATGACTAGCACAGTCAGTTTGCTTGTGCATTCGCAGCCTTTTGTGGAATTATAAGTTGCATTTTTTATTTTGTGTATATATATCTGATTAAACTCATATAGGATGCATTTGGTTGAGTTAATGAACGCGGCAGTAAAGCGCTTCATTGTAGGCCTACCGGTGATCATCTCTTCAGCATGCGCACTCAAACAGCAATGGATAACATTAATAACTATGGCTGGGACTGTCATATATACATAACATTATAATGAGAACACGACTGTAATAAAACGCTGTGAATTATTTTGGATTAGTTGCCGTTTTTTAGTGTGTTGTTGTGGGGAGCGTATCCAGAACAGGAGTTCACACTTTGTAACTTAATTCATGTACATCTGTGCATGATTTTGTGCAGGTATAAGTTGTAATTTTTTTGTATAAATATCTACTTTATCATATATAAGTTGCATCCCGTTGAGCTAAAAACCATCTAACAAAGCGCTTTGGTTTATGGGTGTTCATTCAGCTCTTCAGATTCATGCTAAAACAGTGTTATTTGAAACAGTAATGCTAAAGATGTTTAATAAAGATGTTTATATAAACTTTTTTTTTTCAAAAACATTACAACTTGTATTGTTCTTATTATTTTCATCAACAATATGGTTTGAGTAAAATCATTTTCCCAACAGGCTTTCATTTTATTCATCCATAGCACATGTATTGTGTTTCTTTTTATGTAGCCTAAGTAATGTTGACCAATAACTTGTTTGCATTTTTATTTAATTTTATTTATTATTAGTAGTAGTAGTAGTAGTGAGGCAATATATATATTTTTTGCAACTTTACAATAAGGTCTCATTTGTTATTGTATTAACTAACATGAATCAACTGAGCAAAACCCTTGTAAATGTGAGTTAATAATGCACTGTGAACTAACATGAACACGCATATTTTAGGTTAACAGATAAAACACTGGATCCTAAAATGTCTTGGGAAATGTTGAGATTAACCTTAACTAAGATTAAAAAAACTTCTACAGGATTTGTTCATTCATTGTTAGCTCATGTTAACTAATACTAACAATAAGCCTTACTGTAAAGTGTTGACACTTTTTTTAAATAAAGAAAATTGGCCATATGAATGTACACTACCGTTCAAAAGTTTGGGGTCAGTAAGATCTTTTTAATGTTTTAAAAGAAGTATCTTCTGCTCACCTAGCCTGCATTTATTTGATTAAAAATACAAACAAAACAGTAATATTGTGAAATATTATTCCAATTTAAAACAGCTGTTTTCTATGTCAATATACAGTAAAGTGTAATTTATTCCTGTGATCAAAGCTGAATTTTCAGCATCATTACTTCAGTCTTCAGTGTCACATGATCCTTCAGAAATCATTCTAATATGATGATTTGATGCTCAAGAAACATTTATGATTATTATCAATGTTGAAAACAGTTATTTACATTTTTATTTAATGATGCTATGATGAATAGAAAGTTCAAAAGAACAGCATTTGTCTGAAATCTAAATCTTTTGTAGCATTATACACTACCGTTAAAAAAGTTTGGGGTCAGTCAGAATTTTAATTTTATTTTTGGGGGATAGAAATAAAATTAATCAATACTTTTATTCATCAAGGATGAGTTAAACTGATCAAAAGTTACAGTAAAGACAATTTTAATGTTAGAAAATATTCTATTTTAAATAAATGCTGTTCTTTTGAACTTTCTATTCATTGAAGAATTTTGAAAAAATTTGTACACAACCGTTTTCAACATTGATAATAATAATAAATGTTTCTTGAGCATCACATCATCATATTAGATTGATTTCTGAAGGATCATGTGACACTGAAGACTGAAGTAATGATGCTGAAAATTCAGCTTTGATCACAGGAATAAATTACACTTTACTGTATATTGACAAAGAAAACAGCTGATTTACATTGGAATAATATTTCACAATATTACTGTTTTTGTTTGTATTTTTAATCAAATAAATGCAGGCTTGGTGAGCAGAAGATACTTCTTTTAAAACATTAAAAATTCTTACTGACCCCAAACTTTTGAACGGTAGTGTAAAGATCATTTTAAAAGTAAAGGAATCTTATACTGGTTCAAACTAGACTGCTGTACTGTATATGTTTGATTTTATGCTGAAGTGTTTGGGACACTGTCTATTGTTTTTGTAATCAGGCTCTCAATGTATATTAAAATTTGGATTTAGATTTATCTGCCAATGTATCATTTATCACCTTTCAAATATAAAGAATTATCGGTTATCAAAATTGGCCCAAATTTTCCTGTCAGCACATGCCTAATTTGATTTCCAAAAAGAAAAACAATACCTTCTGTACATCTCTGACTTCTGACTGGGACAGAGTGTTCATTTTGAGAGCAGAGGGTCCAACCTCACTGAGAGTCTGCAAACATCAAATTAGACATAAACACTGGTCTGAATATGTTAACAGCCTAGATCTCACAAGTGTCTCTGCTACATTTGCTCATTCTCTTACAGCACAACTCTCACTTACCTGGTGTAGGCCCACAGTAAGAGCAGCACAATCGTCACTGATGACAGCGGGGTCTCACGGCTTATCTGAAAATAAGAAATAAAGCTTTATATACAATCACTTCACCTAAGAGTTACAAACCTTCAGTATATATGAAATATATCAAAGGGATAATGTACAATCAGACAGTAATTAATGCAAATTAAACATGGACAGGATGATCAGTGTCCCCCATTCACAGCTACTGATCAATAAATATGTGCACATGAAATATTGATTTGAGATCATATACAAGATCACAAAATAGATCCATTTCAAATCAATATTTCAATATTTAAAAACCCATGGTAATGTTCATGGCTTTATATATGCATTACATTATGTGTGTGTTCATCACAGTATGTCAGGTTGTGTGTAGCTTTACAACTGTTTTATGAGGACACGTGTTTTATGAGGACATCATGAGAACATGTTCTTCATGTTTGACTTGACTGAAGAATCTCAGTGTGTTGTTAGATTGACACAAGCCTGGTCTATGAGGACACTAGTTTTACCGGGACACTGATAACTAGATACATTTGGATGGCGCCCTGAGTTCAGGGTTAGGGTTAGGGTTAGGGGTATGTATGAGAGTGATAGTGGTGAAACAAGGTGTGCTAGTTGTACAGTAAGTGATCGTGACTCACTTTTCACACACACAATCATAATTCAGTGACTGATAACTGTGGCAAACAATCTTCTTCTTAGAAACACTGAAATCTGTTCTATTCTTTAAAAGGTGCTAAAGAGGATCTTTTCATCGACTGAGAAACCAAAGACTGTTAGTGAGTTTTTGAAATGAGCGCATGCGTAAGAACAACCCCCCTCCTTCACAGCTCATTTCGAGGGAACGCCTCCCAAAACTCATGCACGAGTATAGGAACACGAGTGTTTACCACCGGCATTCGCTGTGTCGTGTTAGTGGATTCATTATGTCGGACTCACCGCAGGTAACTCATAATCTGCAGTTGTTACTCCTGTCTCCTGACAAAAACATTGCATGCAGCGCCTGTGGAGTGTGGAAAGTTACTGGAGTGCGCAGCCGCGCTCGTCTCTCACAAGGAACGTCACGGCAGTGATTGACAAGCCAGAGGGCCAATCGCGTAAACGATTGGCTGATGTTTTTAAGGCCCTACCTCGTGCACAGATGTTGTATATTAATATTATTACTTTCAGTGCACCTAATAAATAGTCTTTTATCAGTTAGTAAACACAGTTTCAAGTAATATTGCAAAAATGTATAAAACAAAACATCCTCTTTAGCACCTTTAAGGACTAACTCAATTATTACTTTACTTTATTGGATACCTTTATTGTTGCTGTATCTTATTCTTCTGAATCTGATTCTTCTCAGTTACCATCTGAAAATAAGAAAGAAAAGCAAATACAAATCAAATCAAAATAAAGAAAAACAATTATTCATTGCAGTATTACTCATTGAAAGTCAATTTCAACTGAGGGTGCTACTTTTTTCCTACTTCTAAAATGACTATATCTAATCTAACAAACAATTATGAGTTTTCAATATTGACATTTGCTACAGTGAGCTGTGAATTATGGGTTATCAGTATCGATCCCAATCTTCCATATGGGTGCACCCCAGAGTCCCGGTAAAACTAGTGTCCTCATAGACCAGGCTTGTGTCAATCTAACAACACACTGAGATTCTTCAGTCAAGTCAAACATAAAGAACATGTTCTCATGATGTCCTCATAAAACACGTGTCCTCATAAAACTGGTGTAAAGCTACACACAACCTCACATACTGCCATGAACACGCATGTAATGTGATGCATATTAGGGCTGCACGATATATCGCATGAGATTGTCACGCGCATTTCGTCAGCAAAGCCGGTTCCCTGATTACCGCTAAATCGCCATCACCTGCTTTCAAATGGAGCGGCATTTAATAGACAGAGCCGTAGATCACGGAAAAGCCACGCAATATCGCGTTCATATCGCAGATGAATCGCCTTCGATAATGAGTGCGATATTGCGTGGCTTTTCAGTGATCTACGGCTCTGTCTATTAAATGCCGCTCCATTTGAAAGCAGGTGATGGAGATTTAGCTGTAATCAGGGAACCGGCTTTACTGACGAAATGCGCGTGATAATCTCATGCAATATATCGTGCAGCCCTAATGCATATATAAAGCCATGTAGGGCTGCACAATATATAGTTTTGTCACTGATACCTATCCGTGGGTGTGACATTGCAGTATAAATGAAGTCAAGTAGGCTATAGGGATCATAGTTGATCTGTGATCCGTACAGACTAGGGCTGCATGATGTATGGTTTTAGCATTGTATCCCGATGTGTGCATCCACAAAAGTCACATCACAGGATGTGCAATGTCAAGTGTAGGGATCGTAGTTGATCCGAACGGTCCAGCTGCCCCCCGGTTAAGAGCGCATGTGATTCACGTATTAACTGCAAAGTTTAACCATCATAGAGTGAAAGCTTATCATTTGCTTGTGTTTTTAAGTCCTGTCAATTTAAACATCAAACGCAATATGAACTCGCACTGTTTTCTGACTGACAGACAGCACGTGAACACAGAGTTCAGTTCTCTTTCCCTTATCTTTGAGCTTGAACAAACACTCTCAGCGAAAACAGTCGGTTCTGTATTGTAAACAATTAAGAAAACGGATGCATATAATATTGGACCCATACGTGCTTTCCTCAATGTGTGTACCTGAATACAGATAGATTAACCTGAAAAACATAAAGCACTGCTTATTTTAATTTGTATCTTAGTTTTATTGTGTTTATCTAAGCTTGCAATTCGTTTATTATTCTCTAAGCAGATGCACTACCCTACAAAATTATCCCAATCATCCTAGAATGATTAATTATTTTCAAATAGAGCTATTCAATTCATCTGGTGGAATTGTTTTCATATCGCAATATATAAATTGCAGAAAAACTAAATATTGCAATGTCAGTTTTTCTGCAATATTGTGTAGCCCTATTACCCTGAGTAACATTTAACCTTTAATAATAAAACAAGTAAAATCATGACTGTAAATAACATATAATATACCTGACACAGGTGAAATCACTGATGAATCTTTGTGAATACTGTATGTCTTCCTCCAGAGCTTGGGCTTTCTCCATCACTGTTTCACTTCAGCATGATCTGATGTGTCTTCTGTCATCTTCTGTTTTTAGTATAAACATCAAAAGATAAATTATAGTAAACAGCAAGTTATTTTCATACTTTATTGTATGATATTTAAGAATTATGTATAATTGAGGATCAATATTCCTTCATAAATTTTCACAATTGATAAATTATAGACAATAATACTGACAGTATTAATTTGACTGAATAAGACTGACAGTTCTGATACATCTTAACATAGCCAGTACATCTTTGTTTCTTAATGTCTTTAAATCAAGCAGAACTGTAGTAATATTTACAGTAGGCTAGTATGTGAGGATACTGTACTGGGTGAAATGCCGTCCCCTTCATAGACTGTAGTCATGACAACGCCTTATTATGATGGCTTGGCTAGATTATTGCATGTGATCAGAAAATGATGCAGTTGCAATTATAGTTAAATCGAAAACCAGTTTAAAATGACAAGCATCGCTGATTCCCTCCTGACAGTCTTTAAACACAATCACAATCTCGCTAGCGCCGTTAGCATCGCGAGCTAGCTGCTTTATAACTGTAAAACGAGCTGCAAAGAGCTTACAAGACATGCACAAACAAGCCAAACTGACCCACAAGCATTTAAAAAGCAGAATAACTTACCTTTAAAATAACAGCAGCCTCGCCATCAGGTGCTCAGATGTCTTCTCAGGTGCAGAGTTTCTATCCGGTCCAAACAGGAAATGAACTTGAGGCATGACTCTGATTAAACCATACTTATTACATTATAAACGGGATTAAAATAATAATAATAAATATATGTGATGTGAGCGCACGAGTTAATGTGTGGTTGTGTTTACATGAATAGCATATGCTAACGAGCTAAATAAACTGTATAAATACTGAGTAAACAGCGTTCAAGTTACTTTTATACTTTATTACATGACATTTAAGGGATATTTTTAATCGAGGATCACTATTTATTCATATATTTAATTCACAAATGAAAAATTATAGGCAATAACACTTAAATAATTAGTATTTTGCATTAACTCGCTTGTTATACAGACCTACGCTGAAGCTGAATGAGGCTCCGCCCACCGGCGCCATCTTGTCTCGCTTGTTGTTCATTGCGTATGCAGCCAATAGGGGCTGCGGAATTAGGCTCCGCCCGTCGGCGCCATCTTGTTTTCGTGATTTCCCGCCTACCAGTAGCGATCTGACCAATCACAGGCCTCAATACTTACACTTGTGTGAAAAATGCAAATTTTCGATGACGCCGGTACAGTACCAGGACCCGGCTGCAGGGGCGCACTCTCGTACACAGAGGATACACAGTGTATGGTATAAAATCAGGTTTTTGTGGTATATAAGGACATGCCGCGAAAATTGGAGAGGGTGCTTCTGGGACATAGAGAAAGGCATCTACATTGCCGGAATTACAAGGACATGGCCTGTGTCCTCATAAACCCAAATGTCCCCGTAATGCCGGTGCGTATTCAGGTCAAAAGTCCTCGTAAACCACAAAAACCAACACACACACACACACGTTCGTTTTTGTGAATTGTGGGGTCATTCCATAGGCGTAATGGTTTTTATACTTTACAAACTGTATTTTCTCTCCCCCTACACCACCCCTAACCATAAACCTACCATCACAGGAAACTGTGCACACTTTTACTTTCTCACAAAAACTCATTCTGTGTGTGTAATGTGTGTGTTGCTTTAAAGGGGTGGTTGCATGCGATTTGACTTTTTTAACTTTAGTTAGTGTGTAATGTTGCTGCTTGAGCATAAACAGTATCTGCAAAGTTACAGCGCTGAACGTTCAATGCACACGGAGATATTGTCTTTTAAAGTTATGGCAGTTTAATGCCTACAAAAATGCTCGGTTTGGACTACAACGAGCTTCTTCCCGGGTTGGTGAAATCATAAACCCTTGCTATTAACATAAACACGCCCCAGGAACACGCAACAAAGTGGGTGAGGCCATGTGGCGCAGAAGAGTTGTGTACACCGTACGCGAGTGACGCGACGCGTCAAAAGATAATATAACCCATTATAATCGGTGATATTTTCTACACTGGATGCGGCGCTGAAGAAGCTTCCAGAATCTACATGAGTTCAATGCTGGATTTACTGAAAGATGAAGCAGTTCCCACTTTAAAAGCAGAAGCTGCTGTTTATTGGCTTCAAACTGTAAGTACGTTTTATTGTTTGTACATGTCTTTTAAACATATAGTTCTGTTGCTATTTTTAATGCATCTAGGACATATACAAAGAGCAACTCGTTTTTGCTAGCCAGTTAGCTAAGTTCTACAAACACAAACAAACTTCTATGTTCATAGACAAACAGTTGTTCATGCTATAAATTAAATATTACCTTTACAAAAATGCTACTACTCAGTCATGTATTCAGCTACAGTAAAGCTTTAATCAGGATAAAACTGTATATTGAAAGCTAACAAACAGCAGTGACAGCATCTAAACACTGACACAAATACTAAATGAAATACCATTCATAAACTTCCTTTAAAAGCAGCGATTGCAGAGGTTCTGCTTTATCCTATTCGTCTGGGTCTGATTCGGCTCAATTTGATACAGCAATATAGACGCTATTATTTACATTTCCAGCTTAGCGCGTAACTATGAATGGTAAGGGGCGTGGCGTTTCCGGACGCTTCAGCGAATCACAATACACTGGGCCAGCTACAACCTGCCAACCAATCCGAGCACACTGCGTATTTCGGAGGGAGTGGCTTCATAGAAGCAGGAAGTCAAACGAGCCGTTCATATGACAGTGAAAACAGAGGGTGTAGAATAAACGTAAAATATATGAAAAAATGCAGCGTTTTCAAAAAAAACAAAGCATTAAGACATGTTAAACTGTGCCCCCAAAACACAATCAAGCCTAGAAAAAAAAACACTGAACCACCCCTTTAAGAAAAGGTGATTACGTGGTTGTTCCCGGAAGTAGTTCGGCACATGTTGAGTTCATGGTAGGGTGACCACCTGACTATTGATCTGTTGCAGGACAGTAGATGTGATTTTGCGGGACAATGTGGGACACATGAGACAGATAAATTTACAGCTATTACACTATGTAAATATTGATTTACATTTGTTGGAAAACTTGGCATATGCGCCGATTAATGTTTCTGCCGGTGGGTGCCCACATTATAATGTTGCGCTTATGGCAACATTAAATCCTGGAGAGAAGACAATTCTAGATTCACGGCTGCACATGCAGAAGTTTGAGCGCGCAGATGTGATATCTGAGTGAGAGCGCGCGTGCGTCCAGTTTTGTGCAAGGGAATCCCGCCTGTGAGTGGAGAGATTGCTCGCGCATTTGATGCACGCTCGACATTTTCCAATATAATAACGCCATAGAACCCGCATTAAATGAAATATTAAAGTGAGAAGAAAGTCGTGTCTGAATTTCGCAATTTTGTATTGGTTAAAACAAATGGAGAATATTTCGTTTTTCTGTAGGTGCTCGACCATTTCCGTGTGTGGCGCTTGATCGCCGCCGTTCGTTGGACATATTTAACATCAGAATGGATGATTACATGCTTTAAATCATCGATTTGGGCAGCTTTGAGCAGCTCTTGAGGTTTTTTATCCAGCATGGAAGATGAAATCCTTGCTGGTGTAGTTGTGTTTACCGACTCTGAGGCCTGCTCTTTGCGCTGTCCACTCAGTTGTCATCAGCGGGAAAACCTCTCTCTATGATTGCGCTGGTTGGTTATTTTCACAGCTAGAATATGACGGCTGCACAAATAGATTTTTAAATGCTCACAGTTTTTACTATATTTCTTACTGTGCATTGTAATTTCAGGGATGAAAAAAAATTACAGAAATGCGGGACACTACTTAAGTCTTGCGGGACAAAGCTCCTAATTTCGGGACTGTCCCGCAAAATGCGGGACGGGTGGTCACCCTAGTTCACGGCTGAAGACGAGAATAAAAGGATTCTGTTGTTCTGTTAAGACCAGTGTTTTCATTAAAAACCTTTACATGGTGTCAGAAGTGCTTGACGAGCACACGGCCTCAGAAGTATGGCAAAATTTAACCCCCCGGAGTGTTTTCCATTTGATCGACCGAATGACTGGGCTGACTGGAAACAACGTTTTCAGCGCTTTCGGAGTGCTACTAAACTGGATAAAGAAGATGGGGAAGTCCAGGTCAGTTCATTGATCTATGCCATGGGAAATGAAGCCGAACACATATTTAAATCATTCACCTTTATTGAGGAGGATGACAAGAAGAAATTCGACATTGTGTTAAGAAAATGCGACGAGTATTTGTTCCCTAAATGAAACGTGATCCGAGAGCGAGCCTGCTTTTATCAAAGAGCGCAGCGCCCTGGTGAAAAGGCTGAAACCTTTATTAGAACTCTCTATGATTTATCGAACATTGTGACTTTGGTGAACATAGAGATGAAAACATCCGAAAACATGAAAACATCATAGACTACAGTTAATGTCCGATCTCACGTTAGCTCAAACTATTGAAACTGTGCGCCAGTGTGAAGAAGTAGCGCTTCAAGTTCACCAGCAGGAGGAGGCGTGCGCTGCGATACAAGAGATCGCAGAAGGAAGAGCAGCAGACAGAGGGAAACAGAAATGGAAACCTAAAAGGAAAAACGACAAAGAGCAAGGAGAACCAAAATATGGTAGATGTGGAAAAATCAAACACAGACGACAAGAAAACTGCCCAGCAATGAAATCAACATGCAACAAATGTAAAAAAGTGGGACACTGGGAAAGAATGTGTCACAGCAGGTCAGTCAGAGAAGTGACAGAGACCGTTGCACAAACACAATATTTCCTGGGTGCTGTTACAAATTCACAAAGAAATGATGAGCAGTGGTCCGTGAAAATTTAAATTGGAAAGACACCAGTTAAATTTAAAATTGACACTGGTGCAGATGCAAACATCATGTGTGAAGAAACGTTCAGCATGCTTAATCCAAGAAGAATGTTGGAGCAGACAAATGTTACACTGTGCAGTCCTGGAGGTCAACTAGAGTGCGTGGGGAAATTTCAAGCCAGTACCACATATAAAGGAAGTGTGTACACATTCCCAGTGTATGTCATCCATGGACAAAATGTGAACAATTTGCTAAGCAGATCCACTGCATCCTCAATGGGTCTGGTGAAACGCATTGAGGAAGTTCACAATGCATTTGGTGAGCATGGGACCCTTAAAACAGAACCCGTTAAAATCCAGCTTAAGGAAAATGTTCAGCCATATGCAGTATACACAGCACACAGAGCTCCATTACCTCTTATACAAAAAGTAAAAGAGGATGCTGCCTCTGGGTTTTGGCAGATACCATTACACCCAGAAAGCAGCAAATTGACCACATTCATAACACCATTCGGAAGGTACTCCTTTAAACGTCTTCCTTTTGGCATTTCAAGTGCCCCAGAAATATTTCAGCAGAAGATGGCAGAAACTCTCCTAGGGCTTGAAGGAGTATCCGTGTATATGGATGATAAACTGGTGTATGGAGACTAGGGGTGGGAAAAAAAATCGATATTGCAATATATTGTTGTGCTCTCTGTCGCAATAAATAATCGATACACTAACGCCCAATATCGATATTTTATTACAACACAAAATGATTAATTTACCCGTTGTCAGTGTCACTGTCACTACCCAATATCTACCATTCTGTTTGCGGGGGGCGCTGTTCGAGTAAATAGGGGTAAAGTGGCACAAACAGCGGCCGGTGAAGAACACAAGTTAACTAAACAACAGAGAATTGCAGAAAAAAAGAGAAGCGAGAAGAATGGCGGAAAACAATAAAAAACTAATCAAAGACCCACCCGCTAGTTTCCACTCTAAAGTGTGGAGACACTTCGGGTTTTACGAGACAGTCGATGGAAAGGCACTGGATAAAAACTATGCAATCTGCAAGAACTGCTTTGCAAAGATAAAATATAACAGCAACACTATGAATCTGCAAATGCACCTCGTTCGCTATCACCGGTGAACTACTCTCAGGTGATAATGAGGGTAAACCAAGTCAGCCGACAATCACTACTGCGTTCAAAGCAAAGCTCCCCTTTGCGGTCGCCGAGGGCACAGAGTATCACTAAGTCCATCGCCGAATTTATTTGCAAGGACCTTCGCCCTTACAGCGTGGTCGAGAATGATGGATTTTGCAGAATGTTGACAACACTGGAACCGAGATACGAGATACCGAGTCGTCGGCACTTTACAGACAAAGTCATCCCTGCATTGTATGCAGATACCAGAGCCAAAGTGGAGGGTACGCTCCGGTCCGCTAAACGAGTTGCACTAACCTGTGATGGTTGGACGTCAAGGGCCACTGAGTCCTTCGTAACTATTACTGCCCACTTCATAGACGACAACTGGGATGCCCAAAGCTACGTCCTTCAGACTCAGGGCTATGAATGACAGTCATACTGGCGCTCACATGGCAGAGGTGCTTAAGACGGCTGTAGACGAGTGGAAGCTCACCGAGAAAGAGCCAGCAGTGGTGACTGACAACGCAGCGAATATGTCCGTAGCTGTTGAGATTGCTGGATATCCACACGTTCGCTGTTTCGCTCATGTTTTGAATCTCGCGGTGCAGCGTGCCCTCCAAACTGCCAAATGTCGCTCGACTGCTCGGGAGAATTAGGAGAATTTGCACATTCTTCCACAGGAGCACCTCAGCAGCTGAGGCACTGAAGAGGAACCAGAAGATGTTAGGCCTTTCCGCACCACAAGCTGATAACTGATGTTGTTGTCCGCTGGAACAGTGCCTATGAGATGATCAGCCGGTTTCTTGAGCAACAGCCAGCTGTTACTGCTGCCCTCTTATCTCCAGAGGTAAGGCGTTTATTGTTTTGTTACTTAATTGCATATGATAACTGTAATGTGTTATAAAATATTATTGTTAACATGATATATATTTTGTTCCTTAGTGTAAAGTGCTTTTTCCTGACTTCTTGGTCTGGATTAATAAGGAATATGTGCATTATAAAGTTTAAACTTTTGACTTCATTCTGTTCTTTTCCTTTCCTTCTTTAAAGGTCAGAAAGAATACCACTGACATCTCTACCCTGACTGATGGAGACATCAAGAATGCAGAAGAGGTTGTGAAAGCCCTCCATCCAATGCTGGTAGCAACAAAGAGCATGTGTGAGGAGAAAAGTCCAACTGTTTCCATCATTGCTCCTCTTACAGCAACACGCCCAACTTCTGAGCGACACACTCAGCACAATTGAGGATGCCCCTCTCGTCAAGGACATAAAGTGTGCCATCCATGGAGACCTATCAAAGCGCTACATGTCTGCAGAGGAGAAAAACTTCCTCTACGTTGCCTCCGCCTTAGACCCCAGGTTTAAGTCGATGCTCTTCTTGTCGCCTTCAGAAGTGCAGGAGACGTATGCCATGGTTGTGTCCAAGGCTGCTGCCCTGATGGTAATTACAACTTGTAAAAACTGAACAGCAGTTACTTAGGTCATTGAAATTCTCATTGTATTTGTACCTTTTAAACTTTCAACTCTTGCACTGCTGGTAGAAAAATGTCATCCACACATCTAACCATGTGCAAAGATGTGTTAAATTTTAAAATGATTAGGGGCTGAGGATTTCTTGTTGTGATGAACATGTTATTTCATTAATAACAAAAATAACAATGAAGATGTGCCAAATGCTTTTTTGTCTTATAGGGGAATGCAGATGTGGGAATGCAGTCTGATGGTAATGTAGAGGAGGGAGGAAGCACTGAAGAGAGTGGTCCTGCTGATGACACCAGTGATGAGGACCGACCACCACACACACCAAAAAAAAGGAGATCCGCACTTGCAAACCTCCTTGGACAAACATTCCAGCATGCCAGATCTTACCTGACCCCATCATCACCTAACTCCAAGGCTAAAAAGGAGGTTCAGCAATATCAAGAATCCTCACCTCTACCACTGTCAGATGAGCCGTTGGGTTGGTGGAAATCTGAGGCATGCAAGTACCCACACCTTGCCAAGCTGGCCCAGAGGTACCTGTGTGTGCCAGGGACTAGCGTGCCATCAGAGAAAATCTTTTCTACCACCGGTGACATAATCTCTGCTCAGAGGTGTGCTCTTACATCTGAGCATGCTGATCAGTTAGTTTTCCTCAAGAAGAATATGCCTTGATGTGTCCACCGTTTACAGTAACTTACTACTGACGTTTCAGTATTATGGTTTACACATGTTAATGTTCATGTTGTTTTGTAATGTTCATGCACTTTTATCTGTCTAGATGTACAGTGTTTACATTTAAGACCAGGAGGCAGTGAGTTATTATGCAAATGCATATTTCTTTGCACAATGTTGGAAATGTTGGCATTAATAAATGCATAAAATTTCCTTATTTCCTTATTCCTTCTTTTTCTTTTCAGTCACATATATCGTGATATATCGTTGATGAAATTTTTTCCAATATATTAAATATCATAGATATCGTGAATCGTGATATTATCATATCGTGGACCACATATCGCCACAGAATTGAATCGTGAGGTACCTGTATCGTCCCACCCCTAATGGAGACACCATGGTACAGCATGACCAACGGCTTTCCAAAGTATTGGAGAGAATTGAGACAGCTGGCTTAAAGCTAAACCGTGAAAGAGACAGCAACAACTTCACTTCCTTGGTCACTTGATCGACAAATCAGGCGTGAGACCCGATCCTGAGAAAGTCAGAGCAATCCATGAGCTCTCACCGGCACACAATGTTCAGGAACTAAAACGTGTACTTGGAATGTTTAATTATCTGGGCAAGTACATTCCAAATCTGTCGACAGAAGGCAAACCGCTATATGAACTTTTGAGGTCAACAGCGGTATGGACTTGGGCCTATCCTCAGGAAGCAGCATTCCTTTCCACTTCTCCAGTTTTGTCATTCTACAGTGTGTCTCTACCCACTGCTGTTTCAGCTGATGCTAGCAGTTATGGCATAGGTGGTGTGTAACTGCAGCTGCACAATGGAAACTGGAAACCGGTGGCGTATTGCTCACGCAGTTTGTCTGAGGCCGAGACCAGATACGTCCAGATGGAGAAAGAATGTCTGGCGGGCATCTGGGCTTGTGAAAAATTCGAAAAGTACCTGATTGAAAACTTCAAATTGGTGACAGATCACAAACCATTAGTACCTCTTATGAATAAGAAGGACTTGGACAATGTCCCGCTGCGATGTCAGAGACTACTTATGAGGCTGATGAGATTTAAACTGACCGCTGAATATGCTCCAGAGAAAACTTTGTTGGTGGCTGATGCGTTATCACGGAGCCCGTTAGCATATAAGGAAAATGACCTCAACACACACTCTGATGTGGGGTGTTACATTGCTGCTGTTGCTGAAGGCCTGCCCACAAGCCCTCCAAAACTTGAAGCCGTATGTTAATTCCAGATGTCTTGAGAGCAGAATACATGATGGGCATCAAGGTCTGACAAGGTGTAGGGAGTGGGCCAGTACATCTGAAATCAAACAAAAGGATCAGTCCTGTCAGATATGCCTAGAGATGAAACAGACACAACAAAAGGAGCCCCTCATCTCAACACCCCTTCCAGACAGGCCTTGGAAAAGGCTAGCTATTGATCTGTGTGAGCACAACAAGCACGCTTATCTGGTTGTGTCTGACTATTTCTCTCGATTTCTTGAGATTCTTCACATGCCAACAACTACCACCTCAGAAGTAGTGTTAAAACTGAAAGCACTATTTGCCAGGTTTGGCTGCCCTGACGAAATAGTTTCAGACAACAGTCGGCAGTTTGTGAGCAGTGACTTCCAGGAATTTGCAAAAGAATTTGACTTGCTGCACATCACATCTAGTCCACACCACGCTCAAGGAAATGGACATGCAGAGACGGCAGTGCAGACTGCAAAGAAAATTTTGCAACAGAAAGATCCTCTTCTGGCTCTGATGAGCTGCAGGGCAACACCTTGCATCTCTACAGGTGTTAGCCCGGCTGAACTACTTATGGGCAGAAAGATTAAAACAACACTTCAATGATTGAGACAAATCTTCAGCCTCGGGGGCCAAATCTGAAAGATGTAAAGAAAAAAGATTCCATGGAAAAGCAAAAGCAAGCTTTCTACTTTAATCGTCATCATGGAGCTAAACCCTTACCATTGCTGAGGACTGGTGATGCCGTACTCACTAAGTTAGACCATCAAAAGTCCTGGGGAACAGCTGCTGTGGTCACAGGCATGAGTACAACTCCTCAATCTTTCACTATTGAGACACATCAAGGGACAACTCTGCGGCGTAACCGTCGTCACTTGCAGCTCATCCCTGATTCAGCTGGAGGAACTCAAACTCTGGTCCAAAAAGATCAATCATATGAGCAGCAGCCTGAGTCTATGAACACTGGGAAAACTTTGTCTCAGGCCCCAAACACAAAAACTGGACTGCTGATGACTAGATCTGGCAGAATAAGCAAACCAGTGAATATATTAGATTTGTGAGAAAAAAGGAAGAAGAAAGAAGGAATATAAGCTAGTCATATTTTGTTTAATAGAGATTAGAAACAATTTCATTCAATGTGGTTGTAATAAGCAAAATTAGAAAATAAGTTTTGTTTTGTTATTGATGTTGAAAATTTCATAATACTAACGAGAAATATTTAAGGCTGTTCAGAAGAAAGAAAAAAAAAACTGAAAAGGGGAGATGTAATGTGTGTGTTGCTTTAAGAAAAGGTGATTACGTGGTTGTTCCCGGAAGTAGTTCGGCACATGTTGAGTTCACGGCTGGAGACGAGAATAAAAGGATTCTGTTGTTCTGTTAAGACCAGTGTTTTCATTAAAAACCTTGACAGTATGATTTATACGCCTTTTGAAAAGTGGGGACATGGGTAATGTCCTCATAAGTCACCTCTTTTTGTCATATCCATGTCATTATACACATTTGTGTCCTGATATGTCACAAACACACACACACACGCACACACACACGCGCACACACACACACACACACACGCACACACACACACGCGCACACACACACACACACACGCACACGCACGCGCACACACGCGCACACGCACACACACACTCAATTCACTACATTTGAGAAAACAGATCTATATTTATTCAACTGTTGAACTTGAATTTGACATCTTTGTGTTTAGTTCTGCTTCCTAATGAACTGTCCTGTCTCTGTTTAATGATTTCTGAGGAACACTTTCTTCTGTAAGATCTGTTCATGTTAGTGTGAAATATCAGTGTGGATCTTTATCTCTGATGATCACCAGTAGAGGGAGACACTTCACTGTATTACAGGAGCTCTGTTCTGACTCTATACTGCACTTTATTAGAGAAATGATCAATTCCTTCACAATCTTACATCTGGATTTGATTTATTTCTCAGATGTTGATGATAATGATACTGATTCATCTTTTCAAACACATGAAACATTAATATATCACTGACACAACAGGCAAATATTAGATCAAATAATACATAGGCCTGTATTACTTCTGCACAATGTAATCTATATATTTTTATAATTAACTGTAAAAGACAACCCAGTGATCTGAACTATAAATGCCATGTGTAAAATGTGTTACGTTGGTTCAAGAGCTCCATCGCATCTCCACATTCAAAGCCATTCAAATATGTTTATTCTGAAAAACACACTTTAAATCATAAACAGGTGTTTTGATGTTCTTCAGAGGCTCTTAAAAGACATTTATTTAAACTTCTGTGTGGAGTTTGCTTGTTCTCCTCGTGTATTTTGGGTTTCCTTCAGTTTCACACGATCAAACTCCTGCTGAGCTGTTTGTAGGAGTGAGAGAGAGTCTGAATGTCTGAGAGTCTTTCTCTCTGTCTGATGTACATCATCATCGTCAATCACCATCATCAGAGGCAGTGACATATTTACAGTAGATCAATACTATTGATTGATGATGGAGAACAATGAGAGTTCAGACTGAGGGTACAATGAAGTACTAAAAACAGAAAAGTGTTTTCTTTGTACAGATGACAACATTATCAAAACTATCTGTTCACACAGATCGACAGAAATGACTAAAAACACTGTATTACATTTCCAGACAGGTAGATGGCGATGTCACTTTGTAAAGAAAGATTACGCGCCTGCGCATACACATTACAGAGCACTCACTCCAAACACACACATCTATCCAGCTTATTTTTACAGTTTACTGCTCCTTCATGTTCTTCTCGTTATTTCCCTGTAGCGGATAATAAATCAGAAGTCTCACACATTCACAGAAAACACCTTATTTCAGGTTTGGAAATAATGTGGAGAGATTAATCGTGCATGACATCAACGCTTTCACAGATTCACGTTTTATCAGTTCACACAGAGATGATAACGGTATCGCTTTCACAAACTTGCACTTTGAAACCCGTTTTCAAAAGTTGATGAAGATGATGATGAAGATGGTGATGAAGATAGTGGTGATGATGAAGATAATGGTGATGATGATGATGATGTTTGTGATGGTGGTGATGAAGATGATGATGAAAACAGTGATGATAAATGGTGGTGATGATAAGGACGGTGGTGATGAAGATGGTGATGGTGATGAAGATGGTGATGACAATTGTAATGGTGATGATGGTGGTGATGAAGATGGTGATGATGAAGATGGTGGTGGTGATGATGGTGATGGTGGTGATGATGATGAAGATGGTGGTGGTGATGATGGTGATGGTGGTGATGATGATGAAGACGGTGGTGATGGTGATGATGGTGATGGTGGTGATGATGATGAAGACGGTGATGGTGATGATGATGATGTGATGGTGATGATGGTGATGATGGTGATGATGATGAAGATGATGGTGATGAAGACAGTTGTGATGGTGATGAAGATGGTGATGGTGATGATGATTGTGATGGTGATGATGGTGATGATGAAGATGATGGTGATGAAGACAGTTGATGACAGACAGACTGCTGATGGACGTCAGTGATGATGGTGATGGTGGTGATGATGATGATGATGATGAAAATGGTGGTGATGATGATGTTCAGGTTTCAGCAGCTGCTGATGGATGTCAGTGATGAAGATGATGTTTGTGATGGTGGTGAAGAAGATGGTGATGATGAAGATGGTGGTGGTGATGATAGTGATGGTGGTGATGATGATGAAGACGGTGGTGATGATGGTGATGCTGATGGTGATGATGGTGATGATGGTGATGCTGATGGTGATGATGGTGGTGATGATGGTGATGCTGATGGTGATGATGGTGGTGATGATGATGATGATGATGAAGATGGTGGTGATGATGGTGATGCTGATGGTGATGATGGTGGTGATGATGATGATGAAGACGGTGGTGATGATAAGGAAGATGGTGGTGATGATGATGGTGATGATGATTGTGATGGTGATGGTGATGATGATGATGGTGGTGATGATGAAGATGATGATGAAGACAGTTGTGATGGTGATGTTCAGGTTTCAGCAGATGCTGATGGACGTCAGTGATGAAGGTTTTGATGAGAGAATCTCTCCTCACGTTTGACATCAGAATCAATCTTTACAGGCTCGTCTGGGTCACATGACACTAGAAATCACAAATATGGTGAATTTATGGGACATTGTTCTTGATCACACATCTATGAAAAGCTTCAATAGTCTGTAAGTGCAGAAAGTCTGAAGAGTTTGATTAGTAAATCTAACAAAACTAAAATGTCATGATCAAGCGTTAATGACCCTCCTGTCCTCCCGTCAGGATCTGACCTTCTGATATTGCTCTTTGAACCAAACTCATTCTTCTTAAATTATGTTGTACATTTAAAACATTGAACATGAATGATATTTGTGTTGGTTCTGTTGTGTTACCCTGAGGGGTTATCGCTGCTCTCCCTGATCTGATCATGCTAGGCTGAGGGAGGGAACCGCACAATCTGCAGTACAAAAACACTCACAGTATGGCTTCAGTCTCTTCATACTGTCACATCTGTCAAGTCTCAGTTCTCTTTCCTCTTGTGTTTCACTGGTTTGGGTCTCCATTTCTCTCTCTGTCTTCTTGTTTTCTGCTGCTCTGTGATTTCTGAGGCTCCAGCAGTTTTCTGGATGCGTGATTTTCTTTCTCCACTCCATCTGAATCTGTTCAATCACACAGAGAGCTTTATTAAAGCGATATAACATCAGATCACGAGACATCAGATCAACAGCTGCATGAGCTCAGTGTTATTACAACTTCTGATATTAAAACATTCATAATAGATATTAATAAAGATGTTGAAGTATGTGGGATTGATAAGTGTCAAATATATAAATGTGATTTTATGTGTCAGTTCAGATTTGTAAGCAGCTTTCTCTTCTCAGCTCATGTTTGATCATATTTGATTCATCAGAACGACACTTTACAGCTCCGACTGGATCAACAGAGACTTAATGATGAAAAACAACTTTAAATACAGTGGCTGGAGTATGTATTTCCATCTAATTTAAACAATGAATATGGAGACAAATGATGATCACACTGTTACAATATTGCAAACATTCAATAATTTACAAGTGGCAGTATTAAAATATTTCTGATAAAATAGCAAATAATCCAGTCTTCCATATGAAAATAAAGCTCCTCAGTAACGTATAACAATAATGAAATGATGTATTTAGAAACATATTTCTCACCTGTACGAAGAGGAGAGATGTAGAACAATCTTATAAAATAAGATCGTTTGTAAGAAGTTTATAGAATCACACATATATATCTATAATGAAAAAGTCATGCAAACATAAATGTCCAGAGTCAGAATAGTGTGAGTCAGCAGTTGAGGAGAATTCAGTGACTGTAACTCTACACTCCTGCGCTCACAGTTTTTATTCTGGGTTTGACATGCAGAATTCAGCTGCACTGATTGACACACCTACCGGCGCACGGTTTAAAACAGAAACCACATCAACCCTCTATTGGAGGAAAAAGACATTTTTCGCTATTGTTCTTGCTTGCTTACCTAGTCTGATGATTCAGCTGTGCACAGATCCAGACGTTAATACTGGCTGCCCTTGTCTAATGCCTTGAACATGAGCTAGGCATATGCAAATATTGGGGGCGTACATATTAATGATCCCGACTGTTACGTAACAGTCGGTGTTATGTTGAGATTCGCCTGTTCTTCGGAGGTCTTTTAAACAAATGAGATTTATATAAGAAGGAGGAAACAATAGAGTATCTCATGGATTTGTACAGTGTCCCAACTTTTGTGGAATCGGGTTTGTAAATAAGTATAAGTCATTTTATAGATCAGTGGGTGCTACACACTGAGTATTAACATTTTACACACAAATTTCTTGAAATGAAATTAGTGTAATGCTAATGAAATTAACCGTGTCATATAATATATGTTATTCAAGACTGTATCCTAATTACACGTGTAACTCTCCTACCGTTTTACGCCTCCTCTTCGACACGCAGCATCATCTCACCAAAGGCCAAGTCCTGTTTGGTCGATTCTTCACGTGATCATGTGGTGGACGAAACATGATGCTTTCAGTACAGCAAGGAGTTCAATAACGAAATAATGAAGGGCACAATTTTAATAGTTTTTCATTTGTATTTATTTGTTATTTAGCGCTAATTGTATGGGGGGGTTTTCTAGCTTATTGACAATGGTAAACTAAGTTTTAATATATTCAACAAATTATAGAGCGATTGCAGGTAAAGTGGGTGTTGTGGAAATTTTAATTTTTCATATGCTTTTTACCTGTATTCTTGTGAAATATGATGCTTATGGAACAAGTTATTGGTCATAGAAGAAATTCATCAAAATAGTCACTTCTGTCCTTCAAGGTCTATATTATTAATTTAAAGACGTCTTTACACTCATTGAGTTTTCCTTTAACAAATTTAAAAGTTAATTTCCCTCTTCATGGCAATCATTTCTTTTAACATCTCTGTGTCCATGATTTTCAGCTGAGACACTGTGCTTCAGTATAAATAGCTTGTTATCTCTTATGACACAAGCTCAGATAGCAGCATTTAGCTGACTTTGAATGAGAGAGAGACTGAGGATTTCAGGACTGGTACTCTGCCTTTTATAACTTTTAACATCAAACTTTATCTATTGTCTTTTTCCAAAAAAACAACTGTTTATATTTGTCTTTTACTCACACAGCATGGAAATTAGAGGTTACAAATTTCCAGTCAGGTTGAGTCTTTGTTACAACTGGCAGTCTCATTTTTTCTGCCATTTAACTTTTGACCATCAAAAACCAAACATTTAGACATTAAAGGTCCAAAATCATTTTAGTCATTTTACATTGTGATAGCGATGCGCTGATCACCTAAAAACATACTTGAGACTGTTCAACCTTTTTTTTCCCCAAAGTGAAACATTCTTTTAGAATTTTCATTTTCACTTTCATAAAATTAATTTTTTCCTGCTATATTTCCCTTCATCATAGCCACTTATCTCACTATCAAATAGTTAGTTTGCAGATGCAAAACATATTATCAATATGGTTTCTACTGTTTTGCAGAACCACAATATTATTTTAATCATATTTCTAATAAATGGTTGGACTGACAGTCCTTATAGCTGCTTTCTCCTTCAATCATTCTTATATAAATTGTAGTTCTCTAGACATCTAATGTCATGCATCCATTTAATGGATGAATAAACAAAACGTTTTTGTAAGTTACATTCACATCGAACTTCCAATTCATTTTGCATTCACCTTCTTTCCCTTCTGCCTACAATCTCTAGTCTGCTTACATTTCACACACACACTGCTCTCACACAAACACAACATCCCCAAATCGCAGTTCTCTTCAACTCATTCCCTTACGACCTTAAGTCTTATGACCACTCAACGTTCCCTCTTCTGGGAAATCACAATACTTAACTAACTTTTCTATATCTTACATGCATCTTTGGCCATTCAATTTTCTCATTTGATAAAACACTGGTACATCATATTTTACAACACCCCCTATCACTTCACTTTTTGCAAGCTTGCTCTGGGATTTCCCCATTTTGGCTCTCCTTTTCTGCCTCCTGTGGATTTCCTTTCGGTGCGCACCTAATAATCTGGTGGACGTCTGCTCCAGATCCAACTTTTATCCCAAAGTTGGACGGGCTGAGCCTCAATCCTCAGACAACTACTACAGACTCGAGCGCTTAGACTGTCACACCTTCACAAATTTATAAACTACAGCACCCCGGAGTCACCAAAATGCAGTTTGTCCTGTTTCCTACCCAAATACTTGCGTCTTACCCTAGAAATTTTCTGCAGCAGCCGACCTCAATTCCCAAAACCCCCCGACCATGACCACAGAGTCAGTCAGAGTCATCAAAATGGTTTGTCCTGTTTCCTAATTACTCGTTTTACCAAAACATAAATTGCCCTTTTTTCACTTTTTCTATTCCAAACTTATTTTACCCACATAAACTCATATTTAAATCACTTAAATCACAAATTTTTCATTTTTTCCTGTTTTCCTAATCTTCCAAATTTTACCAAATCACACTTACTCTTAATTCCCCATAAAATTTAAATTTATCTCTTACCAGAGAGTCGTGTAGCCACCTGGGTTCGTTTTCTGATTCCAGTGGTGTCCCCCTCCGGACCCTGGCGGTCGGCCCCTCATCCCTTAATCTATTCGGGGTAGGGCTGAGACTACTATTAAGTCCAGGATGATCAGTCACCGTCCGCTCTCGGGTCCAAAAGGCACATCCATGGAATCCCACTTTCTGACACCAAATTGTTGTGGCAAAAAAATCAACTCCGACTCTACTGCATAAGAGACAAACACGTCCAATTGTCTTTAAAGGTTTTATTTCTTGCAAGAAAAGTCAGACAGGTCATACAGAAACACAAGTAGCTGCAGAGTGTAAAACCAAGAACGAAAGCTTCCCCTCACTTTTATATCTCTAACCTCCAAGGCCGAAGCCTCTGTCCTTTTACCATATTAGGAACATCTCTTAGCGGCTGTAACTTTCCACACATTGTTAGCACAGACATGTTTTTAACATACATCTTGCATGTCCCCATACCATATCCTGCTCTTTCTACTTCTAACATCTATGTTAACACTATGTTAAACATTACCACTGAAGCCAACATCATACCATGTTCCATAAGCATCATATTTCACAAGAATACAGGTAAAAAGCATATGAAAAATTAAAATTTCCACAACAGTGGGCCACTTGTTGTAAAATGTAATTTAGATATCCAGATGTTTTTTCTTTTCTTTTCTTTATTACTTTAGTTAACTTTAATGTCCAGCTATAATATTTCAATCTGAATATGGTTCATATAAAGTGTTATTTGTATAAGCTGGTTTATTGGAGAAAGTGATGCAGTATATAGTAAATTTAGGGATGTAAATTATTGAGTTTCGGCAGAAATATGGAAAAGCACAACCCTGACAGCAACATAATGTCGGCCCAGATCCGGCCCACATCTGGTCTGTGTGTAATCCACATGTATCAGATGTGGCCACATTATGTTGCTGTGTGGGAAGACATACTTATAAGGAAAAAGACAGAACAAACAGTATGTCTTGTCATTACATCATGGCTAGATCCCAAAATATAAGAGATAACATAAAGACACTATGTTAAGAGACATATTACAAGGGACACACGATGTTATAGAATCTTACAGGTATAAACATTTTTAGATCATGCACTCCAGAAAAAAAAAAAATATATATATTTTCAGTTAAAGTGGGCCAGCTGGTCTGGTAAAGTGGGCCATCCCTTATTTATCAAAAATTATGCATCTTAAAAACAAATGATGAATTAGCACATATTATCTGAAAAACATATTTAACAACATATGTAACAAATCCAAAAAAATATATAACATACAGGTTGTGAATAAAAAAAATCATGTAAATCCTCATCTCAATTCATGTGTGAAATTCCAAACAACTGATGATGTTTTCACATTAAATTTGATTATATCGGAATATCAGAATTTTCATAAATCAGAATATTAACAAAATGAACTGTTAAAACTATGTTAAAAATGCGACTATAACACAAGAAACAAAAATATATGAACATTTGAAACGGTAACTATATGTAAAAAAAAAATGTTTTTTCTATGTACTCTAAACACTTTAAATGAACTTTAATTGTGTGCATATTTTAAAACTTTATATTCAGCATCTACATTTTGCTCCTCACATCCTTTTTCATTCCACAGATTGAACTGAATGCCTCAAAATCTTTTTTATTCTCTCTTTCCTTTCTTCTAACTCTGACTTGAATTTCCTTACTGCAGACTCATTTCTGTTTTTTAAAAATATAAGTCTTACAGCTATAAAATAACCAGTGAATGTCAATTTATTTAATGAATTTGTGTGTATTAACTAAGGTTAAAGGTCAGCCTGCTTTACCTGATTCCCACTGGCCCACTTTATCTAACATATTCAGCCAAAGTGGGAAAATAATATTTAAACACCTTACATTTTACAATTTACAGAATCAAAAAGTCAAGTGTAATTTACAAACTACAACAGCACACAAATAAAAAGTCAAATAAAGTCCAGGCTAAATAGCTTTGGCTATTGACTCTGATACATTTACAATATTCGTATAACACAAACCTCATTTAATTACTTAAGGGGATGCTGAGGGGGATTGATATACAAGGGATACATGAAAACTAACAAACACACTGCACAGGAACACATAGCACACTTTAATTAAAATACAAACAAATTTGTTATTAATTTATTTACATAAAACACAAGCAATAGGCCATTTACGAGGTCTTCATGATTGGATCCAGATCCAACTCCTCCCACCTTATATATCCCTAGACTGCAGTGAGGGGCTACTGGAATTTACGGACATCCAGTCAGACAAATGAGGGAGGGGGGTTGTCAGAAATGAATCATTTCACACAAAGTATTGTTGTGGTGTATCAGTGTTACATACAGAGGAGGTCGGAGACACAGGTACAGTTTACGATGTTTATTGAGACAACCAGAGCAGTGAGCAGGTGAGTTAAGCAGACGAAGTTTCCAGACAGCACAGATATCAAGACAGGAATACTTGACTTGATCTTCACTCCAGATTCGATGAGGACTGAGAGACGTGGAGCAGGAGCAACACAGAGGAGGACTGGAGAACACAGAGGATCTAGGAGACACACTGGAGACAGGTAAGGAGTCCGTAAGGTAAGCATTCAGGTTAGTATGCGTTAACGAGACCGGACCATGACTGAGTGACTGTGAGTGTCTTTTATGGTGCTGCTGATTGGACTGGTGATGAGTGTCAGGTGCGTGTGATCAGTACTCTGGTGAGGGAGTGCGACGTGATTGGCTGGGTGCAGAGCCTGGTGTGTCTGTGACAGTCAGGTGTATCAGACCCATTTTAGTGACTCTTTGGGTTTTCAGACAGAAGAAAATAATGGGGGTAAAATCCTGGCACGTGGGTCAAAATGGGCCTGCCAAAATAATACCCCCTAAATACTCAATCTGTCCATGCAGATAATATTTCACTTTAGATACAGTACTGCTATTATAGGTGTATCAGACCCATTTTAGTGACTGGCATTTGCCAGGCTAATAATCATTGTAAATCTATCTTTTAAGAATAAACATGATTATGATTAATGTTAAAGAATGAAAAATAAACATATAATAGCTAAAAAAACAATGTTCTGCTGTACCACACAAAATCATTCATCAGTAGTTTATTTTTATCACTGATTGTAAGATGAAATAAAGCAGGTATTTTAAACATGTAGACATCAGCGAGATCATGTTTTCTTTAAGATGTTTTTGAGTCTCTGAACACAGAGAGAGCTGAAGTGTGTTTGTGAATGTGCTGCAGACTGAGCCTCTCATCACATAATGAAGCTTATTCACATAATGACAGTGGTTAGATCCTCGCGCAGGCATTTTCTCTCTAGTGCCGACTGGCTTCTGTCATCCACAGTCCTGGGTTAAAGGACACTGATCTAATGTCTGAGAGACACACACACTCCTGATGTACCCGTGCACACACTCAAACAGCACAAAGATGAGTTATTACTGAGCTATAACTGAATGAAGAGAGTTTCTCTGCTGTTCTCCACAGGAGGGTGCTGTGGTGGCTCTGCTGAAGATCTGCCGGCAGGACTGCTTCAGTTCTCTGTATGCTCACGCGCTCAGGACCGTCGCCTCCATCTGCTGTGTGGAAGAGGGCATCAGCCAGCTGGAGAAGGTATCCATTTGCCAGCATGCACTTAAAAGGAGCCAGATGTGAGTCTCCGAGAACGCAGTAGCTCTCCTTTCATGATGATTCTGACCATTCATTTACTTAGATTATGATCAGACTAAACATTTATAACATTAACAGTAAAATCTGTGAATGTGGAGAGCTTAGAGCCACATTAAACACTCCGACTAACTGATTTATAAACAGACCGCAGAGGTTTGGCCAAGAATATCATGATGTAGAGACACACATTTGTTGTTTTGTTTTTTATTTTTGTGCAGACTCCTGGGTTGAGTACACGGCCGTGGTTTGTGGATTGGGCAGATTTGCTCACTTCTCGGCCAGCGGTATTTGTGCTCAAAGGCGCTCGACTCTGGGGAGTTGCATGAAGATTAGGTTTAGGAAGTATAGTGGGGAGGTATGGGTGTAGTGTAGCAAGGGTAATTATGAATTATTTCTCATCTGTATTGACCATATTTATTTTTGTGTGCCTGTGAATTTGTGAATTGGAAATTTAAGAATGCCATCCATTGGAGATTTTATTAAAGCTCCGTATGAGGGATTATTAAATTCGTTAGATAAAGGGCAATTGTGGGAACTTGTGGAACATTATGAGAATACAGAATTAGATAAATGCTTGAAAAAGAATGAGTTAAAAACGGCTTTGAAAGCGAAGTTGAGTGAGAAAAATATTTTGTCCGTTTCGGATTTTGGGAAGGTGAAGGAACCGATGGATATATTTTCAGGTTTATCGTTTGATCAAAAAAAAAGAGATTCTTGAAATGCAGCAAATACATGATCGAGAGATGGCTATGGTAGTTAAAGGCTGTGAATTTGAATTGGAAAGATTAAAAATGGACGATATGCTTAAATGACGCAAAATTGAATTATTACAGCTTAAACATGCTCAGCAGTTGGAATCCGAAAAGTTGTCAAGGGAATTTGAGTTACAAGTTCACCGGTTAAAACTGATCAGTGAAGGTAAATTAGCTACTGAAGGTGCACCTCTGAATTAAAGTTTTTTGCGTGCATTCGATGTGGTATGTAACTTAAAGTTGCTCCCAAAATTTAATAAATGCGACCCGATGTTTTTTTCTCCTTGTTTGAGAGTATTGCGGAGGAACGTAATTGACCTGTTACGGATCGTGTAGTGATGCTTCAAAGTGTCATTACAGGGAGAGCACAAGAGGCTTATATGGCACTTACGGTGGAGGATCGAAAAGATTATTATTCAGTCTACCATTCTGAAGGTGTATGAATTGGTTCCAGAAGCATATCGCCAGCGCTTCAGGAATTGGCGAAAAGGAGATCGGCAAACCCATGTAGAAGTGGGAAGGGAGCTGACTGTGCATTTTGATCAGTAGAGCGCTGCGTCGAATGTAAGTACTTTTGAGGAGTTGCAAGATTTGATTCTATTGGAGAAATTTAGAAACATCGTTACTGACAACATTGCTACGTATATCAATGAAAATAAACCCAATATCGTTGCTGAAGCCACGGTATTGGCGGATGAATTTATTTTAACCCATAAAAGTGGATTTGTTGATGCTGGCATGCAAACTGAGATTGCGAAGTAAAAAGGTTAATTCTGCTCCTGCATTATTAGTGGAGACATTGTCTGCTTCAGTAAATTTGGAAGTGCTCCCCGACTCTGTTGAATTAAAAACTCTTGAGACCGATTCTGATTATGCTCCATTTATTACTGACGGTTTTGTGTCTTTACTTGATGGTATTGACAAAGTACCAGTTAAGATCCTGAGAGATACTGGGTCATCTGAATTATTAATTTTAGAGTCTATTCTGCCTTTTTCTGCTGCCTCAAGTGTGGGGGAAAATGCATTGATAAGGGGGATAGGGCTGCAGACCTTGTCAGTTCCATTGCACAAAGTTAACCTAAAATCTGATTTGGTCGAAGGAGAGGTAACATTTGGAGTGCGTCCATCATTGCCTGTGAATGGTGTTTCTGTAATTTTGGGGAATAATTTGGCAGGGGGCTGAGTGTGGAGAGATGTTGTTCCTCCACCTGTACTTTCGTTTATTCCATTAACCCTCTGGAGTCTGAGGCTGATTTGGGGCCTGGAGAATGGACATGCCCTGACATTTGTGCTTTTTTCAGTTGTTCATAAACACATTAATGACACAAGTGTCATTACACTGTATTCAGCACAAACTAGGCTACCATAATATGTAAGGAACATGTATGTACATGTTTGTGTTTTTGAAGGAATATGTTTATGCGTGGTTATTGAAAAAACAAAAAACTTAAGTCACTGAAATAAGGCCAAAAAAAGTATATTAAATCTGTTTTCACAAGACTTCTGGGTATTGGAGGTTGTAGACTAGAGTTTTTGCTTCAAAATGATATAAAAATTATGCTGCCTACTCCTTCATATAAAACAATATATTGATTTAGTTTTTGTAAGACACTTTTTGTCAAGAAACACAGTATGCGTGGAGGCGTGAATCATCATGAATAATAGGTCATTTACACCTGAGAAGACAAAAGAATCACATAATAATGACCTGAAATGACTTGCATATTAATGAGGCCTTTCAGTCAGGTAGGCTGTGAAAAAAACCCTCTGTAATCATGTCTCAGCTCAATTTAAAATAATGGTATTTTATTATATTCTTTAAAATATAATGTATTTCTGTGATGCAAAGTGTCTGAACAATTATGTAACCTCTATGGCATTTCATATAGGCTTTTAGCTTAAAAGCATGCACATTTGGGGAAATATTGATGGATTCTTACATGTTTATGTCAATATTCTATACAGAGGAGTAATATTTATTCTATATTTATTGTTGTCACTATGAACGCTGGATACTGTGTTTTCAATTCATACTTGCAGCCAACTCTGTGCACCTTTAGTCCACAAATTTCTAGAGTTCACAAAACTTCTAGAGATCGCTAACCATGGCTTTAACATCCAGATAAACACTTTTCAAGACAATAAATACACGATTGAGACAATGTATATAAGTATTGCCTGTGAATTTGTCTCTGAATAGCGCTGGCTCCATGGGCATGGCCGCATTAGAGGATAATGAGCTGAATCACAGACTTCTGACATGGCTCTCTTTTCATACAGATTACATAAACACAGAATGTTTGTTTTCGATTTGACTTGCACGATTTAAAACCTGACATTTCAAAGTTTCTTTAGACATAAGTCTATTTTTTTGTGATTAGTATTCACTAAGTTACAGTTCATTTTCTGAGAACTATCAGATTGGACTTTGTTCAGAGGGAGACGAGAGATCACGCATCATGTTAGTTTTCTTTATTTTACAAAAAGCACAACAATTTGTTTTTACTCTGAGTGTACACAAATAAAAGAAGATATTCAACAGATTAAAATGGTGTATAACCCTTAATTGTATGTGCAACATTGACAGAGTATTTTGAGTCTCTTTCACACTGGTAAGAAAAAAAACGCGGTGGTATTGCCGGCGATATCTCAGACCTCAGAGTGTTAAAAGAACAAGCTGATGAATTGGAGTGTCAATTCCCTGAGGTGTTTCATAGTGACTTGGTAGCTGCGCAGCAGAAAGATCCTGCTTTACGAGCTCTGTTCACTGCTGTAGTGCAGCCGGAGGAGGTGGAGAGCATAGCAAATGGCTACTTTATACAGGAGGGGTTGCTGTTGAGAAAGTGGAGTCATCAAAATGAAGATTCAGGTGGTGAAGCAATAATTCAGGTAGTAGTGCCTGGTCAGTTTAAGGAGGCGGTATTAGGTGCTGCCCATGGTGATGTGGCGGGCCATTTGGGCATGAAAAAAACGTATCACCGGGTTTTGCTGCAATTTTATTGGCCTCGTCTTAAAAAAGATATTGCAGCATTTATTAAAACTTGCCACACTTGGCAGGTGGTGGGTAAACCCAATCAGATTTTAAAGCCTGTGCCATTGTGTCCGATACCCAAAGTAAACCTTTCAAGCACATACTGGTTGACTGTGTTGGGCCGTTGCCTCCGTCTAAATCGGGAAATTCGTATTTGCTCACAGTTATGTGTCAAACAACTCGTTATCCCGCGGCATATCCTTTGCATAAGATCACTACTAGGGCTGTGGTTAAAGCTTTAACGCAGTTTATTTCTATTTTTGGTATACCGAAGATTGTTCAGAGTGATCGAGGTACCAATTTTATGTCTGGAATGTTTGCGGAGATTCTGAAATGGCTTGGGGTAAAACACAACCAGTCGAGTGCGTACCATCCTCAGAGCCAAGGGGCGTTGGAACGTTTTCATCAGTCCCTGAAGTCGCTGTTACATGCTTACTGTGTTGAATTGAACAGGGATTGGGAAGACGGGTTGCCTTGGTTAACCCTCTGGAGTCTGAGGCTGATTTGGGGCCTGGAGAAGTTTTGACATGCCCTGACATTTGTGCTTTTTTCAGTTGTTCATAAACATATAAATGACAAAAGTGTCATTACACTGTATTCAGCACAAACTAGGCTACAATAATATGTGAGGAACATGTATGTACATGTTTGTGTTTTTGAAGGAATAATGTTTATGCGTGGTTACTGAAAAAACAAAAAACTTAAGTCACTGAAATAAGGCCAAAAAAAGTATATTAAATCTGTGTTCACAAGACTTTTGGGTATTGGAGGTTGTAAACTAGAGTTTTTGCTTCAAAATTATGTAAAAATTATGCTGCCTACTCCTTCATATAAAACAATATATTGATTTAGTTTTTGTAAGACACTTTTTGCCAAGAAACACAATATGCATGGAGGCGTGAATCACCACTGAAAAAATGGGCCATTCTCACCTGAGAAGACAAAAGAATTGGATAGTAATGAGCTGAAATGACTTGCATATTAATGAGGCATTTCAGTCAGGTAGGCTGTGAAAAAAACCTTCTGTGATGTCTCAAGCTCATCATGATATATGAAACATACAGAAAAATATTATTACAATATAAAGTAATGGTTTTATATTATACTTTAAAATATAATGTATTTCTGTGATGCAAAGAGTCTGAATATAGGCTTTTAGTTTAAAAGCATGCACATTTGGAGAAATATGCTTCTCATATGCTTATGTCAATTTTCTATACAGAGAAGTTATATTTATTTAATATTCATTGTCATTACTATGAGCGCTGGTGTTTTCAATTCATCCTTGAAGTCGGAGGGCGCTCTCTGTGCATTTTTAGTCCACAAATTCATCTAAAAGAAGAAGAGGCTATTCCATGAATGGAGTTTCCAATTCATACTGCAGCCGGAGGGCGCTAAAGAAGCAAAAACTCATCTAAAATTCATCTATAGAAGAAATGAAACAGGAACTAACTGCATGTCTTCTAGAGCTCCCTAACCATGACTTTTACATCCAGATAAACACTTTTCAAGACAATAAATACACGATTGAGACGATGAATGCATGTATTGCCTCTGAATTTGCGTCTGAATAGCGCTGGATCCGTGGGCGTGGCCGCATTAGCGGATAATGAGCTGAATCACGGACTTCTGACATGGCTCTCTTTTCATACAGATTACATAAACACAGAAGGTTTGTTTTCGATTTGACTTACATGATTTAAAACCTGACATCTTAACGTTTTTTTAGACATAAGTTTAATTTTTCTGTGATTAGTATTCACTAAGTTACAGTTCATTTTCTGAAAACTATCAGATTGGACTTCGTTCAGAGGGAGAGGAGAAATCACGCATCATGTTAGTTTTCTTTATTTTACAAAAAGCACAACATTGTGTTTTTACTCTGAGTGTATACAAATAAAAGAAGATATTCTATAGTTTCAATTGATATATTACTTATGTCTCTATGACAAAAAATGACGGAGTATTTTAAGTCTGTTTTGCTGCAATGTGAAAAAAAACCCTGCAAAACGCGCAGGCGCGTTTTCAGACCTCAGAGTGTTAATGCTCGCGGCTCGGGAGGTGACACAGGAGAGTTTGAGGTTCAGTCTAAATGAGTTTTCGGTCACACGGTACGGGGACCACTTGCAGTGTTGTAAGACGAATTAAAGGGCAAAGAACCGTGTTTTTAGTCTGGGCAATCAAGTATTGGTACTGTTGCCTCATACTGGATCTCCGTTTTGTGCAAAATTTTCTGGTCCATATACGGTGGTACGGAGGGTTTCGCAACATGATTATGTAATTGCCACTCCTGATCAAAAGAAATCTAACCAGCTTTGTCATGCTAATTTGCTTAAACCATATTTTTCTCGCAGTACTGAGATAAAGATATGTCCCATTTCCGTTGCTGCCACAGTACCAGAGGAGCCTCTGTATTCTCCTTGGGAGGGTGAGGGTGTTAAGGCACCTGGAGACAGTGAGCTGTTGCCGCGTCTGAGTAATTCTGAAACGCTTGGGAATTTCGAAAGTTTGTTACAACATCTGTCTGATGGACATAGTCCGAATTAATTAATTTAGTGACCGAATTCCCCAGTTTGTTTGGAGATGAGCCGTCACACACACGCATCTGATCCATCATGATGTGGACGTTGGTGATGCACAGCCAATTCGGCAGCGTTTTTATTGGGTCCTGGTTGAGAAACAAAAAGTATTAGAATCTGAAGTCCAGTATATGCTTGATAAGGGCATAGCCCAACATTTGTTTTATAGCTGGGCATCGCCCTGCTTGTTGGTGAGAAAATCAGATGGTACATATAGATTCTGTACTGATTATCGTAAGTTAAATAAAATAACTAGGCCCGATGCATTTCCTCTTCCTCGTATGGAAGACTGCGTTGACCAAGTTGGTGCATCCAAGTTCGTGAGTAAGCTGGACCTCCTATAGGGTACTGCCAAGTGCCATTAACCAGGGGCGGACTGGCCATCTGTGTGATCTGGAGAATCACAGAACGGCTGGTACTCCAGGACGGCCGGCGGGCCGGCCCACCACCCGCCACGCACGCAGTCATCACCTGTTTTTCCCCCCTCTAATCTGTTTCACACTACAGTACTGTAGGTGGCAGCAATGCGCCTTTAAGTTGGTTGGATGTCAGCTGCACTGGCCGTGGCCGCCAAGTAAGGAGAAGAAGAAGTGGAAGAGTAGGAAGAAACCAACAGCAAAGACGTTAGATAGAAGAAGCATAGAAACAATCAAACAATATGCATAACGCGGCCGCGGGTAAAAAACGGAAAGAAAAGGGTGGGGCTGAGAAGGCGAGAGAAAAAAAAAATGCGGAATTTAGATACTGAAGCCGCTAAATGTCGCAAAATAACTGACCACATGCAGTAGCTAATATTAAGAAACATTGAAAATTTTGAATACAGAAGCTACATTTGTAATGGTGTATTTTCATTTAGATGTGGTATTATTATTTGTGCAGTAAGATTAATTACTGCATAAATTAATTAAGATTATTAAGTAATAAATTCATTTTAAAACAGCATGGAATAGATTGTATAATATATATACACATCTTGTATAATATATATATATATAATCTATTCCATGCTATCTTGGAATAAAACCTGTTTTTTTTTTTGTTTGTTTTTTTTAAAATCCATTCCATCATTTGTTTATTAAGGTTGAGCTTCCGCACGCTGACTGCTTTGGGCCGGGCCTAGTCAAAGTCCAGGGCCGTTTTTTAGTCCCAGTCCGTCCCTGCCGTTAACCAAACGTGCCCAAGAGGTAAGCACTTTTATCACGCAATCAGGATTACACTCATACTCTGTTATGAGTTTGGGTTGCAAAATGCACCGGCAACCTTCCAGAGATTAATGAATTGGGTGGTTTTGGGTTTGGATGGTTGGGACAGCATCTGCAGCGTTTACGGGCATTGTTTGAGCAGTTGGTTGAAGCGCGCCTTACCGTCAATTTGTCAAAATGTGAGTTTGCCCAGGCCACAGTGAGGTACTTGGGAAAGGAGGTGGGACAGGATAAAGTACGTTTACTCCTCCATCGACCAAAAAGGAGCTGATGCGTTTCTTAGGGCTCGCTGGTTACTATCGGAGCTTTTGTCCTAATTTTTCCACTGTTGCCTCTCCCTTGACAGATATGTTAAAAGGATCTACGAAATTCAAATGGACTTTGAATTGTCAGAGAGCTTTTGACAATGTGAAATTGTTATTGTTGACATCCCCAGTCCTTGTGGCACCCCAGTTTGAGCGTCCTTTTAAAATTCAGGTGGACACAAGTCAGGTAGGTGCTGGGGCAGTTTTGTTACAGTCAGATCAAGACAGAGTGGATCATCCTGTATGCTTCTTTTCACGAAAATGTAATGTACATCAGCGAAATTATTCAGTAATTCAGTAAAAAGGAAGCTTTGGCTATGATCTGGGCACTCCAGCATTTTGATGTCTATGTGGGGGGAGGCACAGAGGTGTTGGTGTACTCTGATCATAATCCTCTGACATTTTTGCATTCGTTACAAAGTCCAAATCAACATTTGATGCAGTGGGTTTTATTTTTACAACCGTATAACTTGAAGATTCAATATGTCAGAGGAGTTGATAATGTAATGGCCAATGCGTTATCTTGCGCATTTGATGCGGTCGCGTAATGGTTGATTCTCAATGTGGTCTATTTTCCCTTTGCTCTCTACTATTTTTCTCTATCACCTTAAATTGCTTTCAGGATCTAACTTTATATTTTTGTTTTGCATTATGGATTTGGTTTTTAAGGGGGGGGGACTGGTTGTGTGGGAGCTTTTGTTGAATGGTCGTCTGGTTCCAGTATGGGGGGAGGGACACACAGTTTCTGCCAATCTCATGTTAATCTTGAGTGTATATAGAGTAATACTGCATCCTTCATATCTCCCAAAAGTCTTTAGTTTTATTATATTTATAACGGATAGATATGCTAAACCGAGTCTTTCCGAAAAAAGCTGAGCTCCTGGAGGCGTGTCTGCCGTCAGTGCTGTGGGCGGAGCTAAAGAGTCACGAGCGTGTGCAGCTTTTCAACTCCGTTGCTGCCCCAGAAAACAAACTTCATCCTCTGTTCCCTTCACGCCGTCACATTTTAACCACACGAGATCTTATAGCATGTGATCTCGTCATATATCTAAAAAATATCCTATGGTTAATCTACATTAACTCAAAGCATGTATGACGAAATATTGACACTTAAACTGTCACATTTAATAAACTCAAAACATCTCACTTTAAATGAGTTGACAGTCTCTTACAAATGTTTAACTATGTCTAAGCAGCTCACTGGAGATACTTTGGGTTTGGTCATGCTTCCACCTGATCGAGTGACCTAGAGCTTTTCTCTGATTCCTCGACAGGTACAGTGACCTCTGCTGTTACTTCACAGTCAGTAGATGTGGTTTGAGAGGACATTTTTGATCTGGTCCTGGTGATCTGTAGGGTTGAACTCATCAAAATGTGTCTGTGATCTGATTCGACCACGAAAAATCTTGGTTTCCTGCAGATGATTTTTCTTTGCTTCTTACTTTGTTGTACCCTTGAGGAGTTTGTAACCTGACAACTTCACCTTTCAGAAGGGCACAGAGAGGCTTGATGGTTCAGTCATAAGACAGCTTCTGTCGATAACACGTTTGCAGGTTGTTTTCTGAGTGTGACATGGCTTTTCTCTGAAGGGACAAGCAGCTTTTTGTCAGTTTGGGAGTGTTGTCCATGTTTGTCTTGACAGAAGTCATTCTGCTGGTGATCCAAGAATTCCCAAACGAGGAATGTTTTTCAAATTGAGTAGACTGAGGAAGACGTCTGCTCCATCTCGCTTTGATTTTTCATCAGCTCATTTGCACTTCACACCACTTGTTCCTCTTTTGAGCATATTTTGTCTTGGTTTTTGTCAGGGTACATATGCTATAGGACAGGGATGGGCAAACTTGTCCTGGAGGGACACTTCCCTGCCGAGTTCAGCTCCAACCCTAATCAAACACACCTGAACCAGCTAATCAATGCCTTCGGGATTACTAGAAAGCTACAGAAAGGTGAGTCTATCAGGGTTGGAGCTAAACTCTGCAGGACAGTGGACCGAGTTTGCCCATCCCTGCTACAGGATCATTTTGCTGAAGGCATGACACTCCAAGTCAAATCTGTGAAGCGTCACATGTCAGTGTAATATGTTTTGCCTTGGAAATGTGTTTTGGAGATGAATGCCTTGGTTTTAAATTACATTGAGAAGTTTGATTTATTTCAATGATCCATTAACTCTGAAACTGAAGCCGTGATGGAGCTGCTGGGTTTCAGGTAGTTTAGCGCTCCTCTTGTGTGTCTGCAGGTCTGCAGGTCTGCGGCGAAGTGTTTCTGTTGGCCTCGGCAGCGCTGGCGAACATCACCTTCTTCGACAGCATGGCCTGTGAAATCCTCCTGCAGCCCAACGCCGTTCACATCCTGCTGCAGGCCTGCAGAGACCGGCAGCGCGTCGACACGCCGTACTCCAAAGACCAGGTGCTGATCTCTCCGTTCACAGGCACAGCAGTCGTTTACTGCAGTTATCCTTCACAGATCTGTTCCTCTTCCCTTCACTTCCTGAATGAACTGGTTCTGTGTTGAGCTAAAACTAGGGCTGTCGATTAAAGGAGTTAATTTGGTTCCATTAATAAAATGTCATCTCACATTGCACACAGTTTAGTTACGAACATGACACGATGCTTCAATCCCGACAGGTTGTGACGATCCTTGCCAATCTGTCGGTTCTGGAGCAATGCACCGCAGATGTCCTGGAGGAGAAGGGTATGTGCGCTAAACATCACCCGTCAGTGTTTTTATCTGTCCTACAACATCTGAGAGTTACACGTGCTGTGTTCAGGAATCGAGCAGCTGCTGGTGTTGCTGAATGAGAAGCCCTCGTCCTCCAGTCCATCGGAGGGCGCCGCATGCGAGCGTGTTCAACAGAAAGCTGCCGTCACACTGGCTCGTCTCAGCAGAGACCCGCTGGTCGCTCAGACCGCCATACAGCTCCGGGGTACGAGAAAAACTCTTTAGCGATGCTCAAAACAACTAGACCTGATACCGTTACACAACTCAAAGCAAGTGTCAAATACTGCACAGACTTATCTGAGAAGAAAACAGATCTTGGATGTCTGAAGTTCACACAGAGGAACCATGTGTAAATCAAATACTGTACATGAGACAACATACAGTAAATAATGCTCAGCATCTCTTTAGCGTTTAGTATCTTATCAATTAAGAGATTATTAAAGCTGTGGCCTGATCTTTAGGTTTGTCAGACTGCAGATGGTAATCTTGTATCTTCTCCTCAGCTGTTCCTCGTCTCATTGAGTTGTGTCGCTCACCAGCCGAAAGGAACAACAGTGATTCAGTACTCGTCACCTGTCTGGTAACTTTTATTTATTTCATGTGTAAAATTGTACTAATATTCATTCTGAGCAGAAATGTGTTGCTATTTAAATACACAAGTATTCTTCAGTATTCCTGCATGACCGTGTTATCAGTTATCAGAAGTCAAATCCCAGAAGGCTGTAGAGTTAAGCAGATGTTTGATAAGTTCAATTAAGCACAGCTGTTCTTCAAATCAATCATTGTTAATGTAAACTGTACCTAAAAGGAAGGTTTAAACAAACTGCTTGAATGTAATGTGGAAAGATGAATTTTGAACTTTCTTAGCGTCCCTGAACATGACCAGAGCCATACAATCCTAATAACAGAAAACACATTGTTTGAGCAGAACTGGAGGATGTGTTGTTACCCTTACAAAAAATAAGTATACTTCAAGTTCATTTTATTAAGTATAGTTAAAGGTGGGATCAGTAGATTTTGAAAAACGCTAAAGCACTTGCCCAGTCATAAACCTTCATTCCAGTGATATTCTTTTGAGCTCTTTTGTATTGTCCCATCTCTCATTCTGCAGTTTTTTCTTATTTTCAAATCTCCCTCTTACTCGTTCTCTCTCCTCGACCATCAAACACTCCTGATGCTGATTGGTTAGACGTTTGTTGTTGGTGTCGGCCCAACTAACTTCCAAACAGTGTCATTGAAATTCTACTGAGTCCTCCTTTAAGTATATAAGTATATATTATGTAGTACGTATACTAATATCAATGTACTAGTGTATACTTATAAGTGTATAATTTCAGTACTGCTTGGGACTACAATGGCACACTTTTTTAAGTGTATAGAAGTATACTTTCAAGTAGGCTATACTTTAAGAGTAACACTGGTAAACTTTGTACTGCATCTGTACTACATGTGAACTGATATTGATAGTTTACACATTTTATGACATTTTTTTCAGCGGCCGAAATTTCGGTGCATCCCTAAAATATTTACAACTAATGGAAGTTTTACAGTTTGTAAAACTATATGAAAAATATTTAACCTTCATCCTCTCCTCGCAAATTATAACCTCATTCTCTCGTGGGTCAAAATGACCCCAAGCCCTAAAATTCTACTTTTTTTCATTTCATTTTGATAATATTTTTTTCTACATTTTAATGCATTTTTTTAATTTACCTTTTAAACTACTAGATTTTATCAATAAATAATATAATAAATATAATGTAAGCACATTCTTCACATTCTTTTTAAATTCAAAATAACTCTCCATTTAATGCATAATGCTTTTAATTCAACTCTGTCGACCTCTTGTGGAAAAAACATAATATGACATGGTATTTCATGACTCTTGCCACTAGATGGCTTTATAGCTCTTTATGAATTGATCTCCTGGGTCCTTTTTCAGTTTATTTCTTCAGTGTGCATTCAGGTGTCTATTTAAACATTATAAAATCATTGTTTTGGTAAAGTTTTAGCATTTTTAGTTTAAATTCACCTTTTTTAGGTTTTTCTTTATATACTGAATTGCCAGATTCAAGTTAGTAAGGTGGACAGCAGGGAAAACCTTGACGAATATTGATTTGAAAATGCTGATTTTAATTCAGAATAAAAAGGTTGTTCTGCACTGTAAATGTGTTCAAATCTAACCATATCTGTGTCAGTCTGCATTGTGACCGATTGATTTTTATTTAAAGAAATTGAAAAAATAAACATTTCCCCGTTATATTCCAAATTCAAGTGCGACAAAAGTCCTTAGGTCTTTGACTCAATTTTTATTTATTTTTTTATTTATTTTTTTAATAATTTCAGGTCACAACTACAAGCCAAGTACACTTAGAATACTTCATTATACTTTTAAGAATATCTCAATCAAAACAAGTACAGGCCAAATATACTGAGACCTTATTGTCAGTACAAGTCACGTATACTTAAGTGTGTTTTCTGAGAAGTACATAAAGAGTAGACTGAAAGTATACTTTCATATTTTTTAGTTTAAAAGTATACTAATAGCACTCTTGAATACACTTCTTTTCATCATTACGTATATGTTTGACAGGCTGCTTTGAGGAGGCTTGCGGCTGAATGTCCGGACAGTATCGGACCTGCTGACCATCAACAGCTGATCAAGCCCAGACTGGTGGACTCGTTCCTGTTGTGCTCCAACATGGAGGAAAGCTTCGTCTGAATCAAAAAAGAACCTGTGCAATTTTCTCAAAGTATTTATTTGTTACCAAAAGAAACCACATTGGCTGACCTGTACGTTTTTGTATACAACCTCCAGCCATCCGGAAGAAATATAACATGGATCATGCATGACTGAAACATACTGACTGATGTAAAAAGCATTATTTACGTCAGTCAGAGATTTAGAAAATCTTTGTACAAAAGTATCAAATAAAAATGAAAACTCATATTCAGCTGCAGCTGTGCTTGAAGAATCAGACATTTTAAATGTATCATGTGTATATTTCCTATTCAAATGAATGTAAATGAATGTTTGATACTGCAGCCTATATAGTGCTGAAAACTATTTAAGAATCTGGTAAAGAAGCATGTGCTGAATAAAGCTAAACTCTGCTGGGTCTGTGCTGAATGTTTCTTCCCTGAGTTAGCCTAAGAGTGTGAGGGAGACGGAGACACAAGAGTTTAGAAACAACTTTCCAGGCTATGAGTTGACAAAAGTTGTGTATAATGATAAACCTCAGCCTTTAAAGGGATCATGAATTCAAGTTTCTCTTTTATTGAAACCAGAAAATGACTCGTCTCTGATTGTGTCACATTATTACATAATAGTGTGATGAAAGACTGCCTCTGCAGAAGAAAATGGACTTCTACATTATTTTAAACAATAATTTTACCTGTATATAAAGCAGCATTGTCAACCCTTAAACTATGATGTACATAAAAAGTAATATTAATTATACGCAGAACATCCGTTGACACACTAGTGCACAGAATGGTTAGCCATGCACACGCTGATAAATCCTAAGACTATTTAAAACGGATAGGTTTTTAGAGGGAGAACACAGTGTCTTAGCTGGTGAGGTTTATAGAGATGAGCCTAAAAAAATGAAACTGCATAAATTTGACAACTTGTACATAAAATATGGCTTAATATGGAATATAGTGATGACAGACCACAGTGCACGTTGTGCTTGAAGATTTTGTCTGTTGAAGCACTGAAACCATATAAACTCAACCGATATCTCACAACATTTAATCTGGAGCATGCAAATTAAAGTGAGGATTTTTTTCCCAAGAAAGAAAGAAGAACATATAAAGCAAAAGGTATGAATGACTAACATCACAATAATACCCGAGAAAGCACAGAAAGCATCGTATCTTGCAGCCCTGCGAATAGCCTCACATGAGGGGAGGAATTAATACTTCCAGCAGCAGTGGATATGTGCTGACTGCTGAGTGATAGGGGGCATATGGAGCAGCTCATGATCGGCTCCTGTTCCATTCAGAGGTACGGTGGCTCTCACGTGGGAAGGTGATGGTGCGGGTGTTCAAACTGAGACATGAGCTTCATGAATTTTTGAAAGAACATGAACCTGATCTAGAACGGTTCTTTTCTGACCAACAGTGGATTTCTTCCTTTTCTAACTGTAAACTGTAGCTGTATTATTATACTGAGAGAGATTTGAGATAAGATGATCATGAAATGTGTTCTCTGTCATCTACACAGGTGTGAAAATACTGTACATGGTTCATAAGATGCAGCTCATGCATTTCAGTGTAAAAGACAAACCCTTTAGGCAAGGCAATTCTATTTGTATAGTTATATATTTCATACACAATGGTAATTCAAAGTGCTTTACGTAAAGAAGAATAATAAAAATAGAACATAAGGAATAAAAATAACAGTAAAAACAGAGAAATTTGCTATCTGAATGAAACAGCTAGGAAGTTTCAGGGAGTTGTTGTTGTCTGTCAGAGTGGATCTAAACGGATCTATCCATAAGAACGGATCTAAATGGATCTTCCTCATATGACAGGACCGAGGCTATGAGTCACTTTAATGTGCTAAAACTAAGATCATCAGCAGTGCACAGTTAACCTCTTCAGCTATTTTTTTAAACACTTGTTTGTGAAACCTACAAACATGTGACTCTATTCCCTCCCCTTGTGTCTTAAACTCTATAAAAGACAGAGTGCATCTATATTGTCTACTCTCTCGCTCTCTTCTGACCCAGAGAAACTCACAGATTCAGTGTCTGCTCTCACATCATGAAGCTTCTGGTGTTTCTTCTGTTGCCTTACCTCTCTCTGAGTGAGGTTGGGAAGGATTTTAATCAATGCAGGCGGTTCTTTTTGAATAATGTCCCTCCTCGGTTCATACCATCACTGAGCTCAACAGCACACATCTGTCAGTGTGTTTGGAATGAGAGCAAACAGAAAATGTATGTTTATGCAACTTTGTACAGCACAGCATGGAGGATCCCCATCTACTCAGCGTATGTGTTTGGGAGTCCAAATATTGGGAGGTGTGATGCTTGGTACATTGAGCCTCAGGTAATGTATTTTTTTTTTTAATATGACAATACTTGAATTATGGCTGAAACAGTCAGAGTTTTTTCTTTTTCTTTTTTTTCATTAGCTGGATCTAGGAACTACTGCTGAGCCGTGTATGAGTCCTAAAGGTCGCAAAAGCATTAATAATCAGGCTGTGAATAGTGACTACGATGGCTCTGGCTATGACAAAGGTCATCTCTACCCGGTGCAGCACACAAACAATCATCTCTCCATGCTGGCCACCTCCACCCTGACCAACGCCGCTCCACAGAACTCAACGTTCAATCAGGGTGCATGGAAGACACATGAGGGGGCTGTAATTAAAGATCTGGAAGGCTGTGACAAGGCTTATTTGGCTTATGTAGTGACTGGTGTAGTTCCTGATAACATAAAAATTAATAATAGAGTTACTGTCTCAAAGTATTACTGGAGAGCCACCTGCTGTATAAAGAGCAATACATTCTCAGGGAAGGGTTACTATGGACCTGATAACAATAACAAAGTGCAGCCTTTATCAATTACAGACCTACAGACACAGCTGGCCACAGATTACAAGGTGAATAATATTACAATTTTCCCAAGCCTACCCCCAGGGCACAAAAGACCCGCAACAGGTGGCTGTAACTAGTTTAGCCTTTAACCTGTGAGCTAAAAATGGATCAGTTGACATATACTGTATATCTTTGACTGGGGTTGGTAATTTCCATTCTTCATAGATCATGACTTCACGCTCCTGACCTGGCTTTCTGTTATTATAAACAATATATCTTGGCTCTTGCCATGTTTGTCAGCTTCACTGTTTGACTGTTACTGGATTAGCATGTATGCTTAAATAAATTCTGGATGTACAATCAGTTACATTTAATAAAGACAGTATGCAAACATGTCTTAATGTGTGATGAAACATTTTTAAACCTTTATTCAACCCCACCTGTATCACAACAGCCATGGCACAGTCTGATATTGTGGTATCCACCTTGTTCCTATGATGCTTTGCGTGAATTATGGGTGTAACTTCCATTAAGCTGTAAACGGTCTCGCTCTATGAACACAATAATATGTTTTTTTTTAAAAACTGGGTACAATCACATGACATTATTCTATTCATCCTTCAACCAACGAACATTAAAAGGACATTTAAAAGTGTAAAAGCATTAACAAGGTACTTTCAACAGGCCATGAAAAAGCACAATTCTTTCCACAGCAATAACGGACAGGTTAAATATAACTACGGTATTTTTTTTTTTTTTTTGACAGATAATAAATTGTATTTACCTGTTGAAACAAACCTGGAAAGAGACTTGAGGAACAAGAGATTCTTTGTGCAGTACAGTGAATTGTTAATGGGATATAATGTAAATTAAATCAGGAAAACAGACCACAAATGTGCAGATTATTTTGTCCTTTTTCATACTATTACAGCAGAATGCAAAGGGACAAAATCACGAGGATAGAATGCAGTGACTGAAAAGTTACGTTAAAATACCAAGCATTACGTTATTCTCATGATGTCTGAAAATAAAACATGAAGGAAAATCAACAGCTCATTCAGTCAAATTGACGGATAAGCTTTATTTGTAGGGCAACCTTATGATTTGAAATTATTAATTTCAGTCTTTTTGAATGGAAGTTCCCCAAACCGGAAGTGTCCCTCATAATTCAAAACGCAGTAGGCTAGTCAGGAAAAAGGTGGATAACCCAACAGCCTTCTTAGACAATCCACCTTCCCTCATCCTGCACTCAGCAGGCATATGTGATCACAGTGGAGACTGTCCTCCTCCAAAAAACGACCCCATAGGTCGTTTGTGCAAGCAGCGTATTACGACCATAGATTACAACCTATAGTTACGTTTTAAAATTAAGCAGTAAACCATGGTAAGTGTTGTGGTTGCTGTGTTTTAACTACAAATACCACATTAAAACTGCAGTTACTGTGGTAAAACCATGGTAAGTGTTGCGGTTACTGTGTTTTAACTACAAATACCACATTAAAACTGCAGTCACTGTGGTAAAACCATGGTAAGTGTTGCGGTTACTGTGTTTTAACTACAAATACCACATTAAAACTGCAGTCACTGTGGTAAAACCATGGTAAGTGTTGCGGTTACTGTGTTTTAACTACAAATACCACATTAAAACTGCAGTTACTGTGGTAAAACCATGGTAAGTGTTGCAGTTACTGTCCTTTCACTACAAATACCAGAGTAAATCTACAGTTACGGTGGGAGAAGCATGGTATACGTACATACATACATGTTCTTTTACTGCGTGTTTACTAACGTAACGTTACATATGGTGAAGCGACAGTTACTATGGTAAAAGCATGGTAAATGTGTGGACTTTTTACATGATGCCTTTCCCAACATAGGTGAATTTCAAATTAATATCACAATGAAAACTAACTTATTATTGCTGGCGCCCGTTTCAATGATTTGAACGTAACACAGCTTGAAATAATGGGACAAATAGATTGCGTATTGATTTGAAACACGATTTCATTCATAAATTTACGGGACGATCGACCACTTTACAGGACGGGTGGAAACCTTACCTGTCTTTGAAGTCATCTAAATCCATATCTTTTTATAGCACTTCGAATAGCTGGGAGAGCTTAAAACGTAAACAAGTAGATAAAAAAACAATGCATTTAGGCAGAAGTTTCCGTAGCATGTCTTCTCCTGCTGCTGCCGATAGGGGCGCTAATATAGGAAACGCTCATATGCGTCGTATTTGATGGTAGTGACAAACGACCTATATGGTCGTATAAGTTGGAGGACTTGTTGCTTATTAAACAGCAGTCATTTCAGTGTTTCAACATTTGCTTTATCTGATGATGTGTGTTTATCTGTGTGTTGCTGTAGAGTTTGAACAAAGGGAATGAATTGTCATTTTCAGATATTGAGAAAGTCCTGATAGTATCATGTACTGAGGTGTGTCTCAGATTGATAACGCTGACCACAACAGTTTCTCAGAGAAAGCACATGTTGAAACACTCTCACACCTCTACAACCTGACCCGACAGTTCCCTATTCTTCGTCTCAAGTTGAAAACTCATGGTCAATTAAGTCCTTCCTAAACATAAAAAAATATATATTAATAATACTTATTTTATTTGACAGAACAACAGTAAAATTACAATACTAATATTCATGGCTGTGTTAATTTCTTCATTTTCAAATGTTAAACTATGAAGCTTTATTTTGGTGGAAAACTGCAGGAGCCCTTAAAGCTTCTCTTGTTGATAACAGTCAGTTTATAGGTGCTTCTCATTACAAGTTTGGGAAGATGTTGCCTTCCCGAATGTTATTAAATCACAGCTTTTGAGATTTGATAATCGTACTAAGCCATATTGCGATTTTGGATTTATTTCGATTACCCTCGTGTACTGTTGTGGGTCAGTTTGACCCGTTTCGATTTCTGAGTTGACTGGAATGCTGATTTTTTTTGTTCTTCTTGACATTGTGACTTTCTCATTTAGGCTCATGAGCATGCATGTAAAGTTTCAACCTGCTGATATATTTTGACATAAACAGACATTTGTGATGTTCACGGGTCAATTTGATCCACATATTTTAATATTCTAAAGCAACTGTACAGACCCAAAATAATAAGATTGTTTTGATTTTTAATTACCCATGTGAAGGTAAAAAAGAGCTTTTCCCCACTTATTTCAATGCTGAAAAATATTTGGTCAGACACAGATGGTAGAGGTGTAAAGTACTTGAGTAATTTTACTTGATTACTATACTTAAGTATTATTTTGGGGGATTTTTACAATTAAAAATCAATACTTTTACTTTTACTTATTTTTTTTTTTCTTTATTTACAGTCAAAAAGTTCTTCTTTTTTGGAGATCATTCTATTTTCCCTTGCTATTACCAAACCAATTGAATTGCGCCGATGCCCAGTTTAATTTAAATGTTATTTCACGAGTTCACACTTACAAATAATCAGATAGTATATATTATGCGTAGTAGTATGTGTATTTGGTGTGCTGTCCGAGGAGAGGGCTCCGAGCTCAGTATTTTGGCCCGAGCCCAGAGTACTCCCCCCGTATTCTGGTTAGGAAAGTAACCAGGCAGGTGTGAGGAGACGGGGTGGTGGAGGGATGCTGTAAAACTGTCGAGGAATATGGGTGAGTTGACCGTGTCTATATATATATGCTTTCACTCATGCTGATTGGGTAGACATGTTGATTACTCTTTGCTGACAGGTGTCTGAAATGACGTGATGATTAGTCAGATTATTTGAATGTTGCTCCTCCCGAATTTTGCTAATAAAACATCATTTATTCTGCCAATGAGATTCTTTTTCACATTCCATGAAATTGGTCAGACATGTTCACTGGTCCTTTGGAAGTGACGTAATGTCGTGTCAATAGCCGCGTTTCCACTGCCAGGCCAAAGGCGGGCGTGCTAATGCGTGCCAGGGCCGGTTGCATTTCCACTGTCACTTCTGGGGCTTGATCGTGCCTCTTCGGTGCTTCCCTAGTGAGAAAAAGTATACTAAGTATACTTGCAGCAAGACTAATTTGTCACGGTTCGCAGATCCACTGTGTCATTCTGTTGTCTGTGTGTGGGTTGTGGGGTGTGTCACCTGATTGTTCTGTGTGGGCGTCGCCGCTGATTACTGATCAGCGGCAGCTGTGGGTTATTAGATCTTGCCTATTTAACGCCTTGTCTTTCGTCTCATGTTTGTCAGATCGTTGTTTTGGAGTCCTGGTGTTGTCTTGTGTTACCGTGTTTCTTGTTTCCTGGAGTTGGAGTTCTCGTTGCTGTTTCCTGTCTGTTCCCCTGGATACTCGTTCTGGATTTACCTTGCTCATCTCATCTCACAGATTCTCACCACGGAGCACCACTCACCACGGACACCATCGCCCATCCAGTCCCTGTGTTACCATCTCTCCTGCTGTCTGTGTTGTGACTATACTGTGTGTAAATATCTGACTACCTGGCGTGAAGCACTATTAAAGTGATTAACTTGCTATTGCATCCAGTCTTCTTTTCACGTGACAGAACGATCTGACCATCTACCATGGATGCAGCGAGTTCAGCAGCTTTCACGGAGTTCATCAGTCACGCTGTTAATCGTATGGACCAGCAGCAGGAGAGTCTTTCATCCACCGGACGCGCCGTCCAGGCGCTGGTAACACAGGTGTCTGAGCTCTCCCAGCAGCTACAACAACTTCACGCTCCCACTGCGCCAGCCCCACCGTCCGTTCCCCCACCATCATCCGCACAAAGAGACCTGTCGGAGCCCCGCCTTCCCGTTCCTCAGAACTATGCCGGTGAGCCAGATTTTTGTCGAGCGTTTTTGAATAAATGTTCTCTCCATTTCACCCTGCAGCCACGCACCTTTGAGAGGGAGGAGTCCAAAGTGGCGTTTGTACTGACCCTGCTCACCGGGAAGGCGGCGCTATGGGGAACGGCGGTTTGGGAAAACCAGGACCCGTGCTGCTCCTCGTTCACGGCACTTGCCGCCGAGATGAGGAGGGTGTTCGACCGTGCGGTTGCGGGGAAAAGGCCGCCCGCAAACTCACCGCTCTCAAGCAGGGCAACCGCACGGTCGCTGACTATGCCATCGAGTTCCGCACCCTCGCGGCAGAGTGTCGGTGGAACGAGGAGGCGCAGTGGGACGTGTTCCTGCATGGGCTGGCTGATCGTATCCACCGGGAGATATACACGTTGGACCTTCCAGAGACATTCAACGGGCTTGTTGAGCTGGCGCTTCGAGTTGATTCTCGCCTCCGACGAGTGGAGTCACTAGTGGAATCCGGAGAGAGGCACAGCGGTCTTCCTGTCAGCCCGGTGGATGCGGTTAGCCCAGCACCCGATCCTGAGCCCATGCAGGTAGGGAGAGCTCGGCTTTCTCGGGAGGAGCGGGAGCGGCGGTGGTCCCTTGGTCTTTGCTTATACTGCGGGACATCGGGACACATCATCAGAAACTGCCCGGTAAAAGACCAAGCCCGATAGTAAACTCGAGGCTACTATCGGGCGGGATCTCCGCCGAGAAGTCCTCGCCATCAACCCTCCTCCCGGTTAGACTGAGATGGGCTACACACGACATCACCTGTAGCGCACTTTTGGATTCCGGGGCGGAGGGCAGTTTCATGGACATCACGTTTGCACTACAACACGGAATTCCTACATCATTCCTTGAGCACTCCATTTCAGTCAACGCTCTCAATGGACAGTCTCTTTCCAGTCTCTCCCACACTACGGATTACATCACCCTCGTCACTTCCGGTAACCATTCAGAAGAAGCTCAGTTCCTCCTCATGGACACCCCTCACGCACCTGTCGTTCTTGGACACCCCTGGCTCACCAAACACAACCCTCGCATCGACTGGCAACTCGGAACTATCACTGAATGGAGCACCCAGTGTCACAAGTCTTGTCTATTGTCTGCTTGTCCCACGGTGTCTGTTTCTGTTTTGCAGGATGAGGCGGTGGATCTGTCTAACGTGCCCAAGGAGTACCTTGACCTGAAGGAGGTGTTCAGTAAGTCCCGAGCTGCTTCTCTCCCTCCGCATCGTCCCTACGATTGTGCAATAGACTTAGTTCCGGGTAAGTCTCCGCCTAAGGGCAAGTTGTACTCTCTATCTGTTCCCGAGAGGGAGGCCATGGAGAAATATATTTCTGATTCTCTGGCAGCCAAGTTCATCCGCCCTTCCTCATCTCCAGCGGGGGCGGGGTTCTTTTTTGTGGGGAAGAAGGACGGGTCTTTGCGACCTTGTATTGATTACCGGGAGCTGAACAACATCACGGTAAAGAATACTTATCCTTTGCCGTTGATGTCTTCAGCCTTCGAGAGGTTGCAAGGAGCGTCCATTTTCACTAAATTGGACTTAAGAAACGCATATCATTTGGTCCGCATCAGGGAGGGGGATGAGTGGAAGACCGCTTTTAACACCCCTAGAGGGCACTTTGAATACTTGGTCATGCCCTTCGGGCTGTCCAACTCGCCCGCGGTCTTCCAGGCACTCGTCAATGACGTGTTGAGAGACATGGTTGACCAGTTCATATATGTCTACCTGGACGACATATTGATTTTTTCATCGTCTCTCCAGGAGCATGTTCAACACGTCAGACGAGTGCTTCAGCGGCTGCTAGAGAATGGGCTTTTTGTCAAGGCGGAGAAATGCGAATTTCATGCACAATCTGTTTCTTTCCTAGGGTACATCGTCTCGTCTGAGGGAATTCGCATGGATCCTGACAAGGTTAAGGCTGTGGTGGATTGGCCAAGTCCAGATTCCCGTAAGGCCCTACAGCGGTTTCTGGGGTTCGCCAATTTTTACCGCGTTTTATTCGCAATTTCAGCCAACTAGCCGCACCTCTGACCGCTTTGACCTCCTCCAGAACGACCTTCAGGTGGTCAGATGCAGCCGAGGCTGCATTTGCCAAACTGAAGGGCCGCTTCGTTTCGGCCCCCATTCTGATAGCCCCTGATCCTTCGCGTCAGTTCGTGGTGGAGGTCGACGCGTCAGAGGTGGGGGTAGGTGCAGTTCTCTCCCAGCGTTCTCCCTCAGATAACAAGATGCACCCTTGCGCGTACTATTCTCATCGTTTATCTCCCGCTGAACGCAATTATGATATTGGTAACAGAGAGTTGTTGGCAGTCAAATTAGCGTTGGAAGAGTGGCGTCACTGGTTAGAGGGTTCAGGGGTACCCTTTATTGTTTGGACTGATCATAAGAATTTAGAGTATATACGATCGGCTAAAAGACTCAATTCCAGGCAGGCTCGGTGGGCACTTTTTTCGGTCGTTTTGATTTTACTCTATCGTACCGCCCGGGCTCCAAGAACATCAAGCCCGATTCTCTTTCTCGCATTTTTGATCCCTCCGAACGCCCGTCTACTCCCGAGTGTATTCTTCCCGAGACATTAGTGGTCTCCACTCTTACATGGGAGATCGAATCAAAGGTCCTGGCGGCCTTAGAAGGGGTAACGCCTCCGCCCGCATGCCCACCGAACCGTTTGTTTGTGCCGGATGAGTTAAGGTCCTGCGTCATCAAGTGGGGTCATTGTTCTAACGTGGCTTGCCATCCAGGGGTTAATCGAACCAGATTTTTGGTCAAGCAACGATTCTGGTGGCCAGGTATGGCTCGCGACATTCGCGATTTTGTTTTGGCTTGCTCGGTCTGTGCTACTGGTAAGACTTCCAACCGCCCTCCAGATGGGTTACTCCAACTGCTGTCTGTCCCTTCGAGACCCTGGTCCCATATCGCGCTAGATTTTGTGACCGCCCTCCCACCCTCCCAAGGGTATACGGTTGTTTTGACCGTTGTGGACCGGTTCTCGAAGGTGACCCATTTTATACCCTTAGCCAAATTACCCTCTGCTAAGGAGACAGCGGTTACTGTCATTGATCATGTCTTCCGGCTTCATGGCCTCCCGGTGGATGTGGTTTCTGACAGGGGTCCCCAATTTGTGTCCAAATTCTGGCAAGAGTTTTGTAGGTTACTGGGGGCGACGGTTAGTCTTTCCTCTGGGTTCCATCCCCAGACCAATGGTCAGACCGAGAGAGCCAACCAGGATTTAGAGCGAATGTTGCGATGTTTGGCGTCCAAGAATCCTTCCTCCTGGAGCCAACAACTCTCTATGATTGAGTACGCTCACAACTCGTTACCAGTGTCTTCTACGGGCCTTTCTCCGTTTGAATGTAGCCTAGGTTACCAGCCACCTGTGTTTCCCAGTCTGGAGTCCGAAGTTGCGGTCCCCTCTGCCCACGCCTTTGTCCAGAGGTGCCATCGCACTTGGAACAGAGCCCGCGAGACTCTGTTGCAAGTGAGGGCGCGCACCAAGGCTAATACCGATCGCCACCGGTTAAAGCCACCCGTATACGTCGTTGGTCAAAAAGTGTGGCTTTCTACTAAGAACATTCCGCTCCGCTCCGTGGCTAATAAGCTTGCTCCCAAATTCATTGGCCCGTTTACTGTCACTAAGATCATTAGTCCAGTGGCAGTCCGCCTCAAATTGCCTCCGGCGTACAGGAGGATTCATCCCGCCTTCCATGTGTCCAAAATCAAACCAGTTTTTCATTCACCACTTAATCCGCCTGCTCCGGTTCCTCCACCGCCGCGTCTCGTAGACGGGGAACCAACTTATTCGGTTAATCGTATTCTGGACTCGAGGCGGAGGGGACGCGGATTCCAGTACTTGGTGGACTGGGAAGGTTACGGTCCGGAGGAGAGAAGTTGGGTACCTGCGAGGGACATTCTGGATCACTCCCTTATTGATGATTACAATCAACAGGTAAGGAGTGGTGGGAACGCCGAGAGGCGTTCCTAGGAGGAGGGGTACTGTCACGGTTCGCAGATCCACTGTGTCATTCTGTTGTCTGTGTGTGGGTTGTGGGGTGTGTCACCTGATTGTTCTGTGTGGGCGTCGCCGCTGATTACTGATCAGCGGCAGCTGTGGGTTATTAGATCTTGCCTATTTAACGCCTTGTCTTTCGTCTCATGTTTGTCAGATCGTTGTTTTGGAGTCCTGGTGTTGTCTTGTGTTACCGTGTTTCTTGTTTCCTGGAGTTGGAGTTCTCGTTGCTGTTTCCTGTCTGTTCCCCTGGATACTCGTTCTGGATTTACCTTGCTCATCTCATCTCACGGATTCTCACCACGGAGCACCACTCACCACGGACACCATCGCCCATCCAGTCCCTGTGTTACCATCTCTCCTGCTGTCTGTGTTGTGACTATACTGTGTGTAAATATCTGACTACCTGGCGTGAAGCACTATTAAAGTGATTAACTTGCTATTGCATCCAGTCTTCTTTTCACGTGACATAATTATTAGTATATTTCAAGTGTGTTAATGATTAGTTCATTTAAAGTGTGCTATTTTGAAACAACTCATTTTGTACTAAGTATATTTAAGTTGAAATTAAGTAGTATTAAAATACAACTTTAAGTATATTTAGTATACTTATGTGTACTAAATTGGAACAACTTCAAGTATACTTAGTACACTTTAAGTATATGTCTGTGTAGGGACTAATTACATGCTTGATTAGTGATATTAAAGTGTACTTAATTTGTGTTATAAGTATACTTTATTTGTGTTAAAAGTATAATTTTTTGTTATAATATGCGTTGTATTATAAGTATACTTTATTTCTGTTATAAGTATACTTTTATTTGTGTTATAAGTATACTTTATTTCTGTTATGAGTACACTTTGTGTTATAAGTACACTTCATTTGTGATTTAAGTACATTACAAAATAATTACGAGTGTCTTCAGAAAACACAAGCAATATACAATGAATATATTATTTTACAGGTAATAGTATATACTGTATGCTCAGTACCTTTGGCTTATTCCAAATATTAAACATTACACACTTTGCAGTCAATAACAATACACTTTGTTATTACTTATACTTTGTATAATATAGTCAACATTTGAAGCGGAACCTTTAATCAAAGTTGTCCTAACTTTTTTGATCCACTTCAAATGTTGACTACTGTACTTTGAATTACATAATCTCACACAATACAGTTGTGCTACTATTTAAATACAGTTTAACACATTTTCCCAAAGTTGAATGCATTTGTTTTCAAGGCCATTAAAACAAATAAAATGTACACTGTAAAAAATGACTGTGATTTTAACAGTAAAAGACTGTAAAAATGCTGCGGTGAAAAACTGTCAATTGGTTTACAGAAAGTTTCCGTACTATATACGGTGAATAACTGTAATAGATCTAACGGTACATTTAATGTAATTTTACGGTAAAATACTGTTAAATTCACAGTTTTTGGAAGTGAAAAATAACAATTCATTGTAAAATTTATAGTGAAAAACCGTAATTTGACATTCCCACAATTCCCTGCGTGACACTTCACATTTGATATATTTTTGTTGAAATAACTCTGTTTCTTCTTAGTTTTTCTCATTTCTTTTCTAATCAGTTATGTACATTAGGGTTTTATGTCACATCTAATGTTGTTAAATTAATGTTTATTGCATTTTTTAAATTTCATGCATGTTACCATGATGGTGTTTAGTGTGTGTGTGAATGACACTGTGTGCTTCTATATGTTAGTGTTGTCCTCCTCAGCTTGTGGAAAATCTGCTTGTGATGAACTTTGATTCATCATGTGACTCTCATCACCACTGTGTTTGGTGACTGTCAGTGTATTATAAAGGTACAAAACAGATATTAGTAATTCATTAGGTTGGTAAATTAACATTATATCAGTTAATGAAATACGTTATTTTACCGTAAATTTAACAGATTTTTTTTTTACGTTGCTACTGTATTTTTTACGGTAAAGTTCTGGCAACCACAGCTGCCGGTTTTTTACCGTAAATTTTACTGGGATTTTTTTTACAGTGTAACAACATCACTAATGAAGAGACATATTTCATTGACAAATCCAATAGTTTTTATTTAAACTTAGATTCAGCAAAACTTACCATGTTTTTCATTAAAGAAAAAAAAATATTGGACCATGGTGACCCTCTATACACAAATACAAATTACACATTATATTCCATTTTCTGATGAGCTTCTCATTGTGTCTGATGGCACAATGATGACCGCAGAGACTCGTGAAGAACAGCATCTGTTGACAGAATATACCAAAGATATAAGACCTGTTCAACTCTTTATTCACGTTTACAATAGTCTGTCTAAATCCTACATTGAACCAATACTATTTTTGAACAGTAAATGAGGATTAGCAGCAGGGAACTGTATCAGAATGGCATGTCGATATTTTCGGTAACGTTACATAGTCAAGCATAAAACACTTTATGAATTAATATCGTACAGAATACGGGCCGATTTGACCAATCATATGAATGTTTTGGTGCTGCATACAAACATGTGCCATAAACCACCACACACAAACTCAAAAAGGAGATATCAAGCCGAAATATCGCTCTCCGTTTGTTAAAGAAAATAAAATAAAGTTTGTTAACTGGTAGACTACAACTCACCTCCCAATAGCAGCACTTTTCTCCGGTTCTTTCAGGATCGCGTAGGCCATTAGATTAGCCGGTTGTCGTCGCCATCACGGTCAGTCTGCGATGTCACTTGATTGAACTGGTCAGAATCCCCAAGATTGAGCGATGTATTGCGCTTTCAGTGTTTTATTAAATAAATTATACATTGCGACAATATACTTCACCTGAGGGACTGAACGAGGGGATTCAGACGACGACCGTGACGTCAGCAGCTCTGATTGGCTGAAGGCAGTGAGCAACAAAATCTGATTGGTCACAGACCAAGTTGAAGAGACATTTGAATTCCGGTAAGTTTAACCACTCGACATATTTTTTCGCATTACTTGTGCTGCTGGTGTGTTGTTTAATATAGATTTGTGTGTACGACTGTAAAATGATTCTGCCAGTGTAAACTTAATAAACATTTACACATATTTGGAAATTGCATAGGCTACACTGCATAATGGGCTTGTAATGCATTCATACTGAAATAAATAAGCACAAGTAATATAATGAATTCCAAGGATGAAGAAGTAAACTTAAAAAATGTACTCAAATTTAACATTAGATACACTACAACTTCAGGATATTAAATAATGTATTTTTTTAAATATACTTTCAGTGCATTGTTACAATGATCATTTTCAGCACACTGTTAAAATATACCTCAAATATATTTTTATAAAGTGCAAATAAATACACTTTTAAAAAATAAACTGAACTTACACTTCAAGTATATTTTTCTAAAATATATTTTTTAGAAAATATACTAAAGTACAATTATTTTAAAGTGTGTTAAAAGTTGCATTGTGAAAATATGATACTAATATACTTTTTATATATTTAATGATAGTACATTTTTTGTTAGTATATTTGAAGTGTACTATAGAAAAAGGGAATATATTTAAAATACAATAAAGTATACTTTTTTTCACTAGGGTTCCTTGGGGCCAAAGGCCCGGGTTTTTCACCCCGCCGAAAACCTTGGTCCAAAGCGGGCCAGCTGGGGCTTGAGGCGTGGTCAAGGTGAAAGGCGGAGCTAATCGTAGTCAGGTGATGGTCTACATGCTGAAATGGGTTGGGTTGTGTGACGTTTGATCAAGGGAGGTGTGTTTCAGGGCGGGTTTTAGATCAGCGCTGCGGAGCAACAGTGGAAACGCAACCTGATTTTGGCCCCGGTACCTAAGGTCTGTGGCCATAGGCCCAGCCCGGCACGCTGTTAGCCCTGGCTCGCACTGGCCCGACAGTGGAAAAGCGGCTAATTACCACAATGCACAGCACCTTGACCTGTAAATTAGAGAAATTTAACAGTCAGTTAGTGGAAGAAAATGGAGAAAGAACATGATTCAGCTGCGAACACAGTCCAAAATCAGCCACAGGATCAAGAGCACCCATGACCGTACCTTAGCGAATTCTTTTCTTTTAGTGGTATTAGAAGATGAAATGTGTCCTTTGTCTCCCGCTTAACAAGGAAATATCGACCTTAAAAAGTTTGCCATCAAACGTAAGGAAGCATATTGAGGTAAGTACGTTAAGTATTTTGTTTTACTGATACAGTTTTTTGTTTTTTTGTTTGTGTGTGCAAGTTTTGACCTTGATGGGGTCAAAAAGACTGTTTCCATGTTCTTCTCTAAACCAACAACACCATTAGCTCCAGCTAGGGTTTACCTAGGAGGACAAGAACTACAAAATGTTGAAGTATTTAAATATCTTGGGGTCTATTTAGATTCAAAACTGTCCTTCCAAAAGCATGCTCAAAACATTATAAAAATAATTAATTTAAACATAATGAATTTTATTAGAGCATCTCTATCAGACAGAGCAGCAATCACTTTCTTACACTCAATGGTTCTGTCTCATATTGAGTACTGCATTACCAGCTGGTCATACACTAGTCCTTCTGTTCCCTTTCGATACTTCACTCGTACTGCGTATGGGGAAAAGTCTCCCTTTTTCAATAACGCAGTGTAACTGCATCGTCATTGGTTCACTCATAGACAAGTTGTTGAACCAATGACGGCGCGGCATAGCTGCGCGACCTATGGCGAGAGAGCGCGCGAACTTTCCCGCCGAAATGGGCGGGGTAAAGGGCTATATAAGCAGGCGTTTCGCCATAGGATTTCAGTCCTTTCTCCTTCAGCGACGACAACGCATCTCCTCGCTGATCTCCGCCTGAAGCCTGAGGAAGCTCGCCGCCTTCGAGAAGCTCCCGCCGCCGTCTGAAGAGGCCCCGCAGCGGACCCAGCTGAACTCGCCGGTCGGAGACAGCGCCGGCGCCCTCGCTGACTGCCGCCCCGAGCGCCGTCCTCGAGACGCCCGCCTCCCGCTCCCGCTTCCGGCCGCCTTCTCAGCGTGTCTCCTGCCGCCATCCGGTGCGCCCCTTGAGAGCTTTCCCGCGGCTTATTGCCGCTCTAAAAGAGCGTTTCCTCAGCGGTTCTACCGCTCTAAAAGAGCTTCCGCGGCCCTCGCCGCTCTAAAAAGAGCCCCCCAATCGCCGTTATAACGGCGGCGGCGTTGCTGCAAATGCCGCGCCACTCTTGTGGCACGTGCAGAGCCCCTCTGCACGATGATGACGGACACAGCGAGTGTGTCGCGTGCCTGGGCAAGTCCCACGCCGACGGCGTGCTCGCTGGAGCCTCATGCCCGCACTGCGAGAGCATGAGCCTCGGTTCTCTGCGCTCGAGGGTCGCCTTCTTCACTGAAGGCGATCTCGCCACTCGCGCCCTCCCGTCTCCTTCCTCCCGCGAGCCGGCCAGGAAGAGACAGCGGGGTAGAGCGACTCAGCGCCCGGAGTTGTGCGAGCTCACGTCGGCCCAGCCCCCGCGTGCCTCGCCTTCTCCCCCGAGAGAACATTCTCCCATCATGTTCTCCCGACCAGAGCAGCGTCCCTCTGCAGATGCGAGCGACCTCGTCTCGTTTGGAGGATCTGACGAAGAGCCGGATGACTCCATGTCTCTTGCGGCTTCTGAAGCGGAAGGATGGGCTGGCGAGCCGGACGACCCTGCTCCCCCGCCTCCTCTGGAGCCCATTGATCACGGCCAGGGTATGGATGCCGAGCTCTTCCGCATCCTATCCAGAGCAGTGGAAGAGCTAGACCTCGACTGGGCCCCTCTGGAGGAGCCATCGCGTAGCTGCCTGGATGAGTGGTTCCTGCCAGGCCGCCGCCAAGCCCCTCGCCAGCGTTCCGCTCCATTTTTTCCTGAGGTGCACGAGGAGCTTACGAAGTCGTGGCACGCTCCGTACTCCGCCCGCCTCCACACAACACACCGTTCTGCCCTCACTGCTGTCGACGGCACAGAAGAGAAGGGCTATGAGCATTTGCCGCCCCTGGATGAAGCGGTGGCAGCTCACCTCTGTCCTCCCGCGGCTGTGGGATGGAAGACCAAAAGAGCCCTGCCTTCCAAGCCCTGCAGAACCACCTCTACTCTGGCTGGAAGAGCCTACACCTCTGCGGGCCAAGCTGCTTCGGCGCTTCACACCATGGCGATCTTCCAGGTGTTCCAGGCCAAACTCCTCCGCTCTTTGGACGAGTCCGGCATTGATGCACCTGCCTTCAAGGATCTCCGCAGCGCCACCGATCTAGCCCTGCGGGCCACGAAGGCCACTGCCCAGGCCATCGGTCGTTCCATGGCCAGCCTGGTTGTGCTTGAGCGCCATCTTTGGCTCAACCTCACGGAAATCAGGGACCTGGATAAGATGGCCTTTCTGGACGACCCGGTCTCCCCTTCCGGTCTTTTTGGGCCAGCGGTGGATGGTTTCACCGAGCGCTTCACAGCGGCGCAGAAGTCGTCTCAGGCCATGAGACACTTTCTGCCCAAGCGCTCCAGCTCTGCGTCTGCTCCTAGCCGCCCCAGGACTGCGCCGGCTCAGCAGACCAAACCTGCCCCATCCACCTCTCAAGCAGCGCCGCCTAAGGAGCATCGTCAGCGCCCTCGCCCTGCTAAGCGCCAATCCTCCTTCCCGAGACGCCAGGGACCCCGGCCCAAGATTGTGCTGGACCCGGTGACTCCGAAGATGTCCTGATCCAGCAGGAAGGAAGAGGGTTGGGGAATGTCCCGTTGCGACCGGACCACCCCAAAAGCTCCCTCGTGCAGTCTCCCCTCCGCCTCGTTTAATTCCGGGCGTGGGAGAAATGCTCTGTGTTGTAGCTGGGCCCACACATGTTGCGCCCAAACAAAACGCCGTTTTCACGGCGAACACTATTTTACTTCCTCTAAAAGAGAGCAAATTTCCTCTTCCACCTCCTTCGGTGTACGGCCCCCTACCCGGCGGCCTGTCATCCGACATCATTCAACCCCTTGTCACTCGGGCCGAGGCCTGGCAGGCCATCCCCGACGTGTCAAGCTGGATCCTCGGGATCATAAAGCAGGGCTACTCGCTCCAGTTTGCACGACAGCCCCCTCGCTTCGGAGGGGTGCTTCAAACCTTGGTGAACCCGGACGACGCTCCCGTCCTCCGGGCCGAGGTCATGACCTTACTGAAGAAAGGGGCTATAGAAATAGTTCCCCCTTCAGAGAGCGAGTCAGGCTTTTACAGCCGTTACTTTCTGGTCCCCAAAAAGGATGGCGGCCTCAGGCCCATCCTAGATCTCAGACTTTTGAATCGCTCCCTCATGAGACGGAAATTCAAAATGCTGACGCTGAAGCAGATCCTCGCACAAATTTGTCACGAGGACTGGTTCTGCTCGCTGGATCTGAAAGATGCATATTTTCACATCCAGATAGCCCCCCTTCACAGACGATTCTTGAGATTCGCGTTCGAGGGGGTGGCATACCAATATACAGTCCTGCCCTTCGGGCTGTCCCTGGCTCCTCGCACTTTTACCAAGTGCATGAACGCAGCGCTTTCCCCTCTGAGACAGATGGGAATCCGGGTTCTGAATTACCTCGACGATTGGCTCATTTTGGCCCATTCGCGAGTCGAGCTGGAACACCACAGATCTGTGCTCCTCAGCCATCTCCAATGCCTGGGTCTCAGGGTCAATCTAGCCAAGAGCTCACTGCTCCCCAGCCAGCACATTTCGTTTCTGGGGGCAGTTTTCGACTCAGTCCGCATGACGGCAGTAGTCTCGCCAGAGCGCGCCCTGGCGATTCAGCAGCTCGCGGCTTCCGTCAGGAACAAAGTCTATCTTCCTCTGAAGCTCTTCCAGAGGCTCTTAGGGCTGATGGCTTCCGCCTCCCCAGTTCTGCAGCTTGGCCTTCTTCGGATGCGGCCGCTACAGTTCTGGCTGAAATCCCGGGTCCCCCCACATGCCTGGCGGCACGGCCGCTTATGTCTCAAGGTCAGTCGGGCCTGTCTTTTAGCCCTGAAACCTTGGATGAACCCTGCTTGGTTCAGTCTTGGGGTACCTCTACAGGCGGTGTCACGAAGGACGGTGCTCTCGACGGACGCATCCAACTCAGGTTGGGGGGCTCTGTGCGAGGGCAGACCGGCCTTCGGTTCGTGGTCCCACGAAGAGAGCCATCTCCATATCAACTGCCTCGAAATGTTGGCAGTGATGAAAGCCCTGCAAGCGTTTCAGGTTCACTTGACGGGACGCCACGTCTTAGTCCAATCGGACAGCATGACCGTGGTGTCATACATAAATCACCAGGGCGGTCTTTCGTCCAGCCGTCTATGCGCTCTGGCGAAACGTCTTCTGGAGTGGGCAATACCAAGGCTTCGGTCGCTCAGGGCGACTCATATACCTGGCAAAACCAACCTGGGTGCAGACATGCTATCACGGAGCAACGTCCCCTCAGACGAGTGGATGCTCCATCCCCAGATGGTTTTCAAGATTTGGGAGCTCTTCGGGAGAGCAGAGGTAGACCTCTTCGCCTCAGAAGACAACTCTCATTGCCCAACATATTTCTCAAAGGAAGTCGATGCGCTGGCCCACACCTGGCCCAGCACACTCCTTTACGCATTTCCCCCGATCGCACTGATCCCGCAGGTCATCAGGCGAGTCAGGGAAGACAGACACAGAGTCCTTCTAGTGGCCCCGCTCTGGAGGAGCCAGACTTGGTCTTCAGAGCTGTTCAGGCTCTCCACGAAAGCCCCGTGGCCCATTCCCCTGAGACGGGACCTCCTCTCTCAGGCGAACAGAACAATCTGGCACCCCCAGCCAGAGCTCTGGGCTCTACACCTCTGGTCCCTCGATGGGAGCCGACTGACCTTCCCAGGGACGTACTAGAGACCATATCTCAGGCGAGAGCCCCGTCCACGAGACGCCTCTACGCCCAGAAATGGTCGGTCTTTGTTGATTGGTGTTCCACACGCAACATAGACCCCGTGGAGTGTGACGTATCACCGATACTGTCCTTCCTCCAAGAGCGTTTGGATCTGGGGCGCGCCCCTTCAACGCTCAAAGTATACGTAGCAGCCATCTCAGCGTTTCATGCTCCTATCGCTGGCCAGTCAGTGGGTCGGAAACAACCTTGTGGTTCGTTTCTTAAGGGGTTCGAGGCGATTAAATCCTCCTCGTCCCCTTACTGTTCCCACTTGGGACCTTTCTTTGGTCCTTAGGGCTCTCAAAGGAAACCCCTTCGAGCCGCTGAGTTCAGCTGACCTCAGGCCTTTAACCCTGAAAACCGCTCTGCTACTTGCACTAGCATCGGTCAAGCGTGTTGGCGATTTGCAGGCCCTCTCTGTGAGCCCTGCGTGCCTCGAATTTGGGCCTAATGACTCTAAGGTCATGCTGAAACCTAGGCATGGCTACGTCCCCAAGGTGCTCTCTACTCCGTTTAGAGCTCAGGTCATTTCGCTCTCTGCTCTTCCTCCCTCCGCGGATGAACAGGAGCTGAAGTTACTCTGCCCTGTCAGGGCATTGAGGACCTATGTAGAGCGATCACAGCCTTTCAGGCAATCAGATCAGCTCTTTGTCTGTTTTGGTGGCCGCACCAAAGGGTCTTCGGTCTCAAAGCAACGTCTCTCGCGTTGGATAGTCGACGCGATTAATCTCTGTTACTCCTCCCTGGACATTCAATGCCCCTTAGGAGTTAGGGCCCATTCCACTAGAGGAATGGCTTCCTCCTGGGCCTGGTCTAATGGAGTTTCCATTAAAGACATCTGTGAGGCGGCCGGCTGGTCCTCGCCGTCCACTTTTGTCAGATTTTATCATCTGGACGTTCCGGCCTTACAAGCCCGGGTCCTCTCGGTGTAACCAAGCGGCCTCTTCGAGTTCCGCCTCTCGCCGATCAGGAGTCATCTCCTCTTGTAGTGTAACAAGGGTTTACGACGGCTTTGCCTTCTTACTTGCTCTCTTGGTCCCCTCTCGGTGTCCAAAACAAGTTATGTCGTTCCCTGCCGTGGCACGGCGCGGTTGAATTCGTTCCCCATGCGCAGTACGAGTGAAGTATCGAAAGGGAACGTACTCGGTTACTAACGTAACCTCGGTTCCCTGAGATACGGAACGAGTACTGCGTTACTTGCCGTGCCACGAGGCTGCGGCTTCAGTGTCGTCGCTTCAGTCGATTGGCCTGAAATCCTATGGCGAAACGCCTGCTTATATAGCCCTTTACCCCGCCCATTTCGGCGGGAAAGTTCGCGCGCTCTCTCGCCATAGGTCGCGCAGCTATGCCGCGCCGTCATTGGTTCAACAACTTGTCTATGAGTGAACCAATGACGATGCAGTTACACTGCGTTATTGAAAAAGGCTTCAGTGACGGGGAAAAAGGGAGACTTTTCCCCATACGCAGTACTCGTTCCGTATCTCAGGGAACCGAGGTTACGTTAGTAACCGAGTACGTTATTAGATCTGTTGAATCATGCTACAAAAGGGCATTGAAAGTTTTGGATAAGAAGCCTTTCTCTCACCACCACTGTAACATTCTTGATAAATATAGTTTTTTAAGTTTCTCAAATTTTAAAACATTTAAATCTGCTTGTTTGATTTTTAAAGTTATTCACAATTTGGCTCCTCCCCCATTGAATGAGTTTATCCAACAGAAATCTCTTAGTGGCCCTGGTTTACGAGTAACGCGAGCCACAGCTAGAGGTGATTGTGAGCCCCCATATAGACGTACATCCTTCTCTCAAAATGTTCTGTCATTTCAGGGCTCAAGGCTCTGGAACAGAATCCCACTTTCAGTGAGGGAATGTACAACTGTTATTACTTTTAAAACACAATTGAAGCGGTGGTTGAGGGAGACCCAAACATGCGATCATATGTGAACTGCATTCTAATATGTTACGTTGGTAAGACGGGCCTGTGCAATATCCATATTTTATAACTATTTTTCTTTCTCTCTTAGACTCAGTGCAATACAGATGACCTGTAAATTATTTATTTATTTCTTTTCTTTTCTTTTCTTTTAATTAACTTGTCGTTGTTCTATTTTGTAATTTAATATTGACTGTTGAATTAGTGTGTTTGTGTTGTCTTATTGTGTTGTGTATACAGCTTTGTTTGTTTTGTTTTGTTTTTTTTGTTTTTTTTTGTTTTTTTCTTTTCTTTCTTTTTATGTGTAACATCTACCTGCCTGGGGGTCTGCAGATGGAAATTAGCCTAAGGCTATAATCTGGCATATTTACATTTGTCTTAATGTTCATTAATATGCATTGTTCCCCCCGTTCTTCTTAAATAAATAAATAAATAAATTATATGTGTAATAGGCCTATTTTGACTAATGCATGCGATTGACCATATAATGCTCACGTAAAATGTTAGGAATGCATTTGTAATTGTCTGTAAATTATTTGCTATGGTAACGTTAGTAGGTCCATGGGAAATTTGGAGCTTATAGCAGTATTGCTTCGAATCATCATTATCGTTTCGTGCTCTCATTGTGATAAAATTCATGCACAACACAAGAAAAGATACCCGTGAACTGACATATATGCACATATATGATAATATATATGCTGCATATATGCGCATATATACTGCATATATGCTATATATATGCTGCATATATGCGTATATATACTGCATATATGTGTATATATGCCACATATAGGCAAAATTGAGGTGCATATATGTGCATATACAGGAAATATAGGTCTCCTGTATTGCTTCTTCATATCCATATATATGCCCTATACAAGATATGTCTTCTATATAGCTAATGGCAGGATCTGGTCATTTTGTAGCTCATATCTCATTTTTGACTGTCATACATGATGCCTAGCTCATATTTTCTATTATCAAGGCAAAAACTAAGAATTAACGAAAAAAATTATGCAAGAACTTATGTATGTGCGAATGTAGCAGTTATGTATTTAGACAATTATTTTGTGATTCCACTTGCCATGACCATATTTGGGGTTTCCTGCCGCCATGCTGACTTGGGGTGTTGACGCACTTTGCTGCTTCCCAGTCTGCATGAGACATCACAGCGGTAGGTCGCACAAAGTTTTTGCGGTGATTCAATTAAGGCCATGTTTCATGTAACAGCTGAATTCACATGATATATTTGTATGATTGTAATCCAAAACCCCTCTGTGATGTACATTCAGATGTTTCGTTGATTATTTTTCTTTACTTAAGTTACTTTTAATATCTCTCTTTCTCAGCGTTGTGCGTTGCTGCCGCATGCTGTTTGTATGCTGCACAAGTCCTCATATATTGCCATTTGTGTTATACAGAATAAAGTGAGGACCTGATGGCAAGATTTTTCGCAGTCTGTCTTTGATTACGACACAACGCAGAAAACACACCGCTACACGAACACGTGAAATTGGTCCCACATGGAAAAAACCTATATAAACATATATGTTTCAATATAGGTTTGATATAGGTTTTTAATATATGTGACATATATAAAATTGGCCGTTTTCCTATATTATGTGTACATATATGTACATATATGTGTATATATATATATATATATATATATATATATATATATATATATATGTGTACATATATGTGTGCATATATGTGTGCATATATGTACATATATGTACATACTATATAGGAAAACGGCCAATTTTATATATGTCACATATATGTAAAACCTATATCAAAACCTATATTGAAACATATATGTTTATATAGGTTTTTTCCATGTGGGAAGTTATATTGAGGTACATCATTCAAGGACTTCATCCTTTCAGCACTGTTGACCTGCCATCATTTAAAGAGCTGATTAGTATACTGCAGCCTGGCAGTTTTGTCATTACAAGGCCTACTTTACACTCCAAGATAGCTGAAGCTGCTCTGATCATGAAACAGAAAGTGACAGGTGCCATGAGTGAAGTTGAATGGATTGCAACCACAGTGGATTGTTGGACTGCACGTAGAAAGTCATTCATTGGTTTAACTGCTCACTGGATCAACCCTGAAAGTCTTGAAAGACATTCCGTTGCACTTGCCTGCAAAAGATTAAAGGGCTCTCATACTTTTGAGGTACTGGCCAGTGCTATGAATGATCTCCACTCAGAGTATGAAATGCGTGACAAGGTTGTTTGCACAACCACAGACAGTGGTTCCAACTTCCTGAAGGCTTTCAGAGTTTTTGGTGTGGAAAACATATCGAGACTGAGGCAAGAAGGTGTGAAAGTGATGACACTGATTCTGAAGGCTGTGAGGGAAGTGATGGTGTGGAATTCCAAGACGCCTCTCTACTCCTGGACCAAGACGATGGCTTTGAATTCCAGCTACCAAAACATCAAAAGTGTGCCTGCCACATACTTAAAGGTGCCTAGAATTGAAAATTTAATTTACCTTGGCATAGTTGAATAACAAGAGTTCAGTACATGGAAATGACATACAGTGAGTCTCAAACACCATTGTTTCCTCCTTCTTATATAAATCTCATTTGTTTAAAAGACCTCCGAAGAACAGGCGAATCTCAACATAACACCGACTGTTACGTAACAGTCGGGATCATTAATATGTACGCCCCCGACTTTTGCATATGCCAGCTCATGTTCAAGGCATTAGACAAGTCAGTATTAACGTCTGGAGCAGCACAGCCGAATTAACAGACTTTATGCAGGTAAGCAAACAAGAACAATAGTGAAAAATGGCAGATGGAGCAATAATAACTGACATGATTCATGATATCATGATATTTTTAGTGATATTTGTAAATTGTCTTTCTAAATGTTTCGTTAGCATGGGTTAGCTCTCCAACAGTGTGTAATGTTAGCTTTAGCCACGGAGCACTATCAAACTCATTCAGAATCAAATGTAAACATCCAAATAAATACTATACTTACATAATCGGGTATGCTGCATGACGAACACTTTGTAAAGATCCATTTTGAGGGTTGAGGGTTATATTAGCTGTGTGAACTTTGTTTATGCAATGTTTTATAGAGTTGCGAGCTTTGTGGCTGGGAGCGCAAGCATTTAAAGGGGACGCGCGCTGAATCGGTGCATTTATAATGATGCTCCAAAATAGGCAGTTAAAAAATTGAATTAAAAAAAAAAAACTATGGGGTATTTTGAGCTAAAACTTCACAGACACATTCAGGGGACACCTTAGACTTATATTACATCTTGTGAAAAAGGGTTCTAGGGCACCTTTAACCTAGTCTCAAGCGTTGATGTCCAAAAAGCCCTCTCAAATGAACACTACAAGAAACTCTACAGATCTGTCTTTGGCAAGTGCCAAGCTTTATGGAATAAAAGCAGCCTATTGGCTCTAGCAGCTGAAGCTGTTGAAGCAGAAAGCAGGCTTCAGCTTTTAAGGCCAAACCAAACGCGTTTGAATTCAACTTTCATGGATGTTGACAGAATTCTTGAAATTTGCAAAGAAGCAGGAGAAGGCGCACTTAGGAATATATGCATCTCTCTTGAGGTTCTAATGTAAGCGTTTTCTCGCTCTGTTGATGTAAACAACTTTGGGTTGTTGTTGTTGTGATTTCTCCTGTAGGATTAATCCAGCAGAAATGCTGTTCTTGACAGAGTGGGCCAACACAATGCGTCCAGTTGCAAAAGTACTCGACATCTTTCAAGCGGAAATGAATACACAGCTGGGGTGGCTGCTGCCTAGTGTCCATCAGTTAAGCTTGAAACTTCAGCGACTCCACCATTCTCTCAGGTACTGTGGCCCACTTGTGGATGCCCTACAACAAGGAATCCAAACACGATTCAAGCATATGTTTGAAGAGCAGCTGCCATCCTTCTCCCTAAATTTCAGACCTCTTGGAAAAATGATGAAACCATCATAAAACGAGGTCAATTTATGCAAGCAACATAAACTTGAAGAATTCTAATCTGGGCAACATTTGAGCCATACCAATATATATATATTTTTTTCCCACTTTTTAGGAATATTATGAGCCGATCTCTTTCTGTGATCTCAATATGAATATTGATGTATAGTATTCATGCAGCAGGTTGTAGTTATCCCTTAGTGTTTCTTGAAACAAAACTCTCATATCAAATGTGGCTCGGAAATGTTGTTAGAATTTATGCTAAAATAAGGGATTTGCATGATTTTAGACATTTAGATGTATATGGCTGCACGTAAATGTAGTTAATGACAAAACCCGTAGAATTTGTTCTCAGAAGCCCCTCAACCAAACCTTTCTCTGTGTCTGCTCACTCTGCTTGTAGGCATGGACTACATCAGACTGCATCTGGAGCCTTTGGACCACAATAAGGAATTGGCCAACAGTTCATCTGATGATGAAGATTCTCGCTGCTTTGAAACCGACAACACATGAAGCCAGCAAAGAGTTGGATGGATATCTGGCCTGTGTTTCAGACACCAGGGAGTCTCTGCTCACGTTCCCTGCTACCTCTCTATCAAGACTAATACACCTCTTCCTGCATCGGCTGCCTGTGAGAGGCTTTTCAGCACTGCAGGATTGCTTTTCAGCCCCAAAAGAGCTAGGCTTGACACACAATTTTGAAAATCAGCTTCTGCTTAAGTTAAACCCAAGGTTTTACAACTTTGAGTAGCATGTTGCATACTGGCATTAGGTAGTAGTCTTATAATTTGATAATTAAATACAATTAAATACAAACAGTTCTAAAGCAGGATAAAACCTTGTATGTGGTTCATTCACTTCATGTTTTTAGAGATTAAAAGCTTAAACAAGAATCTCTAATTTTTATTCTTGCTGTTACTTTTACTTTTTTAATACTCAAGTAAAATTTTAATGTGGTACTTTTTTTTTTACTTTTACTCAACTATGATTATGGCCAGATACTTTTACTTTTAATTGAGTAAAATTTACACTCAGTACTTGTACTTTCACTTGAATAACATTTGAGTACTTTTTACACCTCTGACAGATGGTAAAAATGAGCTTGAAATTTCTTTTTTCAAGCTATCTGAAATACTATCTAACCTGTTATTTTCTTGATACTGAGACTGTCATTTAGGGTCATGGACACGCATGCAAGTTTCAACACACTGATGTGTTGTGAAATGTGAATACAGAAATTTTACACAATCTTGTTGTTCGTTGTAACAAAAGGACAAGGTAGGTCTGGTGCAATGCTGGGGTTTATTCAACAGTAAGATATTCAGATAAGACACTTCAGGTATTTCATCATACTAAACTCGGAAAAAATTGCTCAGATAGCCAAGTCAGGCAATGTAGTGCTCGCGCTGAGACCAGGGGCCTGTTTCAATAAGGAGGTTCAACAAACTCTGAGTTAAAACTTGAACTCTAAGTTTTCTGATTTAGAACAGTGGCCTATTGCATGAAGCTAGCTGAACAAACTCTGAGTTTCAGAGTAGGTTTAGAGTTGACAAATCCAGATAAATCCAACCTGGTTTAGATCAGGATCAACTGTTGCACAACTCTCGGTATAAACTTTCTCTGTCAACTCAGGTTTAATCCAGAGTATGCGATTAACTTTGAAGCACGTGCACCTGAAAGTGTGACACGTGCGGTAAACAGCCGCAAAATAAACTATATAGCCTATATATACATATCAGTCGTGTTTGAAATAACTTCTGTGATCCCACGTTGCTTCTTAACAAATATGTTACAAAATTCTATGATATGTTGATTAGTGTATGACACTGTCACACAAGACACGTTTTATCCGCTCAATATATATAACATGATGGTTTTATGTATATTTGAGTTTTAATTGGGTTACATGTTGTCTTAGCCATTTTATTCCTCTTACTTATTTTAATGTGTGTATGTCTTTAAATATATATATATTGTAATGACTCATCACTCGACATGGGATCCATTTAGCAGGCTTTATTAAAGCACTCATGGTCATACAGGCAGGGGTCAGAACCAGCAAACACAGCAATGGAGAACAGGCAGATACGTGATCAGAAACAGGCAGTGGATCGGGGTCACAGGCAAGAATCACAGTCCAAGGAAACAGGCAATGGGTCAATAGGTAGGCGGCAATGGGTCAATAGGTAGGCAGCAATGGGTCGATAAACGATGAACAGACAGGAATGGCAACAGGAAAACAAACAGGGTATAAACGGTCAGTAATGACAGCCGGGGCAATGATCAAGACCGTGTGTCAGTGTGTGACGGCTGCTTAAATAACAGTACAAACTAGCTGCAGCTGGAGAGTGATCAGAGTCCAAGGAACGGGCTTGTGGGAAATGTAGTGTGAGTCAGTATAGGTGAGTGAATGGATGCGTGTGTCAGTATTCCGGGGATGGAGCCCTCTGCTGGCCAGCGGAGGGAATCACGGGGTTCGTCTCATATGACATATATATATTTCTTAAATAGCAATACTTTTACTTAAGTACCACTGCTGGAATGTCTTCAGAAACTGTTTAGCAATGATACCCAGGAGTCAAACAGACAGGTCATCAAACAGGCATGTTAGTTCATTAAAGGCATGTAACAGGCAAGCAACAGTCTCAGAAACAAAGGGATCCATATAGAAGAAAAAGGAGGGCAAGCAGTGAAAATTAGAATTGAAGAGATGGAGAAAAATCTGTACTGTGCTGGTTTAGAAAGGAAATAAACAGAAAATCACAAAATATATTGGACGTGATCCTTATGTTATGAAGAGGAATGATTTTTCTACTGAATTGAAAGACTTGACTGCCATTGAGGAGGTAGATATAGAGAATGTGAAGCTGCCGTCATGCCACGTTCAATTCAAGTCTGGTTTGTTTATATCGTGCTGCCTTTTTGCTAGTGACGTTAGGGCAGATTTTCTGAATTTCGTGATTGTGAAAAATGTCACCATTGTATGTCATTTATGCTGAATCGAAAATTGCAACAGGAGCCTTGTGGTTTTTATCGGTTTGATAGATTTGAGCAACCATAAACTACGCAAAACATAGGAATTTTGAGTTTTTGATGGGATTCCTATATAGAAAAATCACTCCTTGCCCTCCAGATGCATTTCGTGCTACAGCAATGACGTCATGTGCAAACAACTTATTAAGGTGATCGCATTCAGGTGCTTCAAATCAGCACTCTGGAGAGTGAGAGTGGGAGAATGGCTGCATCCATAAACCTAGGCCAGGGGTAGGCAAGTTCGGTCCTAGAGAGCCACTGTCCTGCAGAGTTTAGCTCCAACCCTGAAAAAAAACCTTCAGCTGCCTATAGCCTTAGTAATCCTGAAGAGCTTGATTAGCTTGTTCAGGTGTGTTTGATTAAGGCTGGAGCTAAACTCAGCAGGACAGCGGCTCTCTAGGACCGAACTTGCCTACCCCTGACCTAGGCAGCTGACTTGTTGCCTCGCGTTTGTGCATGAAGGCACCTCACGAAACTGATGTCAGACAGACTTCTGAGGCAGCGTAACAGTTTAATGATCTACAGCAAAATAGCGCGAGCTTTGGTGAAGACTAAACAAATAATTAATTACTAAAGTAGTAATTTGTTGGTCAAAAACATACATTTACACACAAACTGACCAGAAATCACAACTTTCGGATGCCATCTTTATTTTATCTAGCTCAAGTCTCATAGAATGGAACGCACAGAATTGTGGGATATCAAAGGCAGCAAAGGATACATCTATGCTGCCTTCAAAAATCAATCAGATGAAGGCATCTCATGAAACAGGAAGTCAAGCTAACACTGAATTCAGACGTGCCTTGATGCCTTCCTACCTTGAAACGTGTCTTCCGAAGGCAGCTTTTTCCAGTTTTCAGATGCAGCCAATGAGTGCAGCGATGAAGGAGAAACCAGTGCAACCATGACATTCGTAGGTCAATTTATCCCAAATAGGCAGCTGTTCAAAAGCAACTGTACAGGCCCAAAATACAAAACACTTCTTTGTTGTATAGCAGGGCTTTTCAAATTCTAGTCCAGTGGCCTGTTGCATGAAGCTAGTTGAACAAACTCTGAGTTTCAGAGTAGGTTTGGAGTTGACAAATTTATATAAATCCAACCTGGTTTAGTTCAGGATCAACAGGCCCTCAACACTCGGTATAAACGTTCTCTGTCAACTCAGGTTTAATCCAGAGTTTGCAAGTTTGGTTTAATCCATGTTTAATCCAGAGTTTGAAAGTGTGACACGTGCGGCAAACAGCCAATCACACAGAACATGGAGAGCGTCCGTTTGATTCACTTCTCGTGAGAGAGACGCACAATTCACTTCTCTTCTGAAGATTAAGAGATCAAAAATATAATGAAATTAAACGCATTTACAAGGCAGGAATAAACACTGCTGCTGCAATGAAAGTTTGAGAAGGCAGCTGAAAGAACATATCTGACTTTATCAATACATGCAAATCAAACAAATAGACCAAATAATTTATTATTGAATAAGAATCAAACTTAAGAATCAAACCTTACCATGTATGGCATTTCACGAAATATAATAACAAATAAGAAATGTATGTGCATAAATGTGTGTGTCTTCAACTTCTGGTTACGTGTGAGAGTGTCAGTGTGTCCAAGGACTACTACTTCTTGTTTTGTCTAGGTAGGTTTATGATGTGCACAATGGAAAAATCCCAAGACACAGAGAAAGTCAAAAAGCGAAGCCCAAGAAATAAGAAATTATTTAACAATGGCAACTTTAAATCATTTATGATTTAAAAAATCTAAACACATAATCATAATCTAATACTGTGATCTATAGACTATTCCAAGACTTGTCTTAATCATTCCCTGTAAAGATTGTAATATGCATGGAGCCAAACATAAAAGCAGTAAAATCATCAGTACAACAGGAAACAACAAATGAAGGTACATCGCCCAGTTAGAGAACCATTGTCCATTTTACATAGTTCATGTTGATTGTCTTGGCAGCATTGTAAGTTAGAGGGACAACGGACCAGACGCTATGTATGGCATGACAAATCAAACAGTCCTTGGTGTCCATGTTCTCCGTCATGGCAGCAGGCATAGCAATTAACTCTGCCGTGGTCAAAGTTATTGTTACAAGTCCCATTCTGCAAGTTTCCAACACTGCCTGTCACTGAACTGCTCTCTCCTTCCATGGTCCTTGACGTTGTTATGTTGGTCCAGATTAAATAATCAGATTGCATATGGACGTAACGCTGCGTGTTCAGCTCCTTTCCGGCCATATGTTTACTCTCCTAGTTAATCTGAACGTCCCCCTTGGCATGGGGCAGCCTTCAGTCTACTCGCGTGTATCCTTTGCGGCTGCAGGTCAGTCAGGTCAGCACTCCCGTCCTCGTCACTGCAATCACCGTGGCCGGCCCCAGATATTTTGGCTCTCCGATCTTGACTGGCTTCAGACTCCTTATCAGCACCTGCTGATTAGGCACAAACTGGTGTGTTGGTTTCTCTGAGGGGAGAGGAAGAGTTAGTAAAACATCACTATTAGTAGAATTCAATTTTTCGACCAGCTCCGTGACATAGTCGTCCAGGATCCTCCATTTCACCTAAAGAAAAAACGCCAGCGCGGCCTTTGACCAATGGTGTCAGGAAAGGCCTACCCATCAGAATTTCAAAAGGAGACATTTTAGTAGTGGAGGATGATGTCATTCGTATTTAAGCTAAAACAGCTGGCAATACAATCATCAAATTTTTTCCCGTCTCTAAACACGCTTTAGTTAATTGAGCTTTGATCATTCTGTTAAATCAATCAATAGTTAAAGTTTTAGCCAATAATTGTGTTACTTTGGATGTAAAAGGTGTTCCATAATCATTTTAAATTACACTTGGTATCCCAAATATGGGTATAATTTCTTTGCACAAAATTTTAACCACCATTTTTGCATTCTCCCTCACACATAGGAAAGCTTCTGGCCACTTTTTGAATCTGTCTGAATTATTTACAGGTCGATGAATGTTAGTTTTCGCAATGCAATACAAAGCATTAATTGCCTGAGCTGTCTTTGCAGCACTTGTGTGTGAGAGACCATGATAGTGACGTATAAGCAGCACAAGTGTCGACTTTGGCAAGGCCACTTTCCCTTCAGAGTCTCTAATAATTCCCTGTTTGTTTGTCTGGCTGACAGCGTTTTGAGGCCCAGTATTGTAAGTCAGCCTCTGTAGGTTGGCTCTGTAATATTTTGACATCAATATCAGGCAAATTAGTCACGTGTGCCATCATAGCAACTTCCCCAAATTCAATTGCCTTTTTGCATGTTTTTTTTAGTAGCCTCTTTAGCAGCTGTATCAGCCAATTGATTAGCTCTTATTTCCTCTGAATCTCCTGCTGCATGTACCCTCACCTTGACTATGGCCACTTTGTTCGGCAACTGCACTGCATTAATTAAACTGCCTATCAAATCAGAATGTGCAAAGTCATGGACTGCACTGTACGCATACTTAGAATCAGTATAAATCGTGACAAGTTCACAAGCTCTCGTTAGTGCCATTGGTTCCACTGCCTGTGCTGATGTGTATGGTAATGATTCTGCTTCTACCACTTCGTCAGGGAGTCTAACAACTGCATAGCCACACAAATATACACCATCTGATGGTTTAGAACATGAACCATCAACATATAGACTATCCCCCTCTTCTAGGGCCGTATCTAACAGATCGGTCCTACAAGCAGTTTCGGTTTCAATTGTTTTCAAACAATCATGTACCTCATCAGTGCTGTCAGTGGTCTGGTCGGCAGTACCGAGCAACTCTCTCAAAGCAATGACAGCAGTGTGTGGCACTGACTATTATTGAGATTTTGATCTAACAGTTTGGGGGCTCGTCCGGGATATTCCCAAGAAACATGGGACTGGGGGACTGAGAGGTCATCCTTCATCACAGGTAAGTTGTTTTTTAATCAATTCCAGTGGTGGTAGGATTGATTGAACTCATCCCATAATAGGTAGTGTTATCCTTGGATGGAGCTCTAAGAGTTAGTCCAGGAGGATTTGTCTGTAAGGGTACTGTTTAAACGCACAGCTACCTGGCAAATATTTTGGTTATCCCTCTGTGTGAGGAAGATCCGTGCAGATCCGCTCTGACGGATATCCTTTTAGATCCGCTCTGACGGAAAACAAAATGTTGATGGGAATATTCCGGTTGACGAATTAATAAAATTGGAATAATTATATCCCGGACGAGCCCCTAAACTGTTAGATCAAAATCTCAATAATAGGTAGAATATTTGTAGTCTCAGTCATCAGTTTAGAAACAGGCGCCTCAACCCCTGTGATGTGTGGCAGCAGCGGCGCGAGTTCTCGGGAGAATGACCAAGCAGACACAGATCAAGTGTAGTACAAAGCATTCTCAGATTTATTCAGGAAGAAGGGTCATATTTATAGACATAGGTCAAACAACAATCTCCAGAATGGCTTGAGCATCCAATCATACGACTTAATAATCAAACCTTACCATGTATGGCTCTTCTGCCCTCAGCTTGCGTTTTTCTTATTTTGCTTTGGCAGCGAGCTAAACAAAGGCTCAGTAAAGGTCGCAGACGGAAATCAGGGTCAAACTTTCTTTACTGAAGACCAATTTGTGAAACTGTAACCAAAATGAACAAAGATATTGAAAAAATGCTATCTTTACAAAGCTATAGTTACCTCACATATCTCAAAACAGTATGTAAGATACATATGAATCACCTTTACATAATCTAGAATATAACAATGGTGAGATATACAATCAATCATAAACAGAATAAACAATAATATGTTACTGGATAGATTAAACTTACAGATTGTGCCTTTTCAAGAGTAAAACAACAAGGATGGACATGGATGCACCTCTACACTCTGCACCATGAGCTCTGAAATCCAATATGGCTGCTGTATTAATAAAATGACAGAGTTCTTAAAGGCACCACTAGGTGTCAGTATGTACAAAGTAAATTAAAATATTACCAGGGCCAGGATAATGGCATTTCAGGAAATATAATAACAAATAAGAAATGTATTTGCGTAAATGTGTGTGTGTCTTCAACTTCTGGTTACGTGTGAGAGTGTCAGTGTGTCCAAGGACAACTACTACTTGTTTTGTCTAGGTAGGTACATGATGTGCACAATGGAAAAATCCCAAGACACAGAGAAAGTCAAAAAGTGAAGCCCAAGAAATAAGAAATTATTTAACAGCTTCACAAAGAGCTCAAAAGAATAGCATGTACAATGTTTTAAAGATTTACATGTTAATGCATGTAGCCTATTATATTTATTTTAATTTAAAAGCAAAGTTTAATATTGTCAAGTCATATAATAATTATATGAATATATGAATTATACATAATTATAATTCATATAATGTATTTCTAATAAATAATTAGCAGCAAATGATGACCAATTTTGTCTCTAAAATGTTTTCACTATAAACTGATTTAATTTTGAGCGAGAGATACAGGGGGAGTGGATTTATTGCATCACTTTACTCACAGCTGATTGGTCGAGTTTTGGTTAACCAAGAATAAAACCTGCCCCGGAGCAGGTTAGCCGTGTAGCGTAAGTTACCATAGCAATGAAACCCATTAAAAATCAATCCACCTTCATGAGCCCGAAAAAACAGTTTGCTCAAACTAATCTTGAACTTATCTGTGTAGAAACTGAAACCGGCTTTGTGCAACAGGCCACTGGGGTATATTCCCAAAAGCGGGTTTAGTTAGAAACTGAGAGTTTGTTAACCACAGTAAAGAGAAACATACATTAGTTAAATAAATCACTTTATTATAACAGTGATAACAGTGATATTTTTGTTGGGTTCTGTTGTCATGGCGAATCATAATATCGGAGCTCCATTGATCGTGGCTTTTAATAGTTGTGGTGCACATGCTTAACTCAGAGTCAACCTACTCAGAGCTGATTGAACTAACTCAATTCAGCTGTTCTGAAACAGAAAACGAAGAGTTTTCCATCTCAAGGTAAGTCAACTCAGAGTTAAAGTTTTAACTCAGAGTTTGTTGAACCTTCTTTCTGGAACACAGCCCAGTGTCACCAAATATGAAAATTAGATTCTGAAAGCTTTCAATTGCTATATAGTTTGTAAAAATTACTTTAGGTTTAGACTAAGATAATTCTGTCAAGACAGCTCTCAGGATATTGGTATGATAATTGAGATTAGCATGGTAATGGATATGACAATGTTAATGTATTTGGTCTTGGTGGAATAGATCTGCTATGCTGCTGCTGCTGCGGAGCAAGTACCGAGACCTGCTACTGCCAATACATTCACAGACATTGCTGTGAGCATGTGAGACATGCTGCTGCACATGTAACATACATGAATGAACCCCCCAACAAACTAGGAAACAGAGAAAAGGACAGAGCCTTCTCAACACAAACATCTAACAGATCATTGTAGGTGTAAGGCTAAGCCAATAACGCTGTGGTGAAACAGCTGAAGAAGACTATTGCTATGCATTGTAAAGCACTTTTCACCCTACACATTTAATGGGAGATTTAGACAATACAAGTACTATACATGTGCTTTTAAGCGAGAAACAAGCTGCTGCATTGACAGATATGCATAAATCTGCACAATGATGACATAGACTGGAAGAGACAGACAAACACCCCCCAAAACAATCCATTAGGAGCGATAATGAATGACTGAACTGCATCAACATGTTAGCATAGTTAAGAAAACATAACCCTTGAATAAACAATGTCATTTTATGCAGATAAACATGTAAACATGTATGTGAATGTTTCATCCATGTTTAGACTGCATACTCACAGAAATACAAACAATAGACCATTTGCTGCTGTATAGACAAAACTGCATAACTCTCCAGCTTATGGTTGGACTCCACCAGATTATAAACAAACATGTCAAGATTCAGATGCCTTACAACTGAGATAAATCAGACACAATTATTTGTTATATTTAACAAAATCTTTAAAACTCACTCTGGTGTCTGTGGACCCGTCCCCCAAAACACCAACTTGGGCAAGAAGGGCCTCAGTGACCATGGATACCAACTGATAAGACAGTTTAAAGGATTTGCAGAGAGCTATGACTCTCACTTAATTCTCATTGAAAAGGACAAATAAACCCTTTTAATCCTATATATTCTATGTGCATAACCACTTGATAAATGTATAAACCTGTGTCCAGTTTTCACATTTTATGATTTTCCTATCATAGGGATATAGAAATGCCTGTTCTATGTATTAATGCAAACTCTTTTGGATTAATGTTTTAGAATTGCATACTATGGTTAACTAAGATCACATGGGTTGCATGTTTGGTATCGAAGGACTTTCGTTTCCTATTTGTCAATTTATGTTGCATGTTGCTAACTCTGTGACACATTAGTATTATAAGAATCTTGTGTTTCTTCTCTTGAACACCCAATCAAATTACATCTGCAAATGCCCTGCTAGAAGGACAAAGGATCGTAAAACAAAGGACCGGAAGTGTCCCTCATAATTCAAAATGCAGTAGGCTCGATAGGAAAAAGGTGGATAACCCAACAGTCTTAGACAATCCACCTTCCCTCATCCTGCACTCAGCAGGCATACGTGATCACTTATAAAACAGCATGTCATTTCAGTGTTTCAACATTTGCTTTATCTGATGATGAAGAATAAAAACAATGTGATTCTGTAAAGTTTGAAGAAAGGAAATGAATTGCTATTTTCAGATATTGAGAAAGTCCTGATAGTATCATGTACTGAGGTGTGTCTCAGATTGATAACCCTGACCACAACAGTTTCTCAAAAAAAGAACATGTTGACACACTCTCACACCTCTACAACCTGACCCGACAGTTCCCTATCCTTCATCTCAAGTTCAAAGTTCATGGTACTGGTCAATTAAGTCCTTCCTAAACATGAAAAATATGATTTATAGTTCTAGACTAAATGTGGACATGCACTTTCTCATCTCATTGGCACAAAAACAGATTCAGTATTCCTCAAAATGAATAAAATCAGTGAAATGCTAAATCAGAATCATACGCAAACCTCCAATAATTAAACATGTTAAATAAAAACAATATTTGTACACATTTAATCTCACTTTATTGACCAATGTACTTGCTGATGACCTTCAATGCTTCAGTTAATGGCTTTAGATTTTTTGTTTTTTATTGGTAAAGTAAGTGTTAAAATTTATTCTCCTGTGTCTCTAATGTGATCCAGAACAACTGCACAGCTGAAAGGTTTGTTTGAGCAGCGCCCTCTACTGTACAGGTGTGCATTTGCATTTCCTTCAGTCTGAATTATTTCAATTTTGGCGTGAAAGGGCCTTAACATTTACCCCAAAATAGAACTTTTGGTAACACTTTAGAATATTGATCCTTCATTAATGAATAACTACACAGGAACAAATGAGTAATGCATTATTAACACTCTAGTAACTACTATTAACTAACAATAAACTCTGATTAATGAATTAGTAAGTAATAGTGCTCAGTTGAAGGTGGTAGTTCACTATTAACTAATCAGTAACTACTGTTTTTTCATTCCTCCCAGAGAACTACTAAGAACTACTATATACATGTTCATAATTAATGTGAATAATGAAAAATGAATAATTAATTCTAGAGTAAAGGCCTTGGTAACCCACTAGTAATGACTGAAGTATTACTAAATCCTTCAGAAGGAATTACTAATTATTTGGATCAGTATTTTAAAGTGAGAAACATGATAACTCATGAGTTACTATATAACTCTAAAGTAACTACTTCTTATTTGGATCAGTATTCTAAAGTGAAGATCATGGTAACACACTAGTAATTACTTAAGTGTTACCAAATATATCATAAGGAATTACTGTACAAAAACATACAAAAACATCAAAAGTTTACAAAGACTTCAGTAGTTACTAGAGAGTTATCATGTTTTTCACTTTAGAATACTGATCCAAATAATTAGCAATTCCTTCTGAAGGATTTAGTAATACTTCAGTCATTACTAGTGGCTTACCAAGACCTTTACTTTACTTTACTTTTAATTATGCATTATGCATTATGCATTATTCATGTTAATTATGAACCTGTATATAGTAGTTCTTAGTAGTTCTCTGGGAAGCATAAAAAAAAAATAAAAAATTAGTTACTGATTAGCTAATAGTGAACTACCACCTTCAAATGACTGGAATGCAGATTAACCTGTGTTGTTATTTTTGTTTTTTCCTTGACACTGTGACTTTTTCTCATTTAGGGTCATGAACATGCATTCAAAGTTTCAACATGCTGATTTGTTTTGACATATACACACAAAATGACTATTATGTTTGTGATGTTCACGGGTCAATTTGACCCACATATTTTAATATTCTAAAACAACTGTACAGACCCAAAATAATAAGATTGTTTTGGATTTTACTTACCCATGTGAAGGTAAAAAAGAGCTTTTTCCCCACTTATTTTCCGGTTTGAGTGAACGCTGTGCATGTATGTTTGCCGCTGCTCTCCGTTGTTTGCTCACATTTTTATATTTTTATATTTTACATATTTAAATAGGGGCCTACATGCTTTTACCTCGCTATACGTTTGTTTATCAAATTTTAGCTTTGGGTCGAGTTTTGGTTTTGAGTAAAAACAACTCAGTGTTTCAAGATCACTACAGCAGTTTGGATCTTCATTTTTGGGCTCGTTTTATGAACTACGCATGGATTAATATTGTGGTTCTCAGATCTTCAGAGTCTTTTTTTTTCATACACGGCACCTGCTTTGAGTGGATTATCACCGCATCTTATATCACTGCTTTTTGTGGGGCTGCAAATTGGAAAGCTTTTGGTCTCTGCTAAAATATTTTATGGACTACGCAAGGATTCCTATTATTGACCATCTTTGGATTTGTATTGGATTCAGAACCTGGTGAGTGTTGCTTCGCGGGGAAATTGTATTATGACCGTATTATTGTTTGGCGGCTGGACTTTATTGACTGTGTTGGGGGTGTTCGTCATTTGGAGTAGTGTACGTTACCCCTTTGATATGTCTTCACCATCGGCTTGTAGCGGTGTGTTAGTCAACTACACTGCACAAGAACTCAAGCCTCTGAACTGTCGGCCGGGGTCTAACCTGTTACCAAGCACTTATCTTCGGTGTGCTGAGCTCAGGATTCTTCGTCGTTCGAGATATGTTCACCGGGGTTCCCAGTCACGCTTTTCAGCTTCCATATTAAATCCTGGGACGATACCTGTTATATGGTCTACAAAGCGGTATGCTCCGCATCAGAAACAACCACAGTGTGGTGTACATCTGGATTGTCTTCGTTTTATATCAAAGACTTCCTTTTCTCCTCTTTACTGGGAAATAACATGATGCCATTAAAAACGCCAGATCTGTTACAAACAAAACTTTCTTATTGAATGATTTTTTCTCAGCAAATAATATGGATTTTTTTGTTCATTACTGAAACGTGGCTTACACCAGATGATCGCAGCTCTTTATCTGAACTCTGCCCTTTGAACTGTAAATATCTCAGTTGCCCTAGAACTTTTAGTCGGGGTTGCTGTGATTTTCAAGAACTCATTTTCATGTAGGCCTCTTTTTACAGATGCTTATTCCAGTTTTGAGGCTTTGGTCTGTAAAGTTGACCTACCAAATCCTTTGCTTTGTGCACTGATTTACAGAGTGCCAAAATCCAATAAGGATTTTTTAACAGAGTTTTCTGATTTTTTATCAAACTTGGCCGCAAAAGCTGATGATTTTCTTATTCTAGGTGATTTCAATGTACATGTTTGTTGCCCAAAAAAGCCACTTGTAAGAGAGTTTACTCAACTTTTGGACTCGTTTAACTTAACACAAGTTATTTCTGGTCCTACACATATGCAGGGCCATACACTTGATCTTGTTATGACTTCAGGTTTTCCAATAACTAACATTGATATTTGTGATGTTGATCTGTCCGATCACCTGCCAATAATTTTTGATTGTTCCATTCCTGTTTTAAAATCTGAAAGCAGACCCTCTACTTACCTGGCTAGGGTTATAGACTCTTCTACTGCGACTCAGTTTAAAAGGGCTAGTACTGAACTTCAAGTTCAGACACCTATCTTGTCACAAAATTCTAGTGTTGATGATTTGGTTGATAGTTTTAATACCTCATATTCTAAGATTTTAAATGAAATTGCTCCCCTCAAAGTTAGGAAATTAAAATCTAGAAAACAGCCTTGGTTAAATAAGGAAGTTTGTGCTCTAAGAAAGGAATGTAGAAGAGCAGAAAGAATAATTGATAGGAGACAAATTACAAGTCTCCTATCAATTATTGCAAAATTCTTTGGTCAAATTTCAAGAAGCACTTGCCTTGCAAATGTCTAAATATTTTTAAAATCTGATTTCTCTAAATTCTCACTCTCCAAAGTATTTGTTTTCTACTATCAATTCTCTATTAAATCCTCCTGCTGAGATTGGTGTCAGTCATAGCCCAGAGTGGTGTGAGAAGTTTTGCAGCTTCTTCATAAACAAAATCATTTGCATTAAATTTCAAGTTGTAATGAATTCATCCCAAAAGGTTTATTTACCTTCAAATTCAGCTAAATGTTCACTTTTCCTCCCTATCTCGCATTCTGAATTGTTGAATATTGTGTCCAGTTTAAGATCGACCACTTGCTCTCTTGACATTATACCAACTACATTACTAAAGGAAGTGTTGGACTCCGTTGCACCAAATATTATTTCTATTATCAACAGTTCCCTACAGTCAGGTTCTGTTCCTTCTTGTTTTAAACATGCAGTGGTTCATCCACTGCTTAAAAAGGTAAACCTGGATCCATCTGATCTTAATAACTATAGACCTATCTCGAAAGTATTGGAGAAAGCTGTTTTAAATCAGTTATCCCCTTACTTAATTGAGAATAATATATTGGATCCTTTTCAGTCCGGTTTTAGATCTAAGCATAGTACTGAATCGGCTTTGTTAAGAGTGGTAAATGACTTATTATTTGTAGATTCTGGAAACTGTGCAGTTTTGGCATTATTGGATTTAAGTGCAGCGTTCGATACAGTGGATCACTGCATTCTTTTAAACCGGTTAAAAACTGAGGTTGGTATCTGTGACTCGGCCTTAGAGTGGTTTGAGTCCTATTTTACTGAGAGGAGTTTCTCTGTGGAGATAGGTCAGTTTCATTCTTCGCCTGCTTCTGTTACGTGCGGGGTGCCGCAGGGCTCCATTTTAGGCCCGATTTTATTTTCCTTATATATGCTTCCCCTACGTTACATCTTTGAATTTCATAAGGTTCCATATCACATTTATGCGGATGATACTCAGTTGTACATGTCAATAAAACCTGGGTCTAAGTCTTTATCTGATTTGTTAGTCTGCATAAATGACATCAAAAGTTGGATGGGTGAAAACTTTCTTCAATTAAATGAAAACAAAACTAAAGTAATTCTATTTGGTTCCTCCCAATCAGTACATGATTTGACTCCCAGTTTAGGTCCTATGTAAAGAACCTGGGTGTTATTGTTGACTCGGAGTTAAAATTCGACAAGCAAATAAACTCTGTTGTGAGAGCTAGTTTTTTCCAGCTTAGGAATTTATGGAAATTGAAATCCTTTCTATCATTTGGTGACCTAGAGACAGTTATTCATGCCTTAATTTCAACAAGACTAGATTACTGTAATGCTTTATATGCTGGTATCAACCAGGTTTCTCTATCGCGTTTACAATTAGTTCAAAATGCTGCAGCTCGTTTTTTGACGGGGAAAAAAAAGGGGCCACATCGCCCCTATCCTGGTGCACTTACATTGGTTACCGGTCAACTTTATAATTGATTACAAGATTTTAGTTTTTTGTTTTTAAAGCCTTGCACGGTCTGGCTCCAGTTTACATCTCTGACCTTATCTGTCCATATTCCACTCAAAGATCTCTCAGATCATCCTCTGACAAGTTATTAGCCATCCATCGTCTCGTTTGAAATCTAAAGGTGAGAGAGCCTTTTCCATATTTGCCCCTAAGCTGTGGAATTTGCTACCTCGGTCAATTAGGTTTTCCTCCTCCTTATCTGTATTTAAGTCATCTCTGAAAACATATCTTTTTTCTCAGGCCTATACATAATATTTAGATTTCTTAGTCTCAGTGAGTTAAATCTTAGTCTTTGATTTTATTTGGTTTTATGATTCTGTTGCTGATTTATATACTTTTTTCCTTGTATGACTGCTTTTGTATGATCTTTTTATTGTTTTCTGTGAAGCACCTTGGTCGGCAGAAATGTTGTTTAAAGGTGCTATATAAATAAAAGTGACCTTGACCTTGACCTTATTTCAATGCTGAAAATTATTTGTTTAGCCACAGATGGTACAAATGAACTATAATTCCTTTTCTCAAGCTATCTGAAATACTTTCTAACCTATGTTATTTTCTTGAAATTTTGTGCCATCTAGGGTCATGGACACGCATGCAAAGTTTCAACACACTGATGTGTTGTGAAATGTGAATACAGAAATTTTATACAATCTTGTTGTTCCTTGTAACAAAAGAAGAAGGACAAGGTAGGTCTGACACAATGCTGGGGTTTATTCAACAGTAAGATATTCAGATAACACACTTCAGTATTTCATCATATTAAACTCAGAAACAAACTCAGATAGCCAAGTCAGGCAATGTAATGCTCGCACTGAAACCAGGACTTCAAATGAATGTAACAAGTAAGTATCATGTGAAAACATAACAAGAGTAGTACTTAACTTAGTCTCTGTGGAGTGTGCTAAAGTCAGAAGCAATAAAGTAACAGGTACTGGAATGCAGAGGTGGAAAGTAACTAATTATTTTATTTAACTTAATTTATTATTAATACAAGCAATGTTTCGGTCCAATGACTGTCATCAGGCATATGAATAATATTACAGACAAGACATTTTAAAAACAGTCCCAACCAATGAATGTACAGTAGTTGACACTACATGTGAACCAATCACCAACAAGGACTCAAATGTCCAATAAAACATACTTTTCAATTTTACAAATATTACAAATGTTTCATTATTTACAAACAAATGTAATCATGTTTGTAAAATCACGTCAAACAATTCTTATCTTATCAAAAATACCATATCATCCCTTCACGATCAAACAGACACTTAGAAATACAATAAAATCTCACTACAACATTACATTGACAGTGCTTCATCATTTAACCCCAAGGGTGATAAGGTTTGCAAAGTCACAATCCAAAACAATTCATGTCTTAATAACAGAGTATCAATATCGCCACCTCGTGGTGGAACAGACACCTTTTAATTCCCCATGAAACGTAGGGAGGACACATCATGATTAAAAGAAAGGTAATGTGCAGCAACTGGATCAGTAATATCTTTTCTCCTAGTGGAGCTCTTATGTTAACTGATCCTTTGTTTCAATTGTCGAGATGTTTTCCCCACATAACACAAACCACAAGGACATCGAATAAGATACACAACATGTATTGAAGCACATGTAATAACAGAGTTAATTTTATATTTTCGACCTGTTCTTGGATGACAAAATACAGCTGTTTTGAATGTATTATTACACTGTGCACGATTACCACACCGATAGCATAGGGCTCAATAAAGTTTGAGATGTAGGAGAAACTGCATTCTGAAAACGGGCATATACCAAAAGATTTGCATCATTTAGACCCTAAAGAATCATATTAACTTGTACAACAGGTGGTAGGTGGTAAAACAAAAACAAATGTTTTTTGTACGTTTTATCTTCTTGTTTAACAACTCTGTACTTGTTTTTTTTTTTTTTAAAGCTATATCAAAAGCATCATTAACCCATTTTGTGGGAAATCCTCTGTCCAAAGATTTCTTTTACATAATCCATGACTTTTCAATAAAATCAGGATCTGAATGACAATTCCAGTTCCTCTACAAAAGGATTTAAAATGGTCACAAACTCATGAACCTAAAAAAATACATAATTGATATATCTATACCATTTCATTATATGAGAATAAAACAGAATTAACATCGCAATTGTAAATAAAGCGGTGCTCGAAATAACCCATGAATAAGTTCGCATAATTCTGGGGGAAAATCTAACCCATCGTCGTGCCACTCCCTTAAAGCTAAAAATCATTATCAAAACTAAAATAGTTGTATTTAAAAACATAGGAGGCCATCTTGACTAAGAGGCCATCTTGACTTGAAAAAAAAAAAAAATCAAATTCTGATTGTGATATCCAGCCATTAGTTTTAGCACTGTTTAAAAAAGACAACACTTCAGATTGATAAATTCTAGTGGGATCATGAGAAAGTTTAACACAGAACCTCCTGTTTATGTTTACACGTATCTTGTACCACAATTGCATCCATTTTCATCAGGTTTTTATAATGAGGTCCGGATCAGACATAAGTTCATTTAAAGCAGTTCTCTCATTAAACTACAAATCATACACACAATCCGTGTTCGAAGCTGCACAGGATTTTAAAACATCTTGTTCCACAACACGACAGAAAGTATGAATCGTGTGGTCACCAATTAGAAGTGTAAAAAAATAAATTTTAAAGAGAAATGTCAGAGGATTTCGATACAACAGAAGAGGAGCTTGAGTTTGTTGCACAGCCCGTTTTGTTTAAACAGTGAAAGGCGTCAAAGCTTACAATACTATAATTTGATTTTTGAATGTTACTTAGATGAACTAGGACTAGTCTAGATGTTGCAGTGTGTTTGAATGACGCTTCATAATGAATATATAACTGATAACTGTTTTTTGTTTTTTTTGTGATTGATTTTGTACCTTCAAATAAAACATTTTTCAATTCTTTAAAAAGGTTGTTTAAAATAAACCAGAATTTTTAATTAAACATATTGTGGGCTTAATGGCAACAGGGGTGTGCTTAAAGGGTACAAAAATGTACCCATTAAGCACAGCCAGACTTTTTATATTTAATGATGTACATCTTAATTGAAATGCTTTTGACATTTAACCCATTTTAGCCCACCAGCAACTATAGTTGCCGCAGTGTATGGTTGTCATTTTCCTTTTGTACGTTTTTTCTAGATGTTTTCCATGTTTTATTTCTCAATGACATGCAAGAAAACATCCAAATAAAGGATTTCAAGAACAAAAAAAGGTATTTACTTCCTTCCTGTGACATGAGGCTGTCAACTTCCTACCCCTACTTCCAGGAAGCATAGTGAAGGCAAACCCTCCCAAAGAAAAGTCATTTTCATGTTAATATTAAGAATTTTTTGTTGACATATACAAACCCGATTCCAAAAAAGTTGGGGATACTATACAAATTGTGAATAAAAAAGGAATGCAATAATTTACAAATCTCATAAACTCATATTTTATTCACAATAGAATATAGATAACATATCAAATGTTGAAAGTGAGACATTTTGAAATGTCATGCCAAATATTGGCTCATTTTGGATTTCATGAGAGCTACACATTCCAAAAAAGTTGGGACAGGTAGCAATAAGAGGCCGGAAAAGTTAAATGTACATATAAGGAACAGCTGGAGGACCAATTTGCAACTTATTAGGTCAATTGGCAACATGATTGGGTATAAAAAGAGCCTCTCAGAGTGGCAGTGTCTCTCAGAAGTCAAGATGGGCAGAGGATCACCAATTCCCCCAATGCTGCGGTGAAAAATAGTGGAGCAATATCAGAAAGGAGTTTCTCAGAGAAAAATTGCAAAGAGTTTGAAGTTATCATCATCTACAGTGCATAATATCATCCAAAGATTCAGAGAATCTGGAACAATCTCTGTGCGTAAGGGTCAAGGCCGGAAAACCATACTGGATGCCCGTGATCTTCGGGCCCTTAGACGGCACTGCATCACATACAGGAATGCTACTGTAATGGAAATCACAACATGGGCTCAGGAATACTTCCAGAAAACATTGTCGGTGAACACAATCCACCGTGCCATTCGCCGTTGCCGGCTAAAACTCTATAGGTCAAAAAAGAAGCCATATCTAAGCATGATCCAGAAGCGCAGGCGTTTTCTCTGGGCCAAGGCTCATTTAAAATGGACTGTGGCAAAGTGGAAAACTGTTCTGTGGTCAGACCAATCAAAATTTGAAGTTCTTTTTGGAAAACTGGGACGCCATGTCATGCGGACTAAAGAGGACAAGGACAACCCAAGTTGTTATCAGCGCTCAGTTCAGAAGCCTGCATCTCTGATGGTATGGGGTTGTATGAGTGCGTGTGGCATGGGCAGCTTACACATCTGGAAAGGCACCATCAATGCTGAAAGGTATATCCAAGTTCTAGAACAACATATGCTCCCATCCAGACGTCGTCTCTTTCAGGGAAGACCTTGCATTTTCTAACATGACAATGCCAGACCACATACTGCATCAATTACAACATCATGGCTGCGTAGAAGAAGGATCCGGGTACTGAAATGGCCAGCCTGCAGTCCAGATCTTTCACCCATAGAAAACATTTGGAAGAGGAAGATGCGACAAAGAAGACCTAAGACAGTTGAGCAACTAGAAGCCTGTATTAGACAAGAATGGGACAACATTCATATTCCTAAACTTGAGCAACTTGTCTCCTCAGTCCCCAGACGTTTGCAGACTGTTATAAAAAGAAGAGGGGATGCCACACAGTGGTAAACATGGCCTTGTGCCAACTTTTTTGAGATGTGTTGATGCCATGAAATTTAAAATCAACTTATTTTTCCCTTAAAATGACACATTTTCTCAGTTTAAACATTTGATATGTCATCTATGTTGTATTCTGAATAAAATATTGAAATTTGAAACTTCCACATCATTGCATTCTGTTTTTATTCACAATTTGTACAGTGTCCCAGCTTTTTTGGAATCGGGTTTGTATATATCTACATAATCACGAGGGTCTCTAGAATCATCCAAACAAAACAAATCTTACAAGAGATCTATAGTTTTTTTGTATACTGTAGTTGCTGGTGGGCAAATGACTTGTAAGTACATATATCATGGGGAAATGTTTAATGGGTTAATAAATAAAGGTTATTGGTCTTGTTTAGTGCTTTTTGCTTTCATAATATTTTATATTGTTATATATTATATATTGTTATTTGTTAATTAAATTATTTTTTTATTTATTTATTTTTTGTTTGTTTGTTACATGTGACCCTGGACTACAAAACCAGTCATAAGGGTCAATTTTTTGAAATTGAGATGTATACATCATCTGAGAGCTGAAATATATATAAGCTTCCATTGATGTATGGTTTGTTAGGATAGGACATTTGGCCGAGACTCAACTATTTGAAAATCTGGAATCTGAAGGTGCAAAAAAAAAAAAAAGCAAAATAGTGAGAAAATTGCCTTAAAGTTGACCAAATGAAGTCCTTAACAATGTATATCCATTCACAAAAATATTTTTTAAAAAATATATATTTACAGTAGAAAAATTACTAAATACTTCATTGAACATGAGCTTTACTTAATATACTAATGATTTTTAGCATTAAAGAAAAAAAAATCAATGATTTTGACCCATACAATGTATTGTTGGCTATAGCTACAAATATACCCGTGCGACTTATGACTGGGTTTGTGGTCCAGGATCACATATAGATGTCATTTTTTTCTAATGAACAATGTAATTTAACATTTTAATTCACAATGCTCTGTTGGAGCAACTTAACGGCTGTACTATGTTCCACCACTTTAAATTATACTATTTGTTGTTTGTTGTGTTTTCATATTCAAGAGATTATAAACTAGATGCAGCTTTTTTGGGTTCACATCAAATGTTCTTCAACTTTGAAAACCTTGAAAGCAGTTATTTTGAGTTAGATGCATAAATGTTATCCTCCTATTCAAATTTTACATTGAGGGGTGCATACAACACATCTGCCCACCGGCAGCTATAGTTGCCGCACATTCAAACACGTTTTTTAAGAAAAAAGAAAAAAACCTGGGGAAAATAAATGCAGAATATGTTCACATAGGACACTATTAACAGGACTATAATATATATAATAAATATATAATAAAACCATTCAGAAAAATTTGGGCACAAATGGGTTAAAATAAAATAAAATTTTATTGTGTGAGATGTACTGTGGTACTGAAACCAATATCCTGTGCACTAAAAATTTCTCAATGTAAATTTTGGTGAGCTTAATAGGTACGTTTACCCTATGTAACTCTCCATTTCATGCATAACCCTTTTAATTCAGCTCAAAATATCTCACATTGGGTGTCTCTGTCGACCTCTTGTGGAAAAAAAAATAATATAACATGGTATTTCATGACTCCCTGGGTCGTAAAGACGTCGTTTATTTCCTCAGTATGCATTCAGGCGTCTATTTAGACATTATAAAATCTTTTTTTTTTGGGTAAAGTTTTTAGTTTTAATTTTGACCTTTTTAGGTTTTTCTTTATATACTGAATTGCCAGATTCAAGTTAGTAAACCTTGAAAATTATTGATTTGAAAATGCTGAATTTAATTCAGAATAAAAAGGTTGTTCTGCATTGTAAATGTGTTCAAATCTAACCATATCTGTGTCACGATCACCTGTGAGAGTGCCCTTCAGCCACTAGAGGGCACTCCTTCCCGGACTCTCTGTTTCACCCATTTCATGGACTACATTTCCCATAACACACTCCCCGGACTAATCACTATTCATCATTGTACCCAGCTGTTGTATATTTTGTCATTAGTGTCTGTGTATTTAGTCTGAGTTGTTTCTGTCTGTTCTTGTGGTTCATTGTTTGATGTCACCCTCGAGTCTGATCCCTGTTCTCCCGTTTTGGTTTGTAGTTTCTTGTTTCGTGTTTCTTGTTTCATGTTGGACTGTCTATTTATGGATTATGACCTTTGCCTGTACCCCGAAATACGCCTTTTGGATTTGCCCACAATAAACACCATTGCTGCAATTGGATCTATCTCGTCTTCATGAGTTCCGTGACAGAACGAACCACCACATAAAGATCCAGCAGCATGAGGACTATTCTACCAGCCACTTGCAGGGAGCGTGTGGTAATGCTTGGGGCAGTGATGGCTCTACGCCAGGAGGGAGAAGAGGTAGGATGCTTCGCCAAGGTCTTTTGGACGATGGCGGTGGGCCTGAGGTACAACGATGCGGTGCTGAAGGATATTTTTAATTGTTGCCTTGATGATCCTCTACCTCAGTGTGAGATGGAAGGGCTACAGGACTTGGATTTCTGGAGATTCGCCGCATATCTCTGCCATCGGCTAGAATGGGCCTCACCAAGTCAACCAGGCAGTGTGCATGCTCCAGACCATGAATCCGTCTCTGAAGTCACAGGGGAGGTGGGCACTGAGCCTCAGCTTCACCCTGGTAAAGGGAGGAGGAGGAGAAGGAAGGTTTCCTTCAGACTTCAAGGCCCAGAGGCCTCTCCAGCCAGTGAGTCCAGTCCAGAGCCCGCTCCAGCCAGTGAGTCCACTCCAGAGCCCACTCCAGTCAGTGAGTTTACTCCAGTCAGTGAGTCCACTCCAGATCCAGCTTTAGTCAGTGAGTCCAGTCCAGAGCCCACTCCAGCCAGTGAGTCCAGTCCAGAGCCCACTCCAGTCAGTGAGTCCACTCCAGATCCAGCTTTAGTCAGTGAGTCCAGTCCAGAGCCCGCTCCAGCCAGTGAGTCCACTCCAGAGCCCACTTCAGTCAGTGAGTTTACTCCAGTCAGTGAGTCCACTCCAGATCCAGCTTTAGCCAGTGAGTCCACTCCAGAGCCCACTCCAGCCAGTGAGTCCACTCCAGAGCCCGCTCCAGCCAGTGAGTCCACTCCAGAGCCCGCTCCAGTCAGTGAGTTTACTCCAGCCAGTGAGTCCACTCCAGAGCCCGCTCCAGCCAGTGAGTCCACTCCAGAGCCCGCTCCAGCCAGTGAGTCCACTCCAGAGCCTGCTCCAGCCAGTGAGTCCACTCCAGAGCCCGCTCCAGCCAGTGAGTTTACTCCAGCCAGTGAGTCCACTCCAGAGCCCGCTCCAGCCAGTGAGTTTACTCCAGCCAGTGAGTCCACTCCAGAGCCCGCTCCAGCCAGTGAGTCCACTCCAGCCAGTGAGTTCACTACAGAGCCCGTTCCAGCTAGTGAGTCCACTCCAGGTCTGCATGCTCTCCCTATCAGTCCGGTGATGGCCAAGAGGATTCTTTTCACGTTTTATGTTTTGGCGGTCTTGCGTGCCTGGAGGATGCACTTAGAGCAGCCCGAGCCCGCTGCCGTCCCGGAGCAGCCCGCTCTCCCTGATACGGCCACTGAGGCCGTCACCGAGCTGCCCGCTCTCCCTGATACGGCCACGGAGGCCGTCACCGAGCTGCCCGCTCTCCCCGATACGGCCACGGAGCACCCTTGGTCAGCCCTGCTGCCGCTGCCGCCCAGATCTTCTGCCCTGCCTCCGCCGCCACCCAGACCTTCTGCCCTGCCGCCGCCGCCGCCCAGACCTTCTGCCTTGCCGCCACCGCCCAGACCTTCTGTCCTGCCGCTGTACTCACCCCCATGTCATCCAAGATGTTCATGTCTTTCTTTCTTCAGTCGAAAAGAAATTAAGGTTTTTGATGAAAACATTCCAGGATTTTTCTCCATATAATGGACTTCAATGGGCACCAAATGGTTCAAGGTCCAAATGACAGTTTCAATGTAGCTTCAAAGGGCTTTAAATGATACCAGACGATACCAGATGATGAATAAGGCTCTTATCTAGTGAAACGATCGGACATTTAAAAAATAAAAAATAAAAGTTTTTAAGTTTTATAAGCACAAATGCTCGCCTTGCTCTGTTCTGCGATGCCCGTGACGTCACGTAATACGCAATTACGTTGAAAAGGTCACGCTTAACGTAGGCGGAAGTACCGAGTCAGTGTTTACAAGTTGAACGTGTAAATACTGAGTCAAACGCTGTTAACAAAAAAAGGTAAAACAACAATGTCGGATGATTTTGAACTTCAAGGGAAGATGCGTTTTTCGCCCTGCCCTACCTTTTTGAACTGTAATACACAGACGGAAGAGGCTGCTGCGGCGACACACACCTTTCCAGCATCGGGCAGACGAAGATCTAACGAGACGTGGTGGTGCACATGTGGCAAATGCCAACCATTGCCAACAGAGGAAGAATCTCAATGCTGCCATGACTGGACCATTTCAATCCCGCCATTAGAATCAGTCGGTGAGTCCCTGTTTCCATCTCGCTGCATTATCGGACAAAATGGATTTCCACCGTTACTGAGCAACAACGTTTTAAGGGGGTCGCACACCGGACGCGAAGCTCAGCGCCGAGCCACGTCTTTAAAATTCGAACGCATTGTTTTCTATGAGTGTACGCACCGGCGGCGACATTCGGCGCCTGTCCGCGGCGCCCAGCTACGAAGTTGCTCAAAATCCTGCTGCGCCACAGAGCGTCATGTACATTGTTACATTACATTAAATGTATATTATATTTCTCTCAAATCGTCGTTAATGTACATACTGACTTCACCCTGTGCTGCAAGATACATTAGTTTTACATTTTTAGTTTAACAGCTTGAATAAAGTCTAAAAATGTATAATAAACATAGCCTTTTCTTTCATTTTGCTCTGCTGTGCCATTTTTCCATGTACACTAACCTCAGTGCGAAATATTAAAGCATAGGCATATGTAACGCTTCCCTGTTGACATAAAACACTCCCATTGTGCAGCTCTTCTATCAGGAGTTGAGTCAAAATTGAGCTTGCGCGTATATAATGTGCGCGGCCGGTGTGCGATACCTGTGAGTTGTCAGAGACGCGACGCCGAGATAAGATCGTTTCGCTAGATAAGAGCCTTATTCATCATCTGGTATCGTCTGGTATTGTTTAAAGCCCTTTGAAGCTGCACTGAAACTGTCATTTGGACCTTGAACCATTTGGTGCCCATTGAAGTCCATTATATGGAGAATAATCCTGGAATGTTTTCATCAAAAACCTTAATAAATTTTCGACTGAAGAAAGAAAGACACGAACATCTTGGATGACATGGGGGTGAGTAAATTATCAGGAAATTTTAATTTGAAAGTGAACTAATCCTTTAATTTAAAAGAGACCGCCGTGTGTGTTTTATTTATTATTATTTTTTATTTTAATAAACCAAAATCTTCACTGGGTAGGCTTCTCTCCCTCTCTCGTCTGCTCTCTCTCTTTTGCTCACTCTCTCGTTATCATTCACCCGACGTGAAATATATAAATAATTTTAATAGCACGGCCGTTCAAAACCCGGGTCTAACATGTGCATGCAAAGCTATCAATGACAATCATTTTGGGTGGGAATTAATGTAAACACAGATATGGGATACCAGTCGCATCTAAAGTGAATGTAAACACACTGGCCCAAAAATCGGATATGGTCAAAAGATCAGATCTGTGCATTAAGACTTGCAGTGTAAATGCAGCCTAAGTCTTAAGACTAGGTCTCAGCTCCTAAATTATATGAGTTCTGGGGCCATATTCACAAAACATCTTAAAAATAGCTCTTAATTTGTTGATTTAGAAGAAACTTTTATAAATAAATGTTTGCTCTAAGAATATTTCACAAAGCATTTTAACATTAAAACCAGCTAAATCTGTGAAGCATTAGGAGTAGTCAAGAGGACTCCTAAGTCACTAATACCAAATCACAAACAATCCTAATGGCCGTTGCTGCAATTCCGCCTCAGCAATCCGCACTAAGACACTGAACACCATTGAGGCGATAGTGATAAAGCCTTGGGTGCTGAACCCTTTCTTCATAAATGCAATACATATTTTGATTTATTGATTTGAATCTACGATAAGACACCAAAAATAAATCTTTAATAAATGAATAAGTAAATAATGGCAGTCGTTTTCACGAGTTCACACTTACAAATGATTGAATGCAGTAAAACAATATATAAGTGTATTTGGTGTGCTGTCGAGGGCTCCGAGCTTGGAATTTAGAATAGGGCATCATTTGTAAAACCTTTATTTGAATAAGGCAACATAAAAAAAATAAAAAAAAATAATAAAACTTTATTTGAATAAGGCAACATAAAAAATAAAAATAAAAACTTTATTTGAATATGGCAACATGATACCTCATTCTACAATATTTGATTAAATCGCTGACAGACAGCCAATCACTGTGGTCATAGTTAGTAAGTGTGTTGACATCATCCATAGCAACGAGGTCAACCCCACCCTTACCCTTCTCTCTGTTCCTTTGTAAAAGTTGCTCTCAGCAGCTTTGTGAATAGGTTTTAAGAGAAAACTCTTAACTAAGAACTTTTACTGCTATTTATTAGAACTCTTAGTGGTAAGATAAAACGTTTTGCCCCTGACGCATATGGCACACTTATCTGGAAACACTTCAGGAGATTCAAAGTCGTCATCTGGTTGGTTGAATTCTATAGGATGTCCAGGAGACGTGTGTGTCGCGTTCTTTAACGATCCGCCTGGAAACAAATGCCGTAACACCAAACCCCCTCATAGAAGAAGAACTCTGTTGTGTTTACAACTGTGACAACGAGCGCTTACCAGGATCAACTAATGCTGGATTTTCAAAAGTATGTGACGTTCGCAGCTCCATTGTTGAACGAAACAAAACGAACTGTGATTGGTTGTTACATGTCAGTCAAACGTCCTCTTGGGTGGTCCTTGGCCAATGAAAGTTGCGATAGAGTCCAGACCTTCTGCAGTCAGTCTGAAGCTCTGGCCACACGAGATGATGCTGATTTGTCTTGTGTATGGGTAACACTGTGCACTGTCTGTTCATTTCTATTGTACATGTAGCCTCGATGGGCCACTTTTGATGATGTGTAAATCATTATTTGGCCTTCCAATATATACCATCTGTCTTTTCATGGTGGTTATCAATTTATTTTATAATGTGTACTGTATGTTTGTGTAATGCAGGTAAATTAACATAGCCCTTAAAGGTCCCGTTTTTCGTGTTTTTTTGAAGCTTTGATTGTGTTTATAGTGTGCAATACAACATGTGTTCATGTTTCGCGTGTAAAAAAAAAACACAGTATTTTTCACATAATTTACTTATCTGTATACCGCTGTTTCCACTGTCATAAAAACGGGCTGATGACTTCCTTGTTCTATGAAGTCCCTCCTTCAGAAATACGTAACGAGTTCTGATTGTGCCAGCGGTTCCTGTGTTGTGATTCGACAGCAGCTTAGCAAACCTTGCCCGGAAAGTGCTGCACATAGTTTTACATGTGGATTATAATTTTCGGGAACCGAGTTAAACATAAATTGTAACCATTGATCTCTAAGTACAGCATCCCTGGGAAGGCCAAATAAAGGTGATTGGACTGCGGGATGAAAATAACAGCGTTTCGACGACATGGCGACAAACACACTCTACAAACGCAACTCTTGCTCTTCTCCGTGGGAGCGCAACAAGACCACGCCCACTTTTTGTGTATTCCTGTGGGCGGAGGTTAGTCAAAAAACTGTTTTAGTGACGTCATTAAAGAAGGAAGTAGAGGGATGTAGTCCAAACTGGCCGTTCGACGTAGGCGACTTCTGTTAAATAAAATATCTCGCTTGGCATTGAACTTTGAGCTTTAAAATTTTACAGATTTTATTTATACTCTAACAACAACATTACACACTAACTAAAGTTTGAAACATGGGATCACGAAGAACGGGACCTTTAATGAAACCACTTAATGATCACATGTTACATGCATGTTATAATGAACTGTGTCTGTGCCAGATGTTTTTCAAGTACTGTGTTTGTTTGCACAGCCCTTTGCATTAATAGATAAGCACTACATTTAAAAAATATGTGAAGGTAAAAATGCACACACCATTCAGTTTTTATATACCTTTTTATTCTCCGTTTCCATTTATGGATGGCAGGGCATATACACATGAAGTAATCAGTATGAGGGCACACCCATTACAAGCATTAAAGGGATAGTTCACCCAAAAATGAAAATTATCCCATGATTTACTCACCCTCAAGCCATCCGAGGTCTATATGACCACCTACTTTCAGACAAACACAATCTGAGATATATTTAATAATATTCTGGCTCTTCAAAGCTTTATAATGGTAGTGAAAATGCATCCATCCATCATAAAAAATAATCCACACAGCTCCAGGGGGTTAATAAAGGCCTTCTGAAGCAAAGCGATGCATTTTTGAAAAAATAAAAAAATTAAAAAATCCACATTTAAAACTTTATAATCTAAAATAACTAGCTTCTGACAGACTACCATACATGGCCGGCTGTAGAAATTTTGTGAATTTTTTCAATGAAAGATCAAAAGGATTAACAATGCAGATTTATTTTCACAGTAACTTTGCTCATATTTACTAAGGGTGCCAATATTAGTGGAGGGAGCTGTACACCTAGGATGGCTTGATGGTGAGTAAATCATGGGATAATGTTCATTTTGGGGTGAATTATCCCTTTAACATCCCCACTTAATCTCTTACTGTACAATACTGTTTACAACATATCATACGAACACAGTTTTGTATTTCTCTTGTGTTGCATTTACACACCAAACATAAAACTCCTGAAAATGTAAACTTTGTCACTGGATTAGTGATGACATCAGCCACCATTTCTTCTGAAGAGGGAAAACTCTTTGCCATCACCAAGTGCTGATCGAATGCTATCAAATCCTTTTCTTCTGTTTTCTGTAAACGCAGTGATCAGATGAATTCTGCACTAAATCATCCTCGCTGAGGTCGTCATGTAATATTTTGTTCCTGTTTCTACCTGACTGTTTTTAATCATACAGTGACTTGTTCAGCTTGCAGACTAGTTTTTCTCCTACGTCTGACTTCACTTCAAAACCTTCTGGCTGTCCCATGTAAATCAATCAGCTGATGCATGCAGATAAGCATTATAGTACTCCCTAACAGTGAGTACTCTTTTTGTAAAGAAAAGAGTAGAAAAGCTTTGGGACATACTATCATGTCATACAATTGCGTCTTTAACGGATGATCTGTCGCATCCTGTCACCGTAAACTGGCCCATCAGTCATCTTGTCACAGTTAACACGCTCCACATGTAATTTAATTTCCTACCGTATCAGAGAGAAGTGCAGTAGCACATTGATCTGCAGTTGCGGGTCTTTCATGCGAGACTCTCCTCATATTAATGCACAGTGATGCTAATCAATTTGTTAATGGCCAAATCTGCAGGGCTGCATTTTCCTAATGGGCACAAACTTAGGATGGACAGTATGGACATTGGGACACAGGGAAAGTCACTTGGTTCATTCCTGAATGAATCAGCAGTTTGAACAAATCAGTTGAATGAATGATTCAATGACTCACTCATTAAGACAGGGTCTTAGGCCGGGTTCACAACGCAAGCAGCAGCAGAGCGGAAGCAGCGCATATTTTTTTCGGCGCCCATGTTAACAGATGAGAGCGTTCACACCGCACGCAGAGGCTGCGCGGCAGCGCGTTGCAGGAGCAGAGCAGAAGCAGTATGCCCAGATAGCAAAATTGATATGGCCCAGATCTGGCGCAAATTTGACACTTTCCTTTGGCCCACTTTTGGCAGGAATGATGGCACTTGGGCGGTCCGCTCCTGTTTTCCAGATTTGGACCACAAGCAAGCCACAATAATGCCGCATGTCAGCCATGAACAAAACAAATGAAGCAGAACTGGCCCACATCTGGGCAACAGTTCATTTTGATTCTGGCCCAGATCCAACAACCTTGCTGTTGCCCAGATGTGGGGCAGTTCTGCTATATTCGTTTTGGTTATGGCTGACATGCAGCATTGGTATGGCTTGCTTGTGGCCCAGATCTGGCGCAAGTTTGACACTTTTCATTTGGCTGACTTTTGGCAGGAATGATGGCACTTGGGCGGTCCGCTCCCGTTTTCCAGATTAGGGCCACAAGCAAGCCACAGTAATGCCGCATGTCAGCCTTAAACAAAACGAATGAAGCAGAACTGGCCCACATCTGGCAACAGTTCATTTTGATTCTGGCCCAGATCCAACAACCTTGCTGTTGCCCAGATGTGAGCCAGTTCTGCTATATTCGCTTTGGTTATGGCTGACATGCAGCATTGGTATGGCTTGCTTGTGGCCCAGATCTGGCGCAAGTTTGACACTTTTCATTTGGCTGACTTTTGGCAGGAATGATGGCACTTGGGCGGTCCGCTCCCGTTTTCCAGATTAGGGCCACAAGCAAGCCACAGTAATGCCGCATGTCAGCCATAAACAAAACGAATGAAGCAGAACTGGCCCACATCTGGGCAACAGTTCATTTTGATTCTGGCCCAGATCCAACAACCTTGCTGTTGCCCAGATGTGAGCCAGTTCTGCTATATTCGTTTTGGTTATGGCTGACATGCGGCATTGGTATGGCTTGCTTGTGGCCCAGATCTGGCGCAAGTTTGACACTTTTCATTTGGCTGACTTTTGGCAGGAATGATGGCACTTGGGCGGTCCGCTCCCGTTTTCCAGATTAGGGCCACAAGCAAGCCACAGTAATGCCGCATGTTAGCCATAAACAAAACGAATGAAGCAGAACTGGCCCACATCTGGGCAACAGTTCATTTGAATTCTGGCCCAGATCCATCACCTTGCTGTTACCCAGATGTGGGCCAATTCTGCTTTATTCGATTTGTTTATGGCTGACAAGCGGCATTGGTATGGATTGCTTGTGGCCCAAATCTGGCCAACAGGAGTGGACCGCCCAAGTGCCATCATTCCATGCGGTATGTGGGCCAGAGCGAGGTTTTGGATCTGGGCCAGAATTAAAATGAACTGTTGCCCAGATGTGCGATGCCCAGATAGCAAAATTGATATGGCCCAGATCTGGCGCAAATTTGACACTTTCCTTTGGCCCACTTTTGGCAGGAATGATGGCACTTGGGCGGTCCGCTCCTGTTTTCCAGATTTGGACCACAAGCAAGCCACAATAATGCCGCATGTCAGCCATGAACAAAACAAATGAAGCAGAACTGGCCCACATCTGGGCAACAGTTCATTTTGATTCTGGCCCAGATCCAACAACCTTGCTGTTGCCCAGATGTGGGCCAGTTCTGCTATATTCGTTTTGGTTATGGCTGACATGCAGCATTGGTATGGCTTGCTTGTGGCCCAGATCTGGCGCAAGTTTGACACTTTTCTTTTGGCTGACTTTTGGCAGGAATGATGGCACTTGGGCGATCCGCTCCTGTTTTCCAGATTTGGACCACAAGCAAGCCACAATAATGCCGCATGTCAGCCATAAACAAAACGAATGAAGCAGAACTGGCCCACATCTGGGCAACAGTTCATTTTGATTCTGGCCCAGATCCAACAACCTTGCTGTTGCCCAGATGTGAGCCAGTTCTGCTATATTCGTTTTGGTTATGGCTGACATGCAGCATTGGTATGGCTTGCTTGTGGCCCAGATCTGGCGCAAGTTTGACACTTTTCATTTGGCTGACTTTTGGCAGGAATGATGGCACTTGGGCGGTCCGCTCCCGTTTTCCAGATTAGGGCCACAAGCAAGCCACAGTAATGCCGCATGTCAGCCTTAAACAAAACGAATGAAGCAGAACTGGCCCACATCTGGGCAACAGTTCATTTTGATTCTGGCCCAGATCCAACAACCTTGCTGTTGCCCAGATGTGAGCCAGTTCTGCTATATTCGCTTTTGGTTATGGCTGACATGCAGGCATTGGTATGGCTTGCTTGTGGCCCAGATCTGGTGCAAGTTTGACACTTTTCATTTGGCTGACTTTTGGCAGGAATGATGGCACTTGGGCGGTCCGCTCCCGTTTTCCAGATTAGGGCCACAAGCAAGCCACAGTAATGCCGCATGTCAGCCATAAACAAAACGAATGAAGCAGAACTGGCCCACATCTGGGCAACAGTTCATTTTGATTCTGGCCCAGATCCAACAACCTTGCTGTTGCCCAGATGTGAGCCAGTTCTGCTATATTCGTTTTGGTTATGGCTGACATGCGGCATTGGTATGGCTTGCTTGTGGCCCAGATCTGGCGCAAGTTTGAGGAATGATGGCACTTTTCCCGTTTTCCATTAGGGCCACAAGCAAGCCACAGTGGCTGACTAAACAAAACGAATGAAGCAGAACTTGGCAACACTTCATTTTGGAATCCAACAACCTTGCTGTTGCCCATGGCACTTGGGCGGTTGGTATGGCCGCTCCCGTTTTCCAGATTAGGGCCACAAGCAAGCCACAGTAATGCCGCATGTTAGCCATAAACAAAACGAATGAAGCAGAACTGGCCCACATCTGGGCAACAGTTCATTTGAATTCTGGCCCAGATCCATCACCTTGCTGTTACCCAGATGTGGGCCAATTCTGCTTTATTCGATTTGTTTATGGCTGACAAGCGGCATTGGTATGGATTGCTTGTGGCCCAAATCTGGCCAACAGGAGTGGACCGCCCAAGTGCCATCATTCCATGCGGTATGTGGGCCAGAGCGAGGTTTTGGATCTGGGCCAGAATTAAAATGAACTGTTGCCCAGATGTGCGCCAGTTCTGCTTCATTTGTTTTGTTCATGGCTGACATGCGGCATAACTGTGGCTTGCTTGTGGCCCTAATCTGGCAAACAGGAGCGGACCGCCCAAGTGCCATTATTCCTGCCAAATGTGAGCCACATGAAAGTGTCAAGTGTGCAACAGATCCAACCCCTTTGCTCTGGCCCACATACCACATGGAATGATGGCACTTAGGCGGACCACTCCTGTTGGCCAGATTTGGGCCACAAGCAAGCCATACCAATGCCGCATGTCAGCCATAAGCAATACAAATAAAGCATAACTGGCCCTAATCTGGGCAACAGTTCATTTTAATTCTGGCCCAGATCCAACACCTCGCTCTGGCCCACATACTGCGTTGAATGATGGCATGATGAGCGGTCCACTCCTGTTTGAAAGATCTGGGCCACAATAAAGCCACAATCATGCCACACGTAAGCCAATAACAAACCAAATAATAAACCAGAACTGACCCTAATGTGGGCCACAGTATATTTTTATTTTAACCCTAGTGGATTAAAATAAAAATCCTCATGTGGCCCACATGCTGCCTAGAATGGTGACATTTTGACAACGCATTACTGTTTACCAGATCAGGCTATTTCAAAAGTCAAGTCACCTTTAATTTAACACTTTATAGACTGTTTCAAAGCAGCTTTACAGGTATAAACAGGAGAATGATTCAATTATTCCAGTTCAATTCTGCTGTAAAGCAGCTCTAAAAGAAATAGTGTCATTGTTCAGCTGAAGTCAGTATGTTTTAATTCAGTTCTGTTCAATAGCTGTATAAAGTTAATCAATTATGAAATCAGTTCAATTTGTTATAAAGCAGCTCTGCAAAAAACAGTGATGTCATCGTCCAGCTCAGTTCAGTTCTCATATGATAGTGTCAGTGCAATCAAATCAATATTATTGCTGAATATTAAGTGTCCCAAACTTAGCAAGCCAAAGGCAACAGGGGTAAGGAACCCAAAATCCATCAGGTTACAAAAATGGAGAAGAAAAAAAAACCTTGGGAGAAACCAGGCTCAGTCAGGGACCAGTTCTCCTCTGGCCAATGAACGAATATGGTGTGATGTGATTCAGGCAGCAACACAAGTCAGATTGTGGATTGGTATAATCTAGAATATTTCATATGGTTCCATCAGTTTGAAGATCAAGATACAACACGCCGGCATAGAGTTGAAGCTAGCCGTAGGGGTCTGTGCAGAGGACTTGTCTGGTTCTTGTGGTCTTTGCTGAGGATCTTTGCCGATGGCTGTCAACGAAGTTCTCACAGGGGATCTGTCTGGCTTGTCTAGTTGACATGGTCTTCGTTGACATTTAGGCTTGCGTCGTGGTCATGCCAAGATGCAGGTCCACCATCTGATCTGGATTTGGAGGGGATCCAGCTGACTATGGTAACCTCGGGATAAGGAAGAGACAGACAAAATGTTGACTGAGTTTTGAACTCACACCAAAACTCCCATTATAATCAACAAACCTCTTATTTACATTGTGTTTGCACTGTTAGTTATGATGAACGTATTTGTTAGTGAGCAGAATTCGAGTTTCAATGATGAGATCACTGCTTACATACACTCAACATGACTGTGATCAGCTACAATGCTCATTCAAAGTTGCAACCTTTCATGCCACTATCTAAATATAATGCAATAGATCTAAATGTAATGTTATAGTCAAGTTTTTAATAATACATATTATTATGTAATAATGTCACAGTTAATCTCTAAAATAAAAACAACATAAAGAAACAACATAAAGAGTATATTTTAAATACTTTTTAATGGCATGTTTTTATGAAATAAGGACAGTCTCACTGAAACTAAAGCCACGTTCGTGCACCGTCTGCATGACATAATGTTCGTCATCTGGAGGGCTCACGGACGTCTGCATACCTCGTCCATGTGCAGGCCAAATTTCAAGACTGTGTGGTGGATGGTGGATGCACTATTTTTATTCTCTGATCCTACCCAGCGAAGTCCCGTTGATGGCACGATTCGTGAATTAAATTGTACTGCATGTGTTGAACTCGGTCATCCACGCACATCTGTAGTTGAGTATACTTTGAAAGATGCGCAGACAAGACTGCACGTGAGATGCGTCTGGCCGCGGAAAGTGAAGTATACCCGGGTCTTAATACAGCTACTGATGTCCACTTTCTCACAACTCATTTACTTTTCAATTAAGACTTCATTTCAAGACGTCATAAAATCAAAATTGACCTTACTTACTTTGTTAGTGCATATTACTAGTCTTGTGGTGAACAATTAATCCGTGCAAGTTAATACACCGAAAAAAATTGTTTGTCGTGGTAATCTTTAATCAAAATCTGAAATGTTACTTCTGGTCTGAAATGGTGTTCCTTCTCTGATAAAATAAAACCACTCCCCCCCCAACCCTTAGTCTGCTATGAGCGAGAGACGGAGAGGAGGAGCGTTAAATTAAAACTCTGCCCTCTATTCAATATTCTGTTTCGCTTGGAAATATGTCACAACACTGGAGAAAAGACGTTTGCACTTCCGGTTCACGGGGACTTTAACTCAATTTAAGGCTGCTCCATTGGTGATATTTAACAAAACTGACATTTTTGACATTATCGTGTGTGTTATTGTTTCTTCAAGCATGACAGAGAACTCGATACTGGTGGGCCGTCCATGCTCACTATACTGGTGCATGTCTTTCTGTGCGTCGTGTGTGTGACAGGACATTCACAGACAGTGCGTTCTCTTTTTCTCTTTTGGTGCGCTTAAATGGTTTAAAAGCATTCGCAGAAATAAGAGCGTAATCATATATTGTAATGCTAGCCAAAGGATGAAACAAACAAAACAAAAAAAACATATGCTGCATTAACTGTGTTAAATATTTTAATGCGTTAAACTGGAAAAAGCACTAAGTATTTCAGTTGATTTATTCTTTCCAAGCTGATTTGTGGCACATGGAGAGGCAACAGCAATACAGCTATTTGATTTGCGCTCATTTCATTCATAGAGTTTACATTTATTCACTTAACACACTCATTATTGCACAGTGATTTTGGAGGATTAAATATAATATCATTATATCATTATCCAGCAAACACGAGGAGTAACTGTGTGCTGTGTGTAACTGCGGACACCCACGAACCGTACCCGAGTCCGCTTAAAAAGGGTGGTCTGGGGTGCGGTTCAAGTGAACTCAGGTACAGTTCGCTTCTGATATAAATGCAAACGCACCAAGCTGTGGAAGTGAACCGCTATTAATGCCGTATTATTTGATAAAAATGTGTGTTTGTGTGTGTGTTTCACTCACTTTCCCGACGAGCGTGACTGACGTGCTGCAAACAGAGAGCTGTAGCATAACTTTTCTCATTTCTGCTCGCCTTCAGCATTCTACATTCGTGGGAGATAGATGCAAGTTCCGTTATGAACAAAACCTACGGTTCAAAAACAAAAATGGTGAGGAGAGCAACGTTATGCATTTTGCCGACTTCTCCTGTGCCATCGTTATTAAGCAACGTAGTCAACAGCTGCTGGTTTGATGACGAAAACGAACCGCGTTTCGGACCCAAATAATATAATGTGAACACAGTCCAGTGGGCGCAGGGAGAGGGGAGAGCAATTGAACTCGCGTTCGGTCCAGGCAATCGAACCAAGTGTGAAAGCACCCTTAGATGCATTTTAAAAACCAACCTGTTTAACACGAAATACTATTCTTCTCATTTGTTTTACTATATTTATGGTCCACAAAATAAATAAAGGAATAAATTAAGACAGTTAGGATAGCCTACCCTTATCAGCATGTTATGCTGAAATTTGTCTCTTGAGAATAGTTTGCACTTTGCTTTTTGTGTGATATACATTAGCTCACTTTCTGGCTCACACGGTGTATTTGACCAATTAGACGCACAAACAGAGGCTTCAATGCTTGTCCGTCTTACACTCAGAGTATGCGCATAGAAACATCCTGCCAGTATTTAATTTTATTTTTAATATCAACCACGTCCTGCTCTTTACTTTCTCATTCATTCATGTTTCTTTATTAATAATGCCAATAGCCCTGCCCACTGAAAGCTGCGTGGACTGTCACACAAATACGAATATGACACATTTATAGGACATAAAGGTCTATGCAGTAAACGAAAGTAACTGGTGAAATGTTTCGAAATGTCCCTTGGCACAGCAGAGCACCAGTTTTAATAAAAGCATATGTTTAAGTTCAGCCACTATTTTACATACTTTAACATTTTCGCAGATGTTCAAGAAATTCTTTTCGCCGATACTACAAACAAGCCGCAGCCGCATGAATCTGATGAGTTCAGGAGCTCTTGGTTACCATAGAAACGGTGCGGTGATGGCGGTGATGGCCTCAACATCGCGGTAGGCATTACTGCGGTATTGCGGTTATCGTAGCTCTAATTCAAGCATTCAACATCCTCGTAGTATAATACAAATTAATACACAGCAAAATAGACAGTGTAACTGACTTACAGGTTTCTTAGACAGTCCATCTTCATTCCTCTTTTTCTCTTCTCACTCTGTCTCACATGCAAGTTGAAGTCATCTTTTGATGCAGGATTCTTCTTAATCTGTTGCTGTGAGCCTGATGTTTCTGACAAGTAATAAAACTAGTTAGTGCAGTATAATGTACAATGAATACATAGATGAATGTCCAATTGAATTATAGTCATAATTTTATTTTACTGTTATGCCATAATAAAGCATAAGTAAAAACACTTGTCTACAGTACCGTGCTGAACCGACTGCAGGTTGGGAAACAGTGAGTGAAAGGGAATTCATGCTGGTCAATGCTGGTTTTTACAGCAGGAGGATCTACATTGAGGAGACAGACAATGTATCACTTCAGTATTATTGACCACTGGATTTACAGTTTAACTGGGCTACATGGGACTTAACTGTATATCATGTTACTTAAGTAAAACCAAACTAACGTTAACTGAATGTATGCCGTCACGTGACGTGAATGAACGAAAGAGACTCGGTTCAAAAGACTCGGAGGTGAACTAATCAACGTTATTCACGAGATATTACATAAAATAGTTAAAAACAATGAACTAATCAGTCTTGATCTACTGGCCGTATCATAAGAAAAATGTAAACAGCGCGAACATAGCAAATTACTATGTCCGGTCACTTAATCATTGTAGCCTACACAAACTACAAATCTTCTACATAAACATTCATATTTTTTTTAAATAAAATCCTGAAAATCCAGAGATAGCAAAAGTTGAAATGACTAAGTAACTTAAATTCAAATAGCCTTACCTATGTGTTTGCTTGCTAACGATTTAAGTAATCATTAGCTAACTTTAATATCACATAAATACTCCAATCAAATATAACGAAGCAATCGCCAACAACATAAAAACATTGTTTAAATCCATTATTTTTATGAAGTCTTACCTTGACTTTACTTTGTGCAGTTTTCAACCGTCAATTCTCCAGCCGATCCTCTCTGCTGTTTAGGCGCCTTTTCCGCGCGCCTACTTTTAAATTTAAAGGGCCGGAAATAGGAATTCGAACCAGTTTGAATTCTATTAAATAATGATCTCTAATAAAGTTAGCTGAAGCCTATAACATGATAATAATAATAAAATAAAAATACAAAATGTTTGAAAAGTTAATAGCCTAATATCAAATCAAATAATATCAAAAAACAATGTTCTCATTGCAGTTTTATGCTGTGCTGATTTACCCATTCATAATTTAATTTATCAATTAATAATATGACAGGCTATTTTTACTAATAAAAAAGTCATTTATAAATCTAAATGTCAATATTCAGTTAAAATGTAAGGCAAAATAAATATTTGTATTAATGTTTGTTTTGTAATGTTTTATTTATTAGTTTATTCATTCATTCATTTATGTACTTTTTACAATATCAGGGTCACTTGAAGCAGTTTATAAAATGACACTGCCTGCTTACATTGTTAATCCTGCATTTCATTCAACCAATCATATTTGAGTGACAAGTTTACAGTTTATGTCAAGTTTATGCATACAACCAGGGTTTTGTGCCGGTTATCATTTACTTTAAGGATAATGGGTTGGGTTAGGTTTAGGGTAGCATTAGGACTAACTTGTCCTTGGGATATTGTTACAAGTTCAACAAAACATGGACAGTGGAATATGTTCTGCTTGAAACCATGGCAAAGATTTTAACATACAGCAGCTCAAAATGTCACTCTACTAAATATATGTTCCAAGACCATAGTTCACTAATTTTAACTATGTTGTACACATTTCTCAATCAGACACTTTACTTACAGTACATGTACAGCATAACTGACTGTAAGAGCTGTAATAGTGCACATCTGTGTTTCTGCTCTACAGTACAGACACACATACATGCTGTGTTTTCATGTTTTATGGGGACCATGCAGAGACATAATGGTTTTTATACTGTACAAACTGCATAACCTATCCCTCTACATTAAACCTACCCATCACAGAAAACTTTCTACAATTTACATTTTCCAAAAACATCATTTATTATTACCCCCCTTCCCCATTTATTGTACATCCCCCCTCCCCTAGCCCTAAACCTACCCACCACACACAACTTTCTGCATGTTTTGAATTAAAAAAAGAAAAAAGTTTTGTATGTTTTTAACCCATTTGGTTGTAATGCAAATGTCATTATAGATATTTGTGTCCTCACAAACCACATATACCTGTACACACAAACACACCAATAAAGTTATGTTAAAAAAACCTGAAATATCTGCCTTCTCCAGATTAGCCTGTACAATTAAGTGTTGCATCCTACATCAAATATCCCTGAAAAGTATTAATGATATATTTTCAGCTCCATTTTTAGCTATACATTTAAATTAACCAGTTTTAAAAGGTGCTCCATACAAAGCCAGAAGTAGCCTAGTTTTTTATGATATTTAGAGCATATTTGCTGTGTCAACTGTACCAAATATTTACCAACATTGGACCTAATTGTTATGAACTATTAACATGCTTACTGTTCCATTTTGAGCTTACACCCTGGTTGGCCAGTGCTGACTGTGCCATACATATGCCAAATATGGTCCAAAGTTGGAGTAATGGAGTACAGTTGGAGTTCACATTCAGAATCGCCAGTGATTACACTCTGTCATCTTTGCCAAAACTGGTCCAGATATGTTTTAAGATATCTGGGCCACATTTGCTGCATTATATGTGGGCCAGTTTAGGCTTACATCCTGGTTAGCCAGTGCTGACTGTGCCGTACATTAGCCAAATGTGGTCCAAAGTTGAAATAATGTATCTGGGCATATTTGTTATGCCATCTCTCCTTCATGGCCAAGGGGAAATGTGAGGGGCTTGAAAACATAATTGTCACATAACCACAAATGTATTCCGTTGCAGAGATACAGGGGGTGTCTCACATTACCGATGTCTCACATTACCCCACTCTCCCCTAAGCCAGTGACTACTGTCCTTTCGCGTCTGACAATTTTGCCAAAAACTGATACGCCCCAGAACGTTCTAAAGGTTTACTGTCAATCTACGGTGTTTTTTAAGATAGATGCTCCACTGGCTTACAAAATAGTGCAGCAGTTTAGTTATAATATCCAGCATGCTGTCGGATTTGATATCCTCCCGCCATTGTCATTGTAGTAAATCTCACAACCAAACTTTCAGCCAATGCCACGATCCAACAACGTGTGTTCTGTGTCTCTTCCCCATGCATGCACATCTACACAGACACACATCAGTCTCGAATATTATGCAGCAAGCCATATTTTATAATTGTATAAAATAATCGAGCACAAATACGGCTGAGATGCCAAATTCAGCGGCAGCTGAGGTAACATGACGGCTCACAGACAGCAGCGCAATCTACCTGTCACTCAAGTGACCACGCCCTTAATTATGCAGAACTTTAAGGCTTAATATATTTAACGGATAAGTTATAAAAAAATTCACCCCCCTCAGAGTTGTCATGAAGGGCAAAAATAGCAGTATAGACTAAAACCACAATTTGAACAACTGTAAACATGTTTTTTTCTGCTATAAACTTGGCCAATTTAACATGGGACTCTATGAGATTATGCTCTCTTTTGGAGCCTGTCCCTAGCGGCCAGTCGATGAATCGCAGTTTAAGTTACTTCCGTATTGGCTTCACAAGAGAAAGGGGGAGGTTGCCGCTTGATGTGGACCCTTGTCCTTAAAGGGATAGTTCACCCAAAAATTAAAATCCTGTCATCACATACTCCCTTTCAAGTTGTTTTAAACCTGAATAAGTTTCTTTCTTCTGTTGAACACAAAAGAAAATATTTTGAGAATGCTGGTCCCATTAATTTTCATAGTAGGAAAAAAATATAATGTGGAAATCACTGGGGACCATCAACTGTTTGGTTACCCACATTCTTCAAAATAGTTTATTTTGTGTTAATTAGAGGAAAGAATTATTGTGTCAGCAATATATGCATACAATTTTAAAATATGTTAAATATTTTATATGTTAAATATATTTTAAAATATGTTAATAGCATGGAATATTTATTGTGCTTGTGCTTATATAAAATGATTTGATAAATGAAATTGTAAAAATATAAAAATAATAACAATAAAAAAATTCTTGTGGTACAAGACACTGTGGCATGGCAATCAGATGAAAGGGGGCCCTTGGTGTTGCTATAGCCCCAGGGCCCAACGTGTTCTTAATCCGGGCCTGCATATACCTGTACACACAAACACACCAATAAAGTTATGTTAAAAAAACCTGAAATATCTGCCTTCTCCAGATTAGCCTGTACAATTAAGTGTTGCATCCTACATCAAATATCCCTGAAAAGTATTAATGATATATTTTCAGCTCCATTTTTAGCTATACATTTAAATTAACCAGTTTTAAAAGGTGCTCCATACAAAGCCAGAAGTAGCCTAGTTTTTTTATGATATTTAGAGCATATTTGCTGTGTCAACTGTACCAAATATTTACCAACATTGGACCTAATTGTTATGAACTATTAACATGCTTACTGTTCCATTTTGAGCTTACACCCTGGTTGGCCAGTGCTGACTGTGCCATACATATGCCAAATATGGTCCAAAGTTGGAGTAATGGAGTACAGTTGGAGTTCACATTCAGAATCGCCAGTGATTACACTCTGTCATCTTTGCCAAAACTGGTCCAGATATGTTTTAAGATATCTGGGCCACATTTGCTGCATTATATGTGGGCCAGTTTAGGCTTACATCCTGGTTAGCCAGTGCTGACTGTGCCGTACATTAGCCAAATGTGGTCCAAAGTTGAAATAATGTATCTGGGCCATATTTGTTATGCCATCTGTGGGCCACTTTAGGTTCACATTCAGAATTGCCAGTGACTACTGTCCCACAATTTTGCCAAAACTGGCCCAGATAAGATTAAAGATAACTGGGCCACATTTGCTGCATTATATGTGGGCCAGTTTAGGCTTACATCCTGGTTAGCCAGTGCTGACTGTGCCGTACATTAGCCAAATGTGGTCCAAAGTTGAAATAATGTATCTGGGCCATATTTATTATGCCATTTGTGGGCCACTTAAGGTTCACATACAGATTTGCCAGTTATTACTGTCCCACAATTTAGCCAAAACTGGCCCAGATATGTTTTAAGATAACTGGGCCACATTTGCTGCATTATATGTGGGCCAGTTTAGGCTTACATCCTGGTTAGCCAGTGCTGACTGTGCCGTACATTAGCCAAATGTGGTCCAAAGTTGAAATAATGTATCTGGGCCATATTTGTTATGCCATCTGTGGGCCACTTTAGGTTCACATTCAGAATTGCCAGTGACTACTGTCCCACAATTTTGCCAAAACTGGCCCAGATAAGATTAAAGATAACTGGGCCACATTTGCTGCATTATATGTGGGCCAGTTTAGGCTTACATCCTGGTTAGCCAGTGCTGACTGTGCCGTACATTAGCCAAATGTGGTCCAAAGTTGAAATAATGTATCTGGGCCATATTTATTATGCCATTTGTGGGCCACTTAAGGTTCACATACAGATTTGCCAGTTATTACTGTCCCACAATTTAGCCAAAACTGGCCCAGATATGTTTTAAGATAACTGGGCCACATTTGCTGCATTATATGTGGGCCAGTTTAGGCTTACATCCTGGTTAGCCAGTGCTGACTGTGCCGTACATTAGCCAAATGTGGTCCAAAGTTGAAATAATGTATCTGGCCCATAGTTGTTATGCCATTTGTGGGCCACTTTAGGTTCACATTCAGAATCGCCAGTTATTACTGTCCCACAATTTAGCCAAAACTGGCCCAGATATGTTTTAAGATAACTGGGCCACATTTGCTGCATTATATGTGGGCCAGTTTAGGCTTACACTCTGGTTAGCCAGTGCTGACTGTGCCGTACATTAACCAAATGTGGTCCAAAGTTGAAGTAATGTATCTAGCCCATAGTTGTTATGCCATTTGTGGGCCACTTTAGGTTCACATTCAGAATCGTCAGTGATTACACTCCGTCATCTTTGCCAAAACTGGCCCAGATATGTTTTAAGCTAACTGGGCCACATTTGCTGCATTATATGTGGGCCAGTTTAGGCTTACATCCTGGTTAGCCAGTGCTGACTGTGCCGTACATTAGCCAAATGTGGTCCAAAGTTGAAATAATGTATCTGGCCCATAGTTGTTATGCCATTTGTGGGCCACTTTAGGTTCACATTCAGAATCGCCAGTTATTACTGTCCCACAATTTAGCCAAAACTGGCCCAGATATGTTTTAAGATAACTGGGCCACATTTGCTGCATTATATGTGGGCCAGTTTAGGCTTACACTCTGGTTAGCCAGTGCTGACTGTGCCGTACATTAGCCAAATGTGGTCCAAAGTTGAAATAATGTATCTGGGCCATATTTGTTATGCCATCTGTGGGCCACTTTAGGTTCACATTCAGAATTGCCAGTGACTACTGTCCCACAATTTTGCCAAAACTGGCCCAGATAAGATTAAAGATAACTGGGCCACATTTGCTGCATTATATGTGGGCCAGTTTAGGCTTACATCCTGGTTAGCCAGTGCTGACTGTGCCGTACATTAGCCAAATGTGGTCCAAAGTTGAAATAATGTATCTGGGCCATATTTGTTATGCCATCTGTGGGCCACTTTAGGTTCACATTCAGAATTGCCAGTGACTACTGTCCCACAATTTTGCCAAAAACTGGCCCAGATAAGATTAAAGATAACTGGGCCACATTTGCTGCATTATATGTGGGCCAGTTTAGGCTTACATCCTGGTTAGCCAGTGCTGACTGTGCCGTACATTAGCCAAATGTGGTCCAAAGTTGAAATAATGTATCTGGGCCATATTTGTTATGCCATCTGTGGGCCACTTTAGGTTCACATACAGATTTGCCAGTTATTACTGTCCCACAATTTAGCCAAAACTGGCCCAGATATGTTTTAAGATAACTGGGCCACATTTGCTGCATTATATGTGGGCCAGTTTAGGCTTACATCCTGGTTAGCCAGTGCTGACTGTGCCGTACATTAGCCAAATGTGGTCCAAAGTTGAAATAATGTATCTGGCCCATAGTTGTTATGCCATTTGTGGGCCACTTTAGGTTCACATTCAGAATCGCCAGTTATTACTGTCCCACAATTTAGCCAAAACTGGCCCAGATATGTTTTAAGATAACTGGGCCACATTTGCTGCATTATATGTGGGCCAGTTTAGGCTTACACTCTGGTTAGCCAGTGCTGACTGTGCCGTACATTAACCAAATGTGGTCCAAAGTTGAAGTAATGTATCTGGGCCATATTTGTTATGCCATTTGTGGGCCACTTTAGGTTCACATTCAGAATCGTCAGTGATTACACTCCGTCATCTTTGCCAAAACTGGCCCAGATATGTTTTAAGCTAACTGGGCCACATTTGCTGCATTATATGGGGGCCAGTTTAGGCTTACATCCTGGTTAGCCAGTGCTGACTGTGCCGTACATTAGCCAAATGTGGTCCAAAGTTGGTGTAATGTATCTGGGCCATATTTGTTATGCCATGTCTGGGCCACTTAAGGTTCACATTCAGAATCGCCAGTGTTTACTTTCCACATCTTTGCCAAAACTGGCCCAGTTGTGTTTTAAGATAACTGGGCCACATTTGCTGCAGCATATGTGGGCCATATTTGGTTTAAAGCCAGATTAGCCATTATTGATTGTGCCACATTTTTGCCAAAGATGGCCCACATTTGGTTTGCGATATTTGGCCCATATTCATTATTTATCACACGGGCCACTTCAGGCTCACATTCAGATTACACATTGCCGTAAGTGCCGCATCTTTGCCTAAAAAGGCCCACATGTGATTTGAAATATTTGGGCCATATTTGCCATGTTACATGTGGGCCACTTAAGGCTCACATACATTTTGTCCGGGCCATAAGAAGGCCTGTAGTGCCACACCATTGCCTAAAGTGGCCCACATCCGTTTGCTATCTGGGTGGGGTTTCCGACGAGCTCTTTAATATGAAGTTGCAACATGCACTCGTCTCACTGAACGTCACGTCTGCGTCTGCCGAACGTGACGTCTGCATCTGCCACATTACAGTTCGACTGCCTGGACGTGACGTCTGCGTTTGCTGCAAGGGTTTCCAGCACATTCCATACACTAATTTGAGCTTTATTATACCTATTCATTCTCTATTATTGTTTACACTTAATATTTAACGTTTTCAAGGCCATTCATTATTTTTAGCATGCAAGCCACCCATGCAGCTTTGTTACTACAAAGTGCCTACTTTCAATTTTATGATAAAATATATAGGCCTAGAATAAAAGTGTTTTTACGCTCTTTAATTTGAGACAATTCACCAGGATGAATCAATGACGTTTTCCTCTAATATTTGCAGCAAGAAATAAACATGAATATTTGAATGCATGTTAAAAAAATCAGAACAATTTAATACGAACCACTGTCTCATGCAATTGATCAGTCAGTTTAAAAAAAATGGCACTAATGCCGCTGTGTGATATTTGTACTGAATGAAAACAATTTTCGCACAGCGGCCAAAAGAAAAAAATGAATAATAAAAAAATAATAATAATAATTAAATTGTGAGGGGATATTTGAATTATTTGTTAATAAACTAGTGTTTTCTGATTGTCACAAAGATGAATTTGACGATCTTGACTCATCTCCTCAACTGGACGCCCTTTAGATAAAAATGCTTCTTTACGGATTACATAGGCTAATAAGAGTTTGTTTTCGATTTGAATTATTTCGTTTTAAAGTAGTAATTTAAAGCATTTTCTAGATATTTTTATCATCTATGAGTCTCGGTTCATTTTTGTGAAGCCTTCCTTCTTAAGCCAGAGACGCGAAATGCGCATTCTGTTTGTTTTTTTATATTTATTTATTTATTTAAATCAATAGCGCACATTTATCTAGGGTAATTTTTTTTTTTTTAATTAGTATGGTAAAATGCATGACGTTTTTTTTTTCTCATCCATAAATATTATTTTATGCAAGTCGCGCTGATTTGTGAAGAAGGCTAAATTGATCAAACATATGCTCATTGCTTCCTGCGGCTGGCCGCTCGGTTGTTCCTTAAAAAAAAAAAACTTGATTTTAACAAACATAGAATGTTCCCAAAATATTTCTAAATTAACTAAAGAAACGAAAAGAAATTGAGCACCTTGCCATTAAAAAACAAAACTGAAATATTGTAATGGCTGCACATCAGCTGTGTTTGGGAAAGAGAGAGAGAAGACAGACTCAGCTAAAATATAGTCTGATTATGGTTATGGCTAAAAATCCCAGAAAATATCAAGATATAATTTTTGTCTCTATCGCACACCTTTATATAGCCTATTTAATTAATCTTTGCTTGTTTGGTACACAATCCACTGATCATAAAGCTTAAAAAAAACTTATCTTAGGTTTTCTCAATGATATCTGGTTGTCCTGCATCTTCAATAAACAAGTTAAAGTTAGTCCATAATGCAGCTGCTAGAATTCAGTAGTTTTTACTTCTATTCATGACTTCTTTGTTAACTTATCTGTTTTCTTTTCTTCTTGTGGCTACTGAAACTATTTATTTATTTACATACTTGTATAAGCACCCAATCATTTATTTTTGTTGTCGGATAAAATGAATTAAACATGGGCCAACAACGCCATCTATTGGTGAGTGAGTGCCAGCGTCGTTGTTTAGATCTATTTTCATTTCACGCATCCATTAACGATTCATTTCACGCAACGATAAGGATCGAGGACACGACAAATAAATAAATAAACAAACAAATAAAATTGGTGAATCATTTATATAAGGTTTTATTTATTTATATATTGAAGGGGCGGGGTCTGGTTAATATTGTTATTATAATATTGTTACAATTTAAAATAATGGTTTTCTATTTTAATATACTTTATATTGATTTCTGAGATGCAAAGCTGAGTTCTCGGCATCATTACTCCAGTCTTCTTTGACCCATGATCCTTCAATGTCAACGTCGAAAAAAACTTTGTGCTGCTTAATATTTTTCTGTGATATTTTTACAGGATTGATTGATGAATACTGGCAGATTATTATTCAAAATATAGAAATCTTATCAATTTAACATTATTGCTGAATAAAAGTTAACATTGTCTTTTTAAAAAAGAAAGGAAAACATGATAAAATAGTATTAGAATCCTAATTTATATTTTAAATGTAAAATATAAGAAGAGAGGTGCTTGAAAAACTGAACATTAATCAGGCATAATGCATTTTTCCATGTATTTTATTATTATTTTACAGCAACAGTCTCAGATCTAGCAGCTGATTGTTATATATTAATATATGTATATTTAATATGCACATAATTAATGTATATTGAGTTTGCCGGGAAAAAGTTGCACTAAAAACTGAAAAAAAAAAAAAAAAAAAAAAAAGACACAGACGTCACGTTACAAGTCAGACGGAGATGTCACGTCCATTGAGAGCAGTGAATGAAGTGCAGGTTTATGGCGCGAAGTATGGGTGTGATTTCAACAAAATGTGATGATTGCTAAGCAAACTGAGAGGAGAACTAACGTGTATACGCACGCCAGCCGTCTGGCCAAAATCCCATAGTATTCAGGCGTCAGACGTCAGATATGAGACGTTAAACGTCACGGTCACGTGTTGGAGCTGCGCTCAAAGTGCGCGGCGGCGATGGCGGCGACGTAGTTGAGAAAGTATATTTTTTACTTTGCGTCTGGATAATGTACGTGTGGATAAACGCCTGGATAACGTATGTCTGGATAATGTATGTGTGGATAACATTGATAATAATATTTTAGCTTTATTCTTATTTTGTCCAAAGGAAGCTTTAATTAAGGTGTAAATGTTCATAATTGTAGGAAGCATTACAAATCCGTCTCCCTGAATGAAGCTTGGCCATTCCTCCGGCCACCTCTGTTGCGCAAGCACCGCATTTGCTGACTTTTCTCCGTTTAAAGGACACACCGGCCATTCCAGCTGAACTAAGGCTTTCACTTCTTAATATGGAAAATAATAATAATAATAAAATAACAAGCCCAAAAATGCATATAAGTGGCGATGGTAACACTGCAAGTGCGCGCTTGGCTTGAAGCAGCTAAACAAATAAAATAACAGAGACGAGCTCAACGGTCAAACATGTTTTTGTTTTTGTTTGTTTTTTTGTTTGTTTTGTTTTTTAAGGGCATGTTTACTTAGAAAAATAATGGCATAAAAAAAAACCTTAAGGTAATAAACAAATATATTGCATGGTTATACACGCTCGTTTGAGATGTGTTGCATTAATTATTATTTCAGCATTTCATCTGAAAGAGGTTCGCCTGAAAATGTTGTCCAATAGAGGGAGCCGCAGGATAAGGAATATTTTAAGCTTATTTTCCTTATTTTTAAGCTTATCTGTTTCCATACTTTTGAACTATAACCATTAAATTTCTTTAACCATGTTCTGACAATATAGTTTTACTGTATATTGACATATGAGAAATGCTTATCCCAAGAATAATTATTTTTATTTATCCTAATATGCTGTCTTAACCAATATGACAGTTTGTTCTGCATGTGTATTTCTTTTTTCCGGTATAGGCTATAGCTTACAATATTATGATTTCTATTAAAATACATGATTAAAGCGTCTGATAATAGGCAATAGCTTGCACTCTGAATTAATCTTTTAATTTCGAATTTGGTCTTTTAATTTAACTGTCTTTAATGCATCATGCATTTTTTTTTTATAAAGGATTTCTATGGGGGGCAAAACCCTGAAACAATGTGTTTTACTTGGATAATGCTGTCATTATCTTAGCAGTAGTGTTTATGACAGGAGAAATGTGTTGATTAATTGTCTCTGGTTGTCATTTTAGGACATTAAGCCCAGGCATTTTCAAGTTAAGCAATAGCACATCTTTTAATGTCAGTTGATTGGCTAATAGTGTCGGTCATGTTTTCGTCAACATATTTAAACAAAATTAGGAATGGAGATATATTCAGCGATTTTGAGGTGCTTAAATGTGTGGGTTTTTTTTTTTTTTTTTGCTCAAAACAAAGCAAAAACACTAATTTACAGAACTTCAGACAATTTACAAAATAACAACGGACGTCACGGCACAGACGTCACGTAGCTTCTCACATAGCTTTTCACACGGTTTCTCAGGCGAGTAGGGGGGCGACGAAAGTGTCACGCTTCTTATCACACGTCATTGGTCACGGCTTCTGCTCACGGCAAAGTACGTGACGATCGACACGACTGATTGCTTAGTTAGCATCATAAATAGCAAAACGACACCCCATATCACGTCTGTAAAGATCAACAGCTACACGTTATTGACGTGTCTACGTGACGTGATATTTGCGTGTACGTCTATGGCGTTCCCTTTGTGTCATTTATTTCCTAACAAAGCTAAAAGACGTGTTAACGTGCGTGTGGAGAACGTCTGCACGTCTGAACGCAATACTTAACGTGCCTTGGCTAATTTAAAAATAGCCCTTCTACTTTTATGCTTGTATGATGGATTAATAAATGACTAACTAACTAACTGTATTTTTATATGTACCCTAGTGAAAAAAAAGTATACTAAGTATACTTGCAGCAAGACTAATTATTAGTATATTTCAAGTGTGTTAATGATTAGTTCATTTAAAGTGTGCTATTTTGAAACAACTAATTTTGTACTAAGTATATTTAAGTTGAAATTAAGTAGTATTAAAATACAACTTTAAGTATATTTAGTATACTTATGTGTGCTAAATTGGAACAACTTCAAGTATACTTAGTACACTTTAAGTATATGTCTGTGTAGGGACTAATTACATGCTTGATTAGTGATATTAAAGTGTACTTCATTTGTGTTATAAGTATACTTTATTTCTGTTAAAAGTATAATTTTTTGTTATAATATACGTTGTATTATAAGTATACTTTATTTCTGTCATAAGTATACTTTTATTTGTGGTATAAGTATACTTTATTTCTGTTATGAGTACACTTTGTGTTATAAGTACACTTTATTTGTGATTTAAGTACATTACAAAATAATTACGAGTGTCTTCAGAAAACACAAGCAATATACACTGAATATATTATTTTACAGGTAATAGTATATACTGTATGCTCAGTACCTTTGGCTTATTCCAAATATTAAACATTACACACTTTGCAGTCAATAACAATACACTTTGTTATTACTTATACTTTGTATAATATAGTCAACATTTGAAGCGGATCAAAACCTTTAATCAAAGTTGTCCTAACTTTTTTGATCCACTTCAAATGTTGACTACTGTACTTTGAATTACATAATCTCACACAATACAGTTGTGCTACTATTTAAATAGAGTTTAACACATTTTCCCAAAGTTGAATGCATTTGTTTTCAAGGCCATTAAAACAAATAAAATGTAACAACATCACTAATGAAGAGACATATTTCATTGACAAATCCAATAGTTTTTATTTAAACTTAGATTCAGCAAAACTTACCATGTTTTCATTAAAGAAAAAAAATATTGGACCATGGTGACCCTCTATACACAAATACAAATTACACATTATATTCCATTTTCTGATGAGCTTCTCATTGTGTCTGATGGCACAATGATGACCGCAGAGACTCGTGAAGAACAGCATCTGTTGACAGAATATACCAAAGATATAAGACCTGTTCAACTCTTTATTCACGTTTACAATAGTCTGTCTAAATCCTACATTGAACCAATACTATTTTTGAACAGTAAATGAGGATTAGCAGCAGGGAACTGTATCAGAATGGCATGTCGATATTGTTTTCGGTACATAGTCAAGCATAAAACACTTTATGAATTAATATCGTACAGAATACGGGCCGATTTGACCAATCATATGAATGTTTTGGTGCTGCATACAAACATGTGCCATAAACCACCACACAAAAACTCAAAAAGGAGATATCAAGCCGAAATATCGCTCTCCGTTTGTTAAAGAAAATAAAATAAAGTTTGTTAACTGGTAGACTACAACTCACCTCCCAATAGCAGCACTTTTCTCCGGTTCTTTCAGGATCGCGTAGGCCATTAGATTAGCCGGTTGTCGTCGCCATCACGGTCAGGCTGCGATGTCACTTGATTGAACTGGTCAGAATCCCCAAGATTGAGCGATGTATTGCGCTTTCAGTGTTTTATTAAATAAATTATACATTGCGACAATATACTTCATCTGAGTGACTGAACGATGGGATTCAGACGACGATCGTGACGTCAGCAGCTCTGATTGGCTGAAGGCAGTGAGCAACAAAATCTGATTGGTCACAGACCAAGTTGAAGAGACATTTGAATTCCGATAAGTTTAACCACTCGACATAATTTTTCGCATAACTTGTGCTGCTGGTGTGTTGTTTAATATAGATTTGTGTGTACGATTGTAAAATGATTCTGCCAGTGTAAACTTAATAAACATTTACACATATTTGGAAATTGTATAGGCTACACTGCATATACTAAATGGGCTTGTAATGCATTCATACTGAAATAAATAGCACAAGTAATATAATGAATTCCAAGGATGAAGAAGTAAACTTAAAAAATATACTCAAATTTAACATTAGATACACTACAACTTCAGGATATTAAATAATGTATTTTTTAAATATACTTTCAGTGCATTGTTACAATGATCATTTTCAGCACACTGTTAAAATATACCTCAAATATATTTTTATAAAGTGCAAATAAATACACTTTTAAAAAATAAACTGAACTTACACTTCAAGTATATTTTTCTAAAATATATTTTTTAGAAAATATACTGAAGTACAATTAATTTAAAGTGTGTTAAAAGTTGCATTGAGAAAATATGATACTAATATACTTTTTATATATTTAATGATAGTAAATTTTTTTTAGTATATTTGCAGTGTACTATAGAAAAAGGGAACATATTTAAAATATAATAAAGTATACTTTTTTTTTTCACTAGGGTAGGCTACATTTCTGAAATGCATTTTCTGTAAAGCTGCTTTGAAACAATATGTACTGTGAAAAGCGCTACAGCCTACAACTAAATTTGAATTTAACTGAATTGAATGGACTTGTCTTATTTGAGACACTGTTCGAACAGTAATTTAAGCTATTATTAAATTAGATTAAGTAATTTTCAGCAGAGAAAATCACATTAATAGATAGGCTACATAGGCCTAGCTTTTAACATCCTCAAAGGATATTAAGAAAATACTTTTTAGGTTTGGATACATAAAAAAAAAAAAAAAAAACTAATCTCAACAGTAAAAAGCTTTGAATGTATTTTGAAATATCAATTATGCACGAGCCTGCATGGGAATAGGAAATAGGCTATATAGCCTCCAATAATAATTTTAAAAAAGCTAGTAGAGTGGATGCATTACTTAATTATGTTCTGAATTTCTATGTTATAAAAATCGTTCTATGAACTTCTAGCAAGCTCATTTAAACCGAGTTATAAATGCCGAAATGAAAGGAGGCTAAATAAATATTATACTACTAAATATCAATATAAAATTGCCAGTAGATGGCGCCAAGGCCCTGTTCTATTGAGATTACTGGTTGATGTTCAACCTATTGTTTCAAAAACACAAATATATATTTAACACCCACACAACTACTTCTTTCAGACAATTGCAGTTGTTCTGCTGTGGCGCTGTTTGGAACTGTATTTTCATTGACTATTGTGTGAAATGCCAGTCATATTGTTTATTTACAGGCATTCTGGTTTTCTAAAAACTGTTCATTACAGAAACATTCAAACACATATGTATAAATTTGTGTTTTACTTGGTATTTTTCCTCAACTTGTCTCAGTTGGCAATTCATTTTCATTATATATATATATATATATATATATATATATATATATATATATATATATATATTTCTGTTACTCAGAGGTGAAACATTATGTGAATTTAAAGTGGCTGCGATACAAATAGAAAATGGGTATAGCCTAAATGTATGTGCTGTTGTTGGTTCCTATGACATGCTATTTTAACGTTTTAATTTTTCATTTCACTAATGAAGGAGAATGTAAAGCATTGAATCCACCAGGTCTCTGAAATAGCTCAGAGGTGCATCTCATGAAGCTTCATTTGACAAGCATATATTGACAGAGCACAACTCAGTGTCACACATTTAGATAATGGAAGAACAACACAGAAACAAAGTGTCAACAGCCGTGAAGAAGAGGAGTGTGTGGGGGAAGGGTACAGAGGCAAAAGAGTGGAAGAGTTAAGATTATAGCCGGGGAATCGATATTGGTCTTATGAATGTGACCAAAACAGCAAGGAGACATTTGAATTGTTTATTAATAAAGTAATGTTTTCTGAATCAGTGTCGACTGCAAAGATGAAGTTGACATTGACTCTCATTGACTCTCTCCTCATAGTGGACGCGCTTAGAGAGAGAATGCATTTCATTCGGTTTATTCTACATAAACAGAGTAGCCTATTTCTTTTCGTTTTGAATTTTTTCGTTAAAGTAGATATTTCATGCTTTCTATAGAGATATTTCTCATGTCTCTGAGGCAAGCAGCCGCTGAGTTTCGGTTTATTCATGTAAGACTCGTTCCAGTTCACGCGCCAGTGATCGCGCCCGCGCCTCCATGTCATGATTATATTTTCTGCTATATTTGCTTCTTATTTATTACATCCAGGCAATTGGTTGATGAAACATTGATTAAAATTAATATACAATTTTTACGAAACGAAATTCACTTTAAAGAAAGACTTTCTACAAAATAAAACTTCATGAAGTGGTCAAAATCATGTCTGACCCACTCCATGTCTCCTGATATTGCGCATCTTATGATGCATCTTATTACTCATGCTCTTCACTTTTCATAATCAAATAGATAATTTTAAAACATAACATAGGACTATTTAAACATAAATATGAAACCACGTTTTCTTTAATGGCTACAACACGTAGCCTATAGTAGTGTTGTCACGGTACCAAAATTCCAGTCAGTACCAATACCATACAAATTGTACGGTTCTCGGTACCAATTTCGGTACCACAGCAAAATTTTATTAATTAATTGCAGTTTAATTAATTTTTAAACTATTTTACTATTTTATATAGCCTATTTTAAAAAATGTAAAATGGTAATCATACATATTTGGAGCGTGTGTGTGTGTTTGTGTGTGTAGGCTACATACCTCAATAAAATAAATTTTGAAATATAAAAAAAAAATAAATGCTCAAACATCCATTTTGTAACAGATGTGCGTGTTTATTTTAGCTATTCCATCAGTGAAATGACACACTACAGCCTGTAAAAATATGAAATAAATATCGGTAAATAATGGTTACCTAAATAATAAAGGTTAAATATTATTCTAAAAAAAAAAAAAAACATTCGTTTTTTTTCCACACAAAAATGAGTCATATAACCGCTCTGCGCTTTGAGAGGGATGTGGGACACGAGCAGGAAAGGACCATTTCTCTTTAATAATATCTTCATGTTTTCTCCCGATGTTACAAACAACTGACACTTGTTGTAAAAGGTCTGAAGAGCGTGTTTTATCCTCCGCAGGGGCAAGACATTCAGGCTATGTTTGATTTTGCGCTGCCAGAGAAAACGAAAGTAAAAATCACTGGTGTGTGAAACGCGCTTTTCAAATAAACTTGACGCACCTTATAAAGTCTAATAACGAGCACAAACTGTCTTAAATAGAAATTGACGTGCAAGCAAAAAGGTTTCTGTCCTACGGTGTTTTTTCTACTTTACCACAGTAAAGAATGCGAATAGCCTATAATAGGCCTAAATGCGAGCGAAAGAAATAAACGTTTATAGCTAATGTGAGTGAAGATTTGGGAAAAGAAACAGATTCCATGTTCAGTGGAATAACTAATGGTATATTGTTACGTTCTCTGCTAATCAGGTGAACAGGTCACGATTGACAAAACAGAATACAATGTATAAATTTATGGACTCACGTAGGCTCTCATTCGGCATGAACCAAAATGTTTCCATGGCTGCGATGTCACATTTAATTGCTAACCTATTAGGCCTATTTATTTTGTAAACAAAGCGTTGTGCTTCACTCGTGTCATATTCAAGTAAATACTGCCACAACCCTATCAGTGGGTACCGAATATACCCGGATTCTCTCAAATTCTCAGAAACAAATTCTGCTGCAAAGCAGCTCTAACAAGCCAATATAGTGTCAATATTCAGCTCAAGTGACTTCAGTGTTGATTCAGTTCAGTTGATTTCAGTTCAACTGTAAAATTCCTCAGTTGTCCATATTTGTGTGTAGTTATACTCAAAAACAACATTTTTGGAAGAGTTAAAATAGTTTTGCACAAAGTGTTGCTTTTGCAAGAGATGTCTGATGTTTTGCATGTTGTGTGTTTTGTGTGTAGAGTTACAAGAAATGGAGCCATATTTTCAGAAATTCTGTGTAAGCAATTAGATAAAACTGTAAATGAATCCTGTTTATTTTAGTTCAGGACTCATAGTCCAGGTGTTAGTAATCTGTGCTTAATCTTTGTTCCAGACAGCATTTTTTTAACCCACAATTAACTATTCATGAAGGCCTACTCTTGGCATAATTTAAACCGTCCAGGAAACCACCTCTTGAAAATCTGCATTGATAATTCATAAAATGTGGTGTGAGCTCAATTTAAATTACAATTACAGACAAACACACATTTATGATTAATAGCCATTTAGAAATCATTCACAGTGCAGGGTGGTAAAATAAAGTGAACCACTGCATTTATTAACTGTTGATCCTCAGAAAATCCTCTATCACAACTTTTTTAATAGCTGCCTTTAAGGGTTACTACCAATTTTGGACCATCACTTCACACAACTTTGTTTCATTTGATTAGTATTTCTGTGTTGTCTCGATTGCGTCTATCGGATGTATCCATGTATCGGAGAAAGAATGCAGGACAACTTAAAAGGGCATGACAAATCATGACATAAGGCTGACATCACACACAAAACGTACCAATGTTCCCTCGATATTTGTATACGTGCATACCAGCATACCATTACGACATCCTTCATGAATAAACATGACAGCTGATGTTTGTGTACGTATATACCAACCAGGCCATACGTACCATCGCGTCACATATGCAAATATAGTCTCAAATACAACAATTTCATTGGCTGCTGTGTGTGTTGTCGCGTTGACGCGAACAAACAGTGCGTGTTGACACGGTCAAAAGTCACGCGTTTCGTTTAAAGACATTTGGCCCCGTTCGCGTTCCATAATCCACACGTTAACTTCTAACGTGACGCCGCCGTCACGTCTGTAAAGATCAACAGCTACACGTTATTGACGTGTCTACGTGACGTGATATTTGCGTGTACGTCTCCATATAAAACAAATGGAGACGTACAAGCACGTAAACACGCGTGTTATCCGTCGTGCTTGTCAGTCTCGTCGCCGAATGGAACATTTGGAGCGCCATACAGGTAAATTGTGCATTGGCTCACACACTGCACTGAGCCGTGTGAGGACCGTGTTCTGATACGTGTTAGCGAAAAAATAAATAAATAACTTCACTGCTACACGTGAATCACGCATGAACGTCTGACTCGACACTTCACTGCCACATGTGATTTACGTGACGTCTACGCCTCGTCTGCGTCTTAAAATGAATGGATTTAATAGCAAAAAATTAAGACGTCAGTGAGACGTTCAGTGAGACGAGTGCATGTTGCAACGTCATATTTTAGACCTCGTCCGAACGCCATATTAGACCTCGTCCGAACGCCATAGCCGACATCGCCGCCGCGCACTTTGAGCGCAGCTCCAACACGTGACCGTGACGTCTAACGTGTCATATCTGACGTCTGACGTCTGACGCCTGAATACTATGGATTTTGGCCAGACGGCTGGCGTGCGTATACACGTTAGTTCTCCTCTCAGTTTGCTTAGCAATCATCGCATTTTGTTGAAATCACCCAAAATAATAATAATTATGTTGTGTGTGTGCATGTGAGGCGAGGGCGCGATCACTTACAGTTTCTTATGAAAGCGGGGAAAAAAATAAAAATGACATTGACAAGGCAACATTTCTAGTTTTCGTTTTGTTTACGTTTTTTAACTAATATTTATTTTTTCTTATATTCGGGTTTATTTCGATGAGCATAAATGTTTTAATAGTTTTAGTTTTTGCCCTAGTGAAAAAAAAGTATACTAAGTATACTTATTATTAGTATATTTCAAGTGTGCCAATGATTAGTTCATTTAAAGTGTGCTATTTTGAAACAACTAATTTTGTACTAAGTATATTTAAGTTGAAATTAAGTAGTATTAAAATACAACTTTAAGTATATTTAGTATACTTATGTGTGCTAAATTGGAACAACTTCAAGTATACTTAGTACACTTTAAGTATATGTCTGTGTAGGAACTAATTACATGCTTGATTAGTGATATTAAAGTGTACTTAATTTGTGTTATAAGTATACTTTATTTGTGTTAAAAGTATATTTTTTGTTATAATATACGTTGTATTATAAGTATACTTTATTTCTGTTATAAGTATACTTTATTTCTGTTATAAGTATACTTTTATTTGTGTTATGAGTACACTTTGTGTTATAAGTACACTTTATTTGTGATTTAAGTACATTACAAAATAATTACGAGTGTCTTCAGAAAACACAAGCAATATACACTGAATATATTATTTTACAGGTAATAGTATATACTGTATGCTCAGTACCTTTGGCTTATTCCAAATATTAAACAGTACACACTTTGCAGTCAATAACAATACACTTTGTTATTACTTATACTTTGTATAATATAGTCAGCATTTGAAGCGGATCAAAATCTCACACAATACAGTTGTGCTACTATTTAAATACAGTTTAACACATTTTCCTAGCCTGGATGCCAGCCGAACTTAGCCCCGCCCACAACATTTTGAGGTCGGGGAGTTCGGTCTGGACTTGATCCGAAGAGGAGTAATTATGCCCGAACAGAAACTGTTCGGACCAATCACATTGTCAGGGCGATGATTGACAGATTATCACCAGAAACGTAATCAGCCACGTCATCAAAGAGCGCTTGGGGAGTTTGATTGACAAGCGATCTAACCAATCAGAACGCCGCATCCGCTATTTTGTCCGACAAAGCAGTCAGGAGTTAGAAGATTAACATCGGTGGAGTTAAACTTGAAAAACTGTGCATATTGACGTCTTTCCGCGTTTGAAACAACATTCATTCTCATGTTCATTCATGTTTATTTGATGCTATAAATGGACTAGTAGGAAGAGATGATCGGTTAACGAGCCTCTTGAGCTGAAGCGCTACAGCAATCTGTCACGATCATGGTCACAACACATTAAAGAGCCACAAAACGGTTTTTATTGTTTGAATTTTTTTATTAACTACACAGTTTGAAAGCTGGGGCTCTGTCTAATATCGTAACCTGTCCTGTCTTGTCTGCCGACGTGTTGTCAGTTTCCGCTTTGCTCCGCGATGTATTTTCCACTCTGTGTGGCGTGACAGCGCCACGGCTTGTCGGACAAAGCAACAGTAACTAAGGGGGGCGAGTCTTGCGAAAGGTCAATTAGTTTACAACAATGATGGCTGTTGAAGAACTGAGATGTGTAGATTCCGCCATCGCGTCCGTTATAGAAGATGTCGACAGCGCATTAATTTTAAAAGAGGAACAGAGGACCGCGATCAAGGCATTTGTCGATGGGAAAGATGTCTTTGCCGTCCTTCCTACGGGATTCGGCAAAAGTTTGATTTATCAGCTGGCCCCGATGGTCGCTAAGAAGAGTTCTGTTGACAACTATGCGTCACTCAACATACGTCACTTACTCTGTAGCTCTGATTGGTTGTAGGTCTATCCAATTGAGGTCTTTCCTGGATCGGTTGAAATACGCCCCCATAATCAAAGCCCAATGGAGCAGTATCAGACTCATATTCGAACTAGAATTGAGTATGACCACGTCAGGCTAACATTTTCCCAAAGTTGAATGCATTTGTTTTCAAGGTCATTAAAATAAATAACATGTAACAACATCACTAATGAAGAGACATATTTCATTGACAAATTCAATAGTTTTTATTTAAACTTAGATTCAGCAAAACTTACCATGTTTTTCATTAAAGAAAAAAAAAATATTGGACCATGGTGACCCTCTATACACAAATACAAATTACACATTATATTCCATTTTCTGATGAGCTTCTCATTGTGTCTGATGGCACAATGATGACCGCAGAGACTCGTGAAGAACAGCATCTGTTGACAGAATATACCAAAGATATAAGACAGCATGTTCAACTCTTTATTCACGTTTACAATAGTCTGTCTAAATCCTACATTGAACCAATAATATTTTTGAACAGTAAATGAGGATTAGCAGCAGGGAACTGTATCAGAATGGCATGTCGATATTGTTTTCGGTACATAGTCAAGCATAAAACACTTTATGGATTAATATCGTACAGAATACGGGCCGATTTGACCAATCATATGAATGTTTTGGTGCTGCATACAAACATGTGCCATAAACCACCACACAAAAACTCAAAAAGGAGATATCAAGCCGAAATATCGCTCTCCGTTTGTTAAAGAAAATAAAATAAAGTTTGTTAACTGGTAGACTACAACTCACCTCCCAATAGCAGCACTTTTCTCCGGTTCTTTCAGGATCGCGTAGGCCATTATGCTGCGTTCACGTCACCTCGTATTTACCGGAATCTTGAAATGACAACACGTGACGTTATATTCGGAGCTGTTCAAGTCCTTTTGGTCCTTGAACTGGGAATTATACGTTTCCATGGCAGCACTGTCGACACCTAAATGAATCTACCGCGGTCAGGTGGTACAGCGCGGCCACGTGGTATATCTGGGAGCTTTCAGAAAACTCCCAGGTTACAAGCTGTAATTACGAGCTCTACGAGGACGTGAACGCTTTTTATAAGCTAGAATCTCGTAACTACAGGAATTACGAGGCCACGTGAACGCACCTTTAGATTAGCCGGTTGTCGTCGCCATCACGGTCAGGCTGCGATGTCACTTGATTGAACTGGTCAGAATCCCTAAGATTGAGCGATGTATTGCGCTTTCAGTGTTTTATTAAATAAATTATACATTGCGACAATATACTTCATCTGAGAGACTGAGCGAGGAGATTCGGACGACGACCGTGACGTCAGCAGAGGCTGAAGGCAGTGAGCAACAAAATCTGATTGGTCACAGACCAAGTTGAAGAGACATTTGAATTCCGATAAGTTTAACCACTCGACATATTTTTTCGCATAACTTGTGCTGCTGGTGTGTTGTTTAATATAGATTTGTGTGTACGATTGTAAAATGATTCTGCCAGTGTAAACTTAATAAACATTTACACATATTTGGAAATTGTATAGGCTACACTGCATATACTAAATGGGCTTGTAATGCATTCATACTGAAATAAATAGCACAAGTAATATAATGAATTCCAAGGATGAAGAAGTAAACTTAAAAAATGTACTCAAATTTAACATTAGATACATTACAACTTCAGGATATTAAATAATGTATTTTTTAAATATACTTTTAGTGCATTGTTACAATGAACATTTCCAGCACACTGTTAAAATATACCTCAAATATATTTTTATAAAGTGCAAATAAATACAATTTTAAAAAATAAACTGAACTTACACTTCAAGTATATTTTTCTAAAATATAATTTTTAGAAAATATACTAAAGTACAATTATTTTAAAGTGTGTTAAAAGTTGCATTGTGAAAATATGATACTAATATACTTTTTATATATTTAATGATAGTACATTTTTTGTTAGTATATTTGCAGTGTACTATAGAAAAAGGGAATATATTTAAAATACAATAAAGTATACTTTTTTTTTCACTAGGGTGTTATATCCACTGAGATATTTATTTAGTGACATATCACTTAAGACTAACTGTTATAAAATTATAATTAAACTTTATCTGGAGTATTTATTTTAGTTCACATTTCTTAATATTATGCCTAAAAAGTGTTTTAATATCACTGTTAATAAGGATTGTATGATCTTTGTATAATATCAGTCTTTAAATATTTAAAGTGTACCTAAAGTATACTTGCAATAGTTCCACTTTAGCACAATCAAACATACTTCAGTATATGTTTAGTTGGACCTCAGCACTACTGAAGTTCATTAAATCCAAATTCAGTTGTCCCAATTTAGCAGACTTTAAGTTTACCAGTTTAGATTACCAATGTACAGTTGTAGGGTATTTATATTAAGCACATAAATATGTAAATGTATTTGTAGCATACTTAGCACAAAATAAATGTATTTCAAATACATTTTAGTATATATACTGTTTTTCACTATGGGAGTTTATAAGACTGTGTGTAAGACTAAATGAAAAGGCATTTAATAGGTTACTCAATCAAAAGATTAAACAACTACAAGCCCAGTATGCTTAGAATAAGTAATTATACTTTCAGGTATATCTCGATCTAAAGACTGAGTATAATAGGCCAAATATACTGAGACTTTTCTGTCAGTATAAGTCAAGTATACTTAAGTGCAATTTTAAGTATATTTCTGAAAAGTGCAAAAAGTATATTTCTGAGAAGTATATAAAAAGTAGACTGAAAATATACTTTCATATTTTTAGTTTAAAAGAAGTATACTAATTTGTAAGGGACATCATGACCATCTCCCGCAAACTGTCACTCTGTCTTTGAACACTGTCCTTTATGACACAAACATAATCACTTACAACACAAACACAACTCATCTCAGATGTGATCTGCAGGCACCAATCTTCTTGTGGTTTGGGACACATTACTTGACAAAGTAAAGGCCTTCTACTTCCTGAAAAGCATGGATCATCCACCAGGGGTCAGCAGAGTTGTTGTAGATTTTATTCAACAGGCTTTTCTTCAGGAAAGTATCAACCATGTTGACAAGATCTTACAAACACATGTATCAAATGTGATGCATTAAGTATTATAGGGTTAAATTTGAAACAGGTGATGCCACAATAATAAGTCACTGTTGGAGAAACTGGTTAAAAACTCTATCAAAGATTTGATGAACATGACAAACTTTGCAACCAGTTTTTCCTCACAAGCGCTTACAACCGGCTAATATAAACCTGATGCAGTGTTTAAAGGTTTTGGACACAGCCTAAGACAAATTAATACGTTTATTTGTGGTGCTGATTCAAGACACCAGAGGTGTGAATCTCAAGAGGCCTGCAAATTCTGCCTAATGTACACTGTATTCATGACGAGGCTGAATCCAGCTTCTTATTCGCAGCTTCTTATTGACGCTATCCGGTCCACCTTAAAAAACGCGACGCTTCCGCGTTTGTAGCTTCTTATTCACGCTCAGTTTAGGGACAGTGCGGTTTTTCTGTTTTCTGCTTTTTGTGTCTATTTTCAGAATTAAAGGAAAATAAACTATTTTGAAATGCAAATAGCACTGATATATCAGCGAAAATATGCTGCAAAAATATAAAGGCACTTAAAATATAATTATAGTATTCTTTGTTTATTGAACGTGTCATCAGCTCAACTTGAAGGACCGTGTGGTTTTTCTCTTATTCACGCTTTTTATGCTATATTGTCTATTTTTAGAAAAAAAGAATAAACTATTCTGAAATGTAAATAACACCGAAATATCTGTGAAAATTACTGTACAATTACAAAGGTATATAAAAACTATTACATCATTCTTTTTGCACGTCATCATTTGAATGCATTAATGAATCAATTGAATAAAAAATTAATTCAAGCAAATATTACAGATTTCAATATCACAAGGTAACTAGAGACTATCAGCTCCAGCTCCAGCTCCAGCTTGGATCCAGCCTTTTATGAAGACTTCAGATGAAGGACTCCAGAACATCAAACATGGATGATTATACAAAATGATCATGTTATCATTGCTTTGCATGCACACTACTTTTGCTTAAAAGAAGTAATATCTTAATATCTTAATAAAAGAGGTAATATCTTAATATCTTGTACGTTCTGATATCATCTCATAAAAGAAGACTATTGTGTTGTGAATGAGTGAATGTGAATTAAATTACCTTTCAGGGTGCGTTAAAAGTTGCACTGGGGCATTATTCCCAATGTACTTGACTGTCACCATGCACATTTTCAGACATTTTTACTGTAGCATTATTAAGTTATGGACCCATGAATTTGACAAATGTGACAATATAGTAACAGGACAAATTGCACTTTTGGCCCAGTTGGAGGCGCTATATCTCAGCTGTCTTTATGGGTGCGTTAAAAGTTGCACTGGGGCCTTATTCCAAGTGCACTTGACTGTCACCATGCAACATTATGAGCAATTTTACTGTAGCATTATTAAGTTATGGACCCATGAATTTGACAAATGTGACAATACAGTAACAGGAGAAATTGCACTTTTGGCCCAGTTGGAGGCCCTATATCTCAGCTGCCTTTAAGGGTGCGTTCAAAGTTGCACTGGGGCCTTATTCCAAGTGCACTTGACTGTCACCATGCACATTTTCAGACATTTTTACTGTAGCATTTTAAAGTTATGGACCCATGAATTTCACAAATGTGACAATACAGCAACAGGACAAATTGCACTTTTGGCCCAATTGGAGGCCCTATATCTCAGCTGCCTTTAAGGGTGCGTTAAAAGTTGCACTGGGGCCTTATTCCAAGTACACTTGACTGTCACCATGCACATTTTCAGACATTTTTACTGTAGCATTTTAAAGTTATGGACCCATGAATTTCACAAATGTGACAATACAGCAACAGGACAAATTGCACTTTTGGCCCAATTGGAGGCGCTATATCTCAGCTGTCTTTATGGGTGCGTTAAAAGTTGCACTGGGGCCTTATTCCAAGTACACTTGACTGTCACCATGCACATTTTCAGACATTTTTACTGTAGCATTTTAAAGTTATGGACCCATGAATTTGACAAATGTGACAATACAGTAACAGGACAAATTGCACTTTTGGCCCAATTGGAGGCACTATATCTCAGCTGTCTTTATGGGTGCGTTAAAAGTTGCACTGGGGCCTTATTCCAAGTGCACTTGACTGTCACCATGCACATTTTCAGACATCTTTACTGTAGCATTTTAAAGTTATGGACCCATGAATTTCACAAATGTGACAAAAGTTTCATGAGAAATTGCACTTTTGGCCCAATTGGAGGCGCTATATCTCAGCTGCCTTTAAGGGTGCGTTAAAAGTTGCACTGGGGCCTTATTCCAAGTGCACTTGACTGTCACCATGCACATTTTCAGACATTTTTACTGTAGCATTTTAAAGTTATGGACCCATGAATTTCACAAATGTGACAATACAGTAACAGGACAAATTGCACTTTTGGCCCAATTGGAGGCACTATATCTCAGCTGTCTTTATGGGTGCGTTAAAAGTTGCACTGGGGCCTTATTCCAAGTACACTTGACTGTCACCATGCACATTTTCAGACATTTTTACTGTAGCATTTTAAAGTTATGGACCCATGAATTTCACAAATGTGACAAAAGTTTCATGAGAAATTGCACTTTTGGCCCAATTGGAGGCGCTATATCTCAGCTGTCTTTATGGGTGCGTTAAAAGTTACACTGGGGCCTTATTCCAAGTACACTTGACTGTCACCATGCACATTTTCAGACATTTTTACTGTAGCATTTTAAAGTTATGGACCCATGAATTTCACAAATGTGACAAAAGTTTCATGAGAAATTGCACTTTTGGCCCAATTGGAGGCGCTATATCTCAGCTGCCTTTAAGGGTGCGTTAAAAGTTGCACTGGGGCCTTATTCCAAGTACACTTGACTGTCACCATGCACATTTTCAGACATTTTTACTGTAGCATTTTAAAGTTATGGACCCATGAATTTGACAAATGTGACAATACAGTAACAGGACAAATTGCACTTTTGGCCCAATTGGAGGCACTATATCTCAGCTGTCTTTATGGGTGCGTTAAAAGTTGCACTGGGGCCTTATTCCAAGTACACTTGACTGTCACCATGCACATTTTCAGACATTTTTACTGTAGCATTTTAAAGTTATGGACCCATGAATTTCACAAATGTGACAAAAGTTTCATGAGAAATTGCACTTTTGGCCCAATTGGAGGCGCTATATCTCAGCTGCCTTTAAGGGTGCGTTAAAAGTTGCACTGGGGCCTTATTCCAAGTACACTTGACTGTCACCATGCACATTTTCAGACATTTTTACTGTAGCATTTTAAAGTTATGGACCCATGAATTTCACAAATGTGACAAAAGTTTCATGAGAAATTGCACTTTTGGCCCAATTGGAGGCGCTATATCTCAGCTGCCTTTAAGGGTGCGTTAAAAGTTGCACTGGGGCCTTATTCCAAGTACACTTGACTGTCACCATGCACATTTTCAGACATTTTTACTGTAGCATTTTAAAGTTATGGACCCATGAATTTCACAAATGTGACAATACAGTAACAGGAGAAATTGCACTTTTGGCCCAATTGGAGGCGCTATATCTCAGCTGCCTTTAAGGGTGCGTTAAAAGTTGCTCTGGGGCCTTATTCCAAGTGCACTTGACTGTCACCATGCACATTTTCAGACATTTTTACTGTAGCATTTTAAAGTTATGGACCCATGAATTTCACAAATGTGACAATACAGTAACAGGAGAAATTGCACTTTTGGCCCAATTGGAGGCGCTATATCTCAGCTGCCTTTAAGGGTGCGTTAAAAGTTGCACTGGGGCCTTATTCCAAGTACACTTGACTGTCACCATGCACATTTTCAGACATTTTTACTGTAGCATTTTAAAGTTATGGACCCATGAATTTCACAAATGTGACAATACAGTAACAGGAGAAATTGCACTTTTGGCCCAATTGGAGGCGCTATATCTCAGCTGTCTTTATGGGTGCGTTAAAAGTTGCTCTGGGGCCTTATTCCAAGTGCACTTGACTGTCACCATGCACATTTTCAGACATTTTTACTGTAGCATTTTAAAGTTATGGACCCATGAATTTCACAAATGTGACAATACATTTACAGGAGAAATTGCACTTTTGGCCCAATTGGAGGCGCTATATCTCAGCTGTCTTTATGGGTGCGTTAAAAGATGCTCTGGGGCCTTATTCCAAGTGCACTTGACTGTCACCATGCACATTTTCATACATTTTTACTGTAGCATTTTAAAGTTATGGACCCATGAATTTGACAAATGTGACAATACAGTAACAGGAGAAATTGCACTTTTGGCCCAATTGGAGGCGCTATATCTCAGCTGCCTTTAAGGGTGCGTTAAAAGTTGCACTGGGGCCTTATTCCAAGTACACTTGACTGTCACCATGCACATTTTCAGACATTTTTACTGTAGCATTTTAAAGTTATGGACCCATGAATTTGACAAATGTGACAATACAGTACTAGGAGAAAGTGCACTATTCGCTATAACTCCGCTGCCTTTAAAGTTGTTCTGTTGCTGTTCATGGTGCTGAAAAACTTTAACAATTGGATTATTAAGGAGTGCAAATACATTTTCATCTAGCATTAAAATAAAGTTATTACATACTATCACTATGAAACCAAAATGTAAAATTTTGGTAACTTTTTTATATGAATGGAAAAATCAACTCAGATCATGCACACATCATAAAACATTAGAAGTCACTTAATGTTATCACAGTTACATTTATTTATGTATTTATTCATTCACTTATTTGTTCATCTACATCTATTTTTTCTCTGTCTTACACTTAGTTGTCTCATTTGAGCATGTTTTTTGTAAAATGTTTAAAACAGTTAAAAAAATTAGTGGATATTCAACATCATTTTGTAAAAACACAATATATTTTAAAAGGTGCATTAACAGTGTATTATCTAATCATAATGATGGCTGTACATTCCTTTATATTTATTTCCCGTGTTGTAGGAACAGGAAAACATTCCAGTCTCTTCAGTAAATCTTTAATCTTCACCTAATGAAGAAATGAATGTAATTAGTGTTATTTCTTAGAATTTTGATAACATTTTTGTCAACACGTATTTATGCTCAAATGTACTTTACATTGGCTATGCTTTAGTATACAAATTGTAGTTATGCTAATAACGATTCACTGTGATAAGACAGTAAATCAAAACTCATGACAAGTGACTACAAATGGCAAAAGGTAGCAGTTAAAAACAACAACTTTTGGTTGCTATAAAAATGAATTTAAGTACTTGGGTCTAAGTAAATCTAATAAAAACTATTTAATCTTTTCATGAACGTTAGGGCATTTTTACACCATTTAAATATAAAATATAAGGCATTCTTACCTTCAAAGAAAACATGACTTACAAAAGCCTTTTCGGCTTCATAGCGGCTAAATCCCTCCAGTTTTCTCAGGATGCACAGGGTTACCTTTAAAATATTAAGGAATAGTCACATAGCATTAACTGCTGTTTACAGCAAAATGCAATAAGATAAGAAGTAAGATAAGCAAAAAAGAACTAAATAATTACCTCAGGTGTCATAACATCTAAATTAAATGAAAGCTCTTCCAAGTTTGTCTTGTCACGGCCCAATACAGTGTCCACTCTATCTATTATGGCTATCGTCTAAATATACAGAACAAAAATTATGATTAAGTTTGAAAGAAAAGAATCTCTCATTACTATCATATTATCTTTTGTTATAATGCATTAATAACATCAATAACATTTAATTATTATTATTATTAATTTTATTATTATTATACCT